>NC_133619.1:161731323-162098823 GCF_048593235.1 Sminthopsis crassicaudata | reverse complement strand
GCCAAATTTTTTTTATAGATTTTGAACCAAGTTCTGCAAAATAAAATAGAAGTGGATACTGTTGATTAAGTTCAACGCCATATTTAATTGATTTTTACATTTTTTTCATCGCAAAAATAATGTATGATTCTCTTTCCTTTCGTCCTATTGTGTAAAATTACCCAATAAAAGCAGATGTCTTTTTCATAGGTGAATGCTCCATGCTATAAATATATGTAAATATGAACAATTTAAAAAAATATATATTTTTATGGGAATACCATTAAACAGAGTTGAAGAGCTGAGAAAATGGCATTTTTCCATTAAGATGTACTTATAATTTATTTCCTAGAAACACCATTACTTTTTCCTTTACAGTTTTAAGAATATGCTTTTCCTAGTTAAGTTTGAAAGGCCAGGCAAAGAATAATTGTTACTCAATTATTAATTATTACTTTTACCTTGTGTTACTTCAGTATTTATGTACACAATTTACACTACATTAATTTGCTTTTCTTTGCATCTTGCTTTTTAAAAGTGTTTTTAAAATGGCTTCCTTTTGTGTTTATGAGTTGTCTCTCTTACTAGACTCAAGTACAGTAACCATGTGAAAGAAGTGATGAACTTGTAGTCACAGTTTGAGTTCAAATCCTGGCTCTCCTACTTACAAACTATATAATTTGATGCAGTTATTTAACTTCCCCAGGCCTTTTTTCTTAATTTGTAAAGTGGGGAGAGGTAGTGTTAGATGTAATGACCCCTAAAGATCTCTTTATAGATCTGTGAACCTATTTCCACTGTGGAGTTTATTATTATATACAAGTGATCATTAGATAAATGCTTTCATCTTGACTGGCTTAATCTGAACAAGAGTTTAAGGATTTAATTGGTTAGATGTTAGATGGGAGGCTGAACAAATGGTCCTCCCTATCAATGAGTGATTTTTTTATACATTCTTTTAGATTTTAGAGATGGCACCTGAGCTGAAATATGGTTCCCCCATTCAAAGGTATGGTTTCAATTACACAGCCCAGCTCATCTCTGATAAAAACAAGGATGGGAAGAAAACGATGGAACTCTGTTATAGAGACATCCTAATATAATGAATACAGCACTGGACTAACATGTAGAAGGGCTTGGAGTTTAGATTTCCCCATAAAGTCTTACTAGCTATGTGACTGATCTACTGCTGTAGACAATATCCCTTCTCTGTAAAATGGCAAGAATAATAACACCTACCTTACCAGGTTGTTGAGGGGTGGTATGTGTGTGAAAATGAGATCATGTATATAAAAGGCTTTGTAAATCTTGAAGCACTATATAAATTTCAATCACTTAACAAACTTTGTTTAATGCTAACTATATACCAGAGACTACCCTTACAAAGTGAAGCCAAAAAAAAAAAAAAATCCCTATCTTCAAGGACCCCAGTCTAACAAGGGATATTACATGTAAATTACTAGAAATAGATGGATAGATGGATGACGGATAGATAGTTGTCTATAAAGGCACACATATTGCATGTATGTATATGTACATACCTAACTAATATGTTTGTACATATTAAGTATTGGAGAGGGATAATCTAAAGTAGCTGGAAAAGACCTCTTGCAGAAAGTAGTATTTGAAAGTCTTGAAAGAAACCTAGGAAATCATGAGATAAGAGATTAGAGTGAGGAACAAACAGACAATGCAAAGGGCAGAGATTTCTTTATTGTTATTTTCCTGTTTCATTAACTGGTAGGTTTTTATTTTTTGATAAATTATTTAATCTTATTTATCATGAAGTACAATAAAATTTTGTCATTTTCGGTTTTCCAATTACAAGGTTTTAGCAATGCAATAGAATTTGTTTATGACATGGCTTGTTATTACACAGTTTGCCATAAAGGCAGATCGAATCATGTCCCCTCAAATATAACAACTGCAGATATACAATAAACCTATTGTAGTCTATAAGAAAAGTGTTAGTCATATCCCCAAGTATGGAATTAAAAAGCAATATTATAAAGGAGTTCTACCTTGTTAATTTGAAAATAAGATCAACAGGGCATCTCTCAGTTGATATTCACATTTAGACTGGAGAATGCAGATACATTATATTAATTTAGTACAATGTGTTGTCATTGGGCTTATAATACTTCCTTTATTTTCTTCCAAAGTGTATCTATAGATACACATATAATTCCTCAGTAGCAAAACATATACAAGTAATTAAATGCCATAAATTAAAGTGTAATTTACTTTAAATTTTGCAAATTTTCTTTATGACCAATCTGGGAGGGAGGTAGTACAAATATTATTATCTTTATTGTAAAGGTAAGGAAGCAGTAAGTAACTTGCTCATGATCACATAAATGTAGTAGAAAGAGCAATAAATTTGGAGCCAAGATATGGGTTTGAATCCTGAGTCTAAGATCTGTGTGACTGGGATCATCTGGAAAACAAAATGGTCAAACTATTACCTTATAAGCACTGAATTTAGGATTTGAACATAGTGATTTGCCTTCTATTACACCAGGTTTTACTCTGAATTTCTAGCCTTAGGACAAATTTACAGTTACACCAAGGACCCAGGACCCCTCTAAGAATACAAGGACTAACTAGACTATACCTTACATCTTTTATGTTCTAAAATAGTTTTGTTATTGAGAAAAGTATACCACCATTATTTGCCTGTGTATTCAACTTCCCTCAATGGTAAACAGAGATTGTTTGCTTTTGGATATCAATTATAATTTTGTATAAAAAAAGAAATTGTACAGTTAGTATGTTTTATTTATGCTTTGGCGTTATAGGCCCCTGTGGGGCAAGGTAACCATACCAGGTGGCAATGATCCTACGGTCTCAGATGTCTATATTAAAGAAGCCTCAGGGTTTAGATATAGCTAACTGTGGTTTAGGCTTGAAGCTTCACAGCCATGACTCTAAAAGTGACACTTGTAAGTCAAGTATATTTTACTATATTTCTTTTCTCTTGACTTCATTTTATAGCTTTAAAAGCACATTTAGCAAAAAAAAAATACATTGAAAGCAATTTTTAAAAAATGCTAAATTTAAGACAAAGCAACCTAGAGAGGACAGTTCCTGGGCTGAACTTAACTCATCACATTTATCATTAAATTTGTAGTTTTCTTTATTATGTGCCATAAACATGTGAAGAAGATTATATACTTTGAACTCCATCTTAGGAGAATGTGTGGACAAGTATGATCCTTTCTCTTTACTATCTCCTAAATCTTGCTGGATGGAGCTCTAGTTGGGAATGATCGTTCTTCCTCATTCCTATAGCAGTTACCACCAGCATCACCCACTGGGCACTTTTACTGCACCTTCCAGTGTCTAGCATTTCTGTATGCCTTAATTTCTAGAGAGAAGAGAGCCAAGAGAAAGTGAAAGTGGAGAAAAGCCTTGACCTGAGAATTAGGAAACCTGTCTCTGAGTCTCTGTGTCTCTGTCTCTGTCTCTCTGTCTGTCTGTCTGTCTGTCTGTCTCTCTCTCTCTTTCTTTCTTTCTCTCTTTCTCTGTCTCTTTCTCTGTCTCTCTCTGTCTCTCTCTCTTTCTCTCTCTCTCTCTCTCTCTCTCTCTCTCTCTCTCTCTCTCTCTCTCTCTCTCTCTCTCTCTCTCTCACACACACACACACACACACAGACACACAGACACACAGAATACTTAGTGAATTTCCTTGCCCTCATTGTTTGCACAAATGCCTAGAACTATGCTTTGCTCTTAGTAGGTGCTCAATAAAAGTTAATTGAATAGTACTCATTTAATCATTTAATATTTTTTGCAATTGTTAATGATTTGGGGGATTTTGTCTTAATTCCTGTTGTTTTGCTGTATTTTCTTCAACTTGCTTGTTTCTACTAGATGGGACTTGACTATATCTGGGTATATAGATTCATCTGGAAAAAGAGAACTATATTCATAGGATAGCCAATGTTTAATTTTGAAATTTTTTTTCATGGAGAATAAACTTTGCAAGAGAATCAGGATGTCTGTTTTAGTCTTATAATAAGCAGAAACTGTCTTTCTATTGAGACATCACTTGTTTTTCAATGCATGAGAATTCCCATTTGAGAACTTGATCTACAAGGACACTTCCTAACCATTAGAACTATTAAAAAAAAAAGTGAGTTGTTCATATCTTAGTTCCAAAATTTTTGTTCTTGTACTAGTTGGATTATATTTCGTCTCACGACCTTCAAACTCTGAGACTGTTTTTCTGTATATCTGTGATATAATAAGCAAATAGGTCAGTTTTCTTATGAAATTTTGTGATTGCTTAGATTTTTTTTAATATCTTGTAATATCTTCGGACTAAACAATAAGATATTGAATCTTATCTTATTGATAAATGAAAGATAAATTACTTATTTTTTTACTAAATTATTTAATTTCTACTTTAGACCAATACACTGAAGGTTGCTCATCTTCTCCAGCAATATTAAAGGAAGTGAATAATGACACATATTTTCAGTTTTGATGCTAACACTGGATAATTGATATATTAAAACATTACTTTTTATTTCATGCCTTTTAAAATGTAAATTGATGCTGTCTTTATTAATTCTCATAATTACCATTAGTATTACTTTTAAAAAACGATTACAAGATACAAGCACTTTTTTTTCACATGTTGGGTCTTATAGAGTTAAGAACACTTCAATTTACCTATTTTTATATGTGAGCTTATTATTTAAACTAATGCTCAATAAACATTAGATAAGTAAATTTAATAAAATTTTAATCAAGTCTAGTTTTACCTTTGTTGAATGAATTAGAAAATTGAGGCAGCTATTTTTAGATTATACAAGAAATACCTCTTCCCCTTCCCCCACATTGCTTGCTCCCAAATATCTAAGTAATTGAGATCATTACAGAAAAGTGATAGATTTAAGATTCAGAATGACTATACATTTGTGTGTGTGTGTGTGTGTGTGTGTGTGTGTGTGTATACATATACACATACATATATGTATATATATATTTTGGGAAAATTTATTTTTCTTGACGAATATTTGTTTCAGCAATTGTTTTTTTCTCTTTTTCTGGTGAGGTGTAGAGTGAGTAAGGGAAAAAAATTGGTTTCTGTTCATTTAAAAAAAGTGGCAGAGTATTACACATGTGAAATGTTGCTTGTACTTTCAGATGAGGTCACTGTATTATTTATTTTACTTAACTGTTTTGCTTATTTACGAAAGACCTCTCAAGAACTGGTAGTAATCTGTAAATGTTTTTAATGTAAAAACAATACACATCAATAAAACTTTTAAAAGAAAAAAAAAGTGATCAAAGTTTAAAAGCAACTTTAAAAGCCCCTTAAATTACTTGGAAAATTGCTTTAGTTGTTCATTTTTTTTTTCTTCTTTTTAGCATAAGCAAATAAATTTAAAAAGAAAAAAAGACAAACTATGCTTTATTAAGTATATAGTGCAGGAACTCCTAGGAACTGTGGATCTAGTCTACATAAGCTGAAAGAGGAAATCTCCACCTCTTCACTTATTCAGGAGAATTCTCTTAAAGAAATAGGAGGAAAAAAAAATAGGAGATTGTGGCAAGTATCATTTAGAAATGGAGTGTGGTCTAGGAAAAGATCATAGACTTCATGTGTCATAGACCTCCTTTGCAGTCTGCTTGATGCCTGTGAACCTCTTCACAGAAAAGCATACAAAGGCGTAATGTGTGTGGCTATAGTGATTGAAAGGAAAGATCAGTCTTAGGAGATTTTAAAAAATCTTTTTTTTTCTTTTCTTTTCTTTTTTTTTTTCTAATTTTGCTAATGTAAAGTGAAAGAAAGTTTAGTGGCATTTTTCCATGCCTCCTGCTTCTTGAGAAGTTGGTAATGGGGAAACAGAAAACAAAAGAGTGGGTGTATAGAAAAGAGAATAGTTTGCTTAGTTTGAGTTTGCAATAAGGTTATCGATACACTGAGGACAAAGTGGTGCAATGGAGAGATTGCTGAGCCTGGGAATATATTAGGTCATATGAGCCTTGGACACTTACTAGCTGTGTGACCCTGAGCAAGTCACCTAACCCTGTTTGCCTCAATTATCTCATCTGTAAAATGGGAATAGGAATAATAACAGCATCTCCTCCCTCTCCCTTTTTGGATTTGTGAGGATCAAGTGAGATAATTGCGAAATTCTTAACACAATACTTAGTACATGAAAGTACTATATGATTATATTATTATAATATGGGCTATGAAGAGCTGGATTTTAGAGGGAAAGTTTAGTATTAGACAGATAAACTTCTGTTTCCTTTATGGAAAAAGTGAAATTACCTGGATTTCTCATATATAGACTGAACAGTAGACATCAAAGCTATGGAGCAGTGTGGTGTGGAAGAGGGTGCTGGATGTGGAGTAAAAGAATTAGAGGTTCAAATCCAAGTTTTGCTGTGCTCAAGATCCTTATTTCTTTAGAATTCAGGTTCCTCATTTGTAAAATAAGGAGGCATAAACTAAATGATCTTTTAGGTCCCTCCTGAGAAAATGTTTTTGGGACACCATCACAAGTAGTTAACCAATGGGGACTAAGTTTATTGATTCCTCCAAAGAAAATGCTGTGTATACAGCAAAAAATAATTTAAAGAACACATTGTGATGAGCTATATCAACAACATTTCTGGGAAAACCATGGGTTAATTGTGGTTACAACTAAAAACTTGTCTCTGATTTACTGTTCAAGTAAAACAATGGTGTTATAACCAAATGGACATTTTGATTTTTGCATTAAGGAGAGCTTTTATATTAGATTCTCCTCTGATTTACTTCTGAGCAATATGAATATAATGCTCATGTCTAGGCTACAAAAGAGGCCATTAAAGGAAAAATTGAGTTGTTGGGTTTTGTTTTTGTTTTTGTTTTTTTTAGCTCGAAAATGAAAAAAGCCTAAGAGAGAATGGCATTCTGTAGTATACAACATACATTTTTCCTGCCATAAAATGGCATTTAAAAAAAATAAACCTGTAATTAAATTTCTCTTTGTCATGTTACACGCTGCTTCGCAACTAACATAATGCATTTAGAGAGAAAATTAATGCCATTCATTAGTATAAATCATAAGCTTATGGGACTAAGCAAGTCCCCATATGGATTTGAAATTGGGGGTGTTAAACCATTTTTTTTTCCATATTCATCAGTGAATGATGACCCAATAATAATCATGGCTGGTGGGCTTCTTCAGTTAAATAAAGGATTGTATTGGAAGGATTCAAAACCTAGGGCTTTGTTCTCAGGCTTTAATATTTTAATGAGCTTGCAGGCTTGGCTGCCTACGAATGAGCTGGGATTTCTAAGTGTGTTGTTTAATGTTAGCAGTTGTAGAAGGATGTTCATTAGGAAGCTCTTGTTTCAGCTTCTCAAAGAAACTCTCCATTAAGAAAGATCTTTCAGCAGCATGGAGGACCTGAAAGAGAAAGAGGGGCGGGAAGCTTTTAGCTTCAGGCATTAGGGGATATTGTATCAGTAGCCTTCATTCCAAAGCGTTGCTTCTAAGCAGTAATTGGAGCAAATACATCTCAAAAAAAAAAAAAAAAAAAAAAAAAAAAAAGATTAGTACAGAAGGACAGTAGCTGTTGTCCCTCCAAGAGGAGGGCCCATCTTGCAGCTGAATCAATATTACAACTAATTATTTCTAGTTATCTTTTATGGGTTTGTAAGACATTTCTTTTGTTCAGTATATAAAAAACCTATTGTTTGATCAGTGACTGACTAATTATGATAAGTAATTTGAAACATTCTTGATGAAACTTGTCTGTTAATTAACATCAACAGCAAATGGAAAATAACAGGACAACAAAGTGTTAGTACATCCACTGTTCTCTGAGATTGATGAGATCTTTGTATGGAATTCCCAATACACGAAAGCTGCCAATTCGTTTAAACACACATACACACATACAAAACAAACAGGTGGGAAGGTCTGACTCACCACCAAGGAAAATTTCTTGCAGAGTGAAACAAAGAACTACTGAAACATTATGACTGAGGGGGTGGTTAAATAATTAGAGCAGGGCAGAACACACTGCTTCTCTTAAAGGGTGTATTTACTCCTCTCCCCCTCCACCCCTTTAAATCTTAAGTCCCAAGACCTTAGTGGTAGGCCATTCCATGTTAAGGTGACATGCTATAGGTCAAATTTGGTTATAGAGAGTATAGGGCTGCCAAGTGGGAAATTTTAGAAATATTGCATTCTGCAGCATTGCCTATTTGGTTCAACTCATGTGTCATTTTTTTTTTTTTTTTCTGTTTTTGGTTCTTTTAGATTTCTACCTGGACAAGGACTGGTACTATATCCACAGATAGGAGACAAACTGGATATAATCTGCCCAAAGGTGGACTCTAAAACTGTTGGCCAGTATGAATATTATAAAGTCTATATGGTTGATAAAGACCAAGCAGATAAATGCACTATTAAAAAGGAAAACACACCTCTGCTCAACTGTGCCAAGCCAGACCAAGACGTTAAATTTACCATCAAGTTTCAAGAATTCAGCCCTAACCTCTGGGGTTTAGAATTTCAAAAAAACAAAGATTATTACATTATCTGTAAGTACAAAATGCAAATATTCTTACTGATTAATAATAATATGAAAGATAAGCTGAATGGGTTTGTATGCTTTTAACATTTTTTAATAAACAGATTTCTTGAAATCTGTTTCATTGAGGATATCTGCGTTCAAATGCTTACTTTTGAAACTCAATTCAGTTTATTGCAATATGATAATATTAGCTAAATGCACATATGTATATTTCTAGTTAAAGATTGTGTGTATCATGCATAAAATCAGAAAAGGGTTTGTCTAATAACTGGTAGCTACTTGAAACATTTGTATATTTTTGCTTTCTTACAAAAAATATATATTTTAATGATTGCCTTTGATAGTCATTTTTCACACAAATATATCTTGTCTTTGAAAAAAAATAAGGGGGACTTTGTCTTCGACCTGGTGGTATGAATCATGATTATATTTTACTTAAAATTGGCTTAGGATGTTTGATATAGAGCTATAGTTAAGGCATTAAGATACTTCATTTTATTTTTTGTGCACACAATTAGGGCCTTAGTCCAAGTAGTTTACAACTACAGGAAAATTTTACACTGTGTGCTAATCATAAAAACCCAGGAATGTCAGCTATATTGTTTATGAGACAATATTTAAGAGATTATACAAAGTATGAATGTTTGAATCTTTGGGTCAGGTCAAATACTGCTTTTATTAATAAGTTTTAATTAATAAAATTAATAGCACTGCAGCTATTTAATAAAGTCAACATGTATTAAATGGATGCCTCAAGGAAGTAAGGCACTCTGTTATGTAAGAAGATGTTAGAAGGTCAAAATTTGAATTCTGTCTGTGGAATTTTGACAAAATGAAATGCTATAATTATCCAGATACTTTCTGTGTGTGTGTATGTGGTGGGGGAATTCTTACCACATTGAAAATATTTTTATGAAACTATTTAAACTTTAAATTTACATACGTCTTTATTTTCAATTCCTAGTAAATCTTTCTATAGATCTAAGAAATATTGAGAACTTATTGTGTACAAAGTTCTATTTGTATTATTTCATTGAAATAGGGAATAGTTGAATAAGGAAACTTCCTTTACCAATGATTTTCTTAGGATCACATAGGATGTATTCCAGGCAGGAGTTGAACTCAAGTTTTTTTCTGCTTTGAGGCTGACTTTTTCTCTGTACTACATAATGCCTCTCCTTTTTTTTTTTTTTGTATTGTAATGCCTC
Source organism: Sminthopsis crassicaudata (assembly GCF_048593235.1). Classification (NCBI taxonomy): domain Eukaryota; kingdom Metazoa; phylum Chordata; class Mammalia; order Dasyuromorphia; family Dasyuridae; genus Sminthopsis; species Sminthopsis crassicaudata. Next base: position 162,089,089 of record NC_133619.1, on the reverse strand, counting down.
TACTCTAGAGTATATGGATATTGAATTATTCTCCCAGAACTTAAACTACTTTTTGCAATCAATTTGGAAACTATTGTGTCTTTCTTATTCTACCAGGCTACCACATTTTATACACTAAGTTAATACTTTACTGAATGTTATTCTCATTTCTACTGGGACAATCTTGGCAAATAACAGATATTTCCTAATGTATTTCATTGTAATCAAAGCAAAAGCATCAAAACATTCTACAGCCAAAATGAAAAACACGTACTAAAATTGCCTTCAAATTGTTGTATGGTTTTTGTCTCTTGGTCTCTTCTGTGAACCTGGAATGCTAGAGATATTACAAATCAGCTTTTAAACCAAGATAATTCACAGTGATATATTCAGAACAAATCACACAACATAAAATCAGGCAAAGTGATACTGTAGATAAAAGGATAATTGTGACAAAAGAAAATGAAAATCAATCTTAAGAAATTAAATAATCAGATAAGGAGGAAATATATAAAAATAACAATTTTAAAAAGATATATCTACTGCTTAGGTGAAAATGCTAATGCTTCAGAAGTGAGATTTTAAAAGACTGGTAGTAAATAGTTCAGATGTACAGTGCCATATTTTTTTCTATTCCAAAAATAGCTGAATTTTAATAAATTCAGATTTTAAAAACAGACTAGTTATAATAGTAGAAGAAATTACAATTCATTCATTCATCCATCTATTCATTCAACAAACATGTTCCCACTCTGGTATTAAGGTACTATGATATAGGTTGAGGAGAAAATAGGGATAAATGATCATGTGCTCAAGGTTTCCTAGGGGCTCATTATTTAGTGAAATGATCCTTATGATTACTTTCATTCTTTTTTTTAAATTCATAGAACTGACATAGTTCTCCACTTGATCTTTGAATCATGTTAAATGAATAAAATGGTTATAGCTGATTTTTAATTGGGGTAGATAACTCTTACATTAGCTTTATTATTTAATTATTATTTATTATTTAATAAGAAAGATTGCATGGAATGTTAACTATGGAGTTGTAAGATTTAGAGTTAGCAAAGGACCTTAGAGATGATTTAGTCTGATCCCCTTATTTTGTTGATGAAAAAAACAGATCCAGAGAGTTCAAGTCACTTACCCAAGATCACATCAGTAGAAGTAGCTGAGTTGGGATTGTGTAGTCTTTCAAGTGAATACAATTAGTTCACCCATGTGTCTGGAAAAGTATGTTGTCGTCTAATTTGTATTAATATGATGAAAATGAGGTAACGCTTAGATCAATGACATTTCAGTTTCTGAATCAATATCTTAGATTGAGCTATTAGACCATAGGAATTACACATGCACACATCACAGAGACAGTCACTCAGACACACTCAGACATTTTATGACTCAGTGGTGGTATTTGAGTGGTTGAGTTGTTCAGCAATTCTTAATCTGGGTAAGGGGATCATAGTAACTAGTTTAAAGAATTGAAAGGTTGTTTGTACACTCTATATGTGAATATAAAGTACTTAGACATGGTGTCTTAGGCTCTGACGTTTATTAAGAAGTTAAAGCAAACAAAAAGTGTATTTTCTTATGGTTTTCCCCCATTTCATTGTTGTCTTCATAAGATTGAGAAAACTATTATTTTTCAAAACTGCTAAAGCTTTAAGGTAGGGCTCAAAATTTGTTCTGGATCTAGAAGAAGATAGAAAAGGAAGGAATGGCATTAATTTCATAGGAAGCCTCATTAAAAAGTGCTTTTAAATGAACAAGTATGGTATAATGCCTTCCTCCAATCCCCTTGTACATAATCAAGAGGAAAAGAGAGATGGAGAAAGGAGGAAGAAATAAAGTTTCTATCTCACTATTAAAAAAATCTCAAAATAATCTTAGTAAACATTGAGATTTTGCTCTAAATAAGATTTGCATCTCCCCCCACTTCCAACATTTAGTGAGATGGATAGGTAGTGTCTTAATACAAGAGGAGCAAGTTTTGCGCTGACACCTTTTTTTGAGCAAGTGAATTTAGGAATGTGGATGAAGAGTAGGGAAGAGGTAGCTCATATTTATTACTGAAAACAGACAACCAAGTTGAAACAGAGAAGGAATGGAAAAGCATGGGTATATGTTTAACTCAGTTTCACTTTTTGGGGGGGAATGGGGGAAATAGACCTGTTTTGTAGAAACTGATGCATAATGTACTATCTTTATTATACAGAATTTAGTAGAATTTGAAGAAATTCAGTGGTTTAAATGCTGCCTTGGGAAAAAAATACTACAAAGTAGTTCTATCATAATAGTAGGAGACATTGAAGTTCATTCATTTTTCTATTCTACAAACATTTGTATGTGGTTTTGTTGGGGGACCTGTATTATAAAGAAGCTATAGTAGAGGATCTACATACAATGAGATATGGTTTGTGACTGGTCTCAGTGGATCCTTGATATGTAATGTTCAGAAATGTATCTCTCCAGCATGTTCTTGTAACGCTCAGGATCCCAAGAGGTCCTACTGATGGATGTTGAGAATATCCATTGCCTGCTATTGCTACATCCTTTCTTCTATTTCCAGAAAGAACTGTGTTCATATGTGATACTTAGAATGTCTAAAATTTCAGTATGTTTATGACTGAATTTTTATATTGAAATCTGTACATGTATACATTGTTGAAAGGAACATATCTCATGATGAGATTTCTAGGTGCCATGAATTTGTTGAATCCTATTTTGATACACTGCAGAAATTTTAAAAGCTAATTCTTCAGCCCTGTAGAACCAGTTTTTATTTAAACCAGAGATGGGGTACAGAATGGAAAGCAACTCGAAACTCTAGTCTAAATCTTAATTTACTAATTAATTTACTAATTCTCTTACCTTTTCATATTCTTCCAAGGTAATGAAAGGAGAATTTAAAGATAAAAAAAATTGCTTTACAGGGAAACTAAGGTGATTTAAAGCTTTAAAATTGTTACTTCTGATATAACGACACACAAAATTGTACTGTACTAGTTTTCTTTTCATAATATTTAGAGAGCCAATACTCTATATTTAGAAATGGACAGACTGGATCTTTTATTAAGTCATTCAAAGAGTATTTAATATTCTTAGCATTATGAAAAGGGAAGCATGGTATATACTTTATATCATTCTTGATAGTAACCATCTTTTAAATATCATAAGAATGAAAATTACTGTTTTTCTCTTTACAATGGAAGGAAGAGGAATGAGTTTGAGGGAGAATACGATTAGCATGGTTTGGGAGTAATCCAAAGTATCAGTTGATTTATTAATTAGTATAATAACTCCTAAATGAAATACAAATGAAACATGAGATTTTTTTTTTTATCCAGTGAAATTATTTTCTGGCACATAATATTTAAGACCTTTGATTTAATGTGTTACCAAGTCCACCAAGGTTACCAGTTAGCCAGGAAATCATGTTTATTAGTTGAAAATGTACTTTTAGACTTATGAGATATCTATCAGATTTCCTTAGGAAAAGCCTTTCAGAAACTTTGCAGTGCCTCATTAGCTTACATTAGAAGAACATTTGCTTTGACACCCAGAAAAATGAAATATGTAGGGTTTAAAATATTTAATATCATTTTTTTCAAATGACTTGCCTAAATAATTGGCTTTGATCTTAAATTATATATATAAAGTGTTTGAATTTGAAGTTCTTTATCATTCTTTGGTTCTCCAAAGATCCCCTACTCTTAAATAGAATAAGATATTCATTGGATTTAAAACAACAGTAATAAGTTTACATAACTAGATTAATAGTTTTCCTTTAGGACAATGCAAATTCATGTAAATTGTGAAAAAGGAGTTACTTGTGTGCCATAATAATTGTGGCCTATCTCTCAAAGACAAGCAAATTTTTTTGTGATTTAGTGAGCTCTCAAATTAATGTTGACAAAGTGTTTCTAGGAAAATTTGGTGTTTTCATTTATAACTATGCCATAGATCCTTTTATTTGTACACTTTGCATGCCTTGTTTAAATTTTGTGTATCAAAAAGGTAAGCTAGAGATGAATGAATCATCATTTTTGGTAATTTGGCAATCCTGAACACCTATCCTTTCAAAGTTTTGTGGATTGGCCATCCAACCTTCTGAAACAGCCAGGCAACAAAGGATTATAAAGAGGTTTTCATTGTATGACCAACATTACATGAGTCAGAGGTTGCATTAAAAGTAGAAGCCACTTTATTAGTTTTTAAATTGTTTTGGTTTTTTTTTTTTTTAAGTCAGTGAATAATAACTGTGACAAAGCTGTTGGGTGGACAAAGAAATCACTATTAAGAGACTAGATCTTGGTTTGGCTTTATATACCTCTATATTGCTGCATTATCTTGTCAGAAACCACCAAATTCCTGATCCAAAAAAATGGTCTAAAAGGCTAGGCCCCACAAATTATATTTGATTAAGAACTTTAAAAAAATATAAAGTATATACTGAGGTGTGCCAGGTAAATTCATACAAGGGTGTGGTATTTCCCAGAGCCACACTGCAACATTCCATACCCTAGTAAAACATTTCTTTAAGAAACACTACTGAACCTTTATTGGTTCAGTGTTGCAGAATAGGTATTTCACACCAACATATAAGATTAGTAGGATTCAGAGGAAGCTAAGAAATTTATTTTTTTTTCCCTGTTCAGAATGGCAAAATAAATGAAAATGATTAAATGGATACCATAGTATGTTTTTTAAAGTATTAAGATCAAAGAAGAATATTTAATATCCCTGTCTCTTTGTTATGTATGTATAAATTTGCTTTTCTTTTGTGCTACAATACTCTGTACCAAAAATACTCTGTATTATCTTTCCTAAGTAATACTCTGTACCAAAAATACTCTGTATCCTCTTTCCTAAGTAATCTGGCTTTAATAACTTAATCATTCAAATTTCCTTTTTTGTATGATTTCTAGAATTATAATCATATATATTTCTGAGTAAAATTATTATATGCTTTGTCAAAACAAAACAAAACCTAAATTTTACAGTGTACATATTTTGTGATCAAATCCTCTTCTATTTCAAATAATCAAATTTAATGAGAAGCAACTAGATAATAAAATAATAACAGTTTCAGTTGCAGTTTTATTTTACTTAAGATAACCAAAATATACATTTTGTTGTTTTCTGATGGATCATTTTTGGAATGATGATCCTTTTAACAGACACAGGTAGATGAAACAGTGCAAAGAGCATTCCACTAGGAGTCAGGAAGACCTGAGTTCAAATTCCGTTTCAGAGACACTAATTTACTATATGATCATTGATAAATCATTTAACTTCTCTTCAGTTAGAAACTTCCTCTTTCTTCAGCCATAAAATAGGGATAATAACCTAACTCAGAGGGTCAGCATCCTCTGAACATGATAATATAGGTAAAATTCGTTATAGACCTTAAACTATTATGTAATTAATTGCCAGATGTTACTATTAACTTTTTTATTTTTAATACTTCAAATGTGTTCCTTTTGAAAATACCACCACCACCTCCACCCCCCCACCCCCGGCCCTTCACCACCACCTCTCTACAAAAGTCTGTCATTCCCTGGACTTTGTGGCCTAAAAAGTACAATATATTCTGTAGAATCAAAGGCAAGACCATCCTTTTGCAAAAACTAGAGGGCCTATGGAAGGTGGCTTGATAAACCTGTAATTTTTCATTTAAAAACCATCTATAAAATAAAATATAAAGGAGTTTATAAGTGTCAATAACTTATAATCTAATGATAAGGCCTCACTCATTTTCTCTGGTTATTATAAAGTACTTTTCTATTCTGTTTCCTGTTACTAAGAAACACTCACTTGAATCCTCTGGTACTTGGTATTGCCCAAGCATGTTAGCAGATCTGTCTTAATACCTATAAGAGACAGACAGGGAGGAATCTCCACAAGATATGTGTAATCATTCTTCTCCCCACCTTGTATTTCCAACTGACACTAATGTCAGAAGATTTTGCACATCCCCTTGCACAAAGAAAACTATATTAATTGAAAATTTAGGAGTGGTCAAATGTGTAGTTTCAAATGTCTCCGTAAATTAAAAAAAAAATTGTTTAAAAGCTGTCTTGTCAATGTGACTGACCAGGAAGTACCTTACTACTCAGATTTCCCCCTGTATCAGAATTTTAGATAAACTATGTCTATCATTTCTTAAGGCAGGTTTTATTTTGAAGGGCACTTTCTGATTTGGCTGAAGGCTATCAAAAGGGTGTGTATACTAGCCAAACTACTTAGTGCTTACTGAGTTGAAAATAAATAAAACTCATAAAAGTTATGTTATTAGCGGAGGAAAATCTTAATGCCTATATAACTTCAAGTGGCTAAACAAAGTCTGTGGCCCCAAGGCTTAATGGAATTATGGACCACTGGGATTTTTGTCTATGACCACACAAAACTTGGAAGGGAATATGACTAAAATAAATTGAACGCATTTGTTCACATCCAGTGGCATTACCTGTAATGGTTTATCTCTTTTAAAGCTAGACAGAGGTAGTATCTCAGCAAATCCATAATAAGTACCATTTCTGTATTCCCAAGGGCAGCAAATGAAAAAACAAGATCATTTGATTGTTAAAAGGATGAAGGGTTGGTGAGCACAGAGAAACTAAAAATATTATATGTAAAGTGAATGTGAAAGCAGACAGAAAATGAAGCATGATTATTTAGTAGGAAAAATTTATTTAGGAATTGCTCAGAATGAAACTATTTTTAATATTTCATAAGATGCAATTTAATATCCAACCTACTATTTATTTATAGCCTTTTTTTAGTTCACTTTGCTTTATAAATGATTTAAAAATACTGGAGAATACAGTACAAACACAAAAAATGAAACATTCTTAGTCTTTAAACATTCATCATCAAGATCAGAGTCTAAAGCAAAAGGAAATGCTTTAAAAATGAAAATCCAACAAAGATGTAGAAAAACGTTATAAATATCTATTACTATGTGGAGGCATATTTACATAATTTTAAGAAGCAACATATATTTGTGCCCTAAATCCAAGTTCTGAAGCCAACTTTTCTCTAGCAAAATTGGCTGTGCTGTAAGAATGAAAAGAAGCAGAATTAAAGAATTAAGGAAGTTGAAGAAAACATTCCTCTTTAGGGAATATGTTTAAACTCTCCATTAGTCAAATAGAAGGTATGTTTCCCCCCAAACCTTAACATTACCTATATTTGAATTTTTACACAGTGTATTCACACATGTGTTTTTTCTCCCCCAAATAGATCTTCATTTAGGATTATAGCACATACACATACCAATCTAGTAGTAACATCTTATACTTATTTTTATCCTTTTAGGTTGTCAAAGCACTTTCCTTACAATACTGAGGAAAGTAGCACAAAAATTATTAGCCAGTGAATTGCCTGTAATCTTAGATTTTGAAGTATCCATGGTGTTATTGAGACCCAAATTTCACAGCTCAAGTCCAATCCCTACTACATTATCCTGTCTCAAATATATGAGGAATAGAGAAAACAGATAAAAAAAACATGGACTTAGAAATTAGGGAATATATAGTCACTTATATTCTTGTCCGCATACATGTGTGTGTATGTGGAAAGGAGAGACAGACATAGAAAAAGGCAGAGAGAAAAAGAGAGAAAGAACATATAATGACTTCCACAGTTATATTCTCTTGAGCCAGCACTCCCTGGCATCTCTGTAACTAACTAAATGTCTTAACTCCATGCAAGGTAAACTAATTAAACTATTACTTTTAAATGATGGAGAAAGACATCAGAAAATATTGCCATTGTGGTTTTGTCAGCAATTTGTTAAGACCAGGATTCTCACAGTAATTCTAGCAACCGGTTTGGGGAGCTCAGTCATGTGACTTAGCTGTCTGCACCTCCATTTCTTCAGGACAACTGTGCAGTGTTAAAAGGTTGTGAAACCCTCCTATGAAAGATGCTCCAGAGTACAATTCTTATACAAACACCATCTCTGTCTTCCTACTAGCAACCCCTAAATGCCCGAGCCGATCCACATATGTATTAAACTTCTGACTAGCTTAGCCAAGTAAAAGTGCTACTATTTTTGGCAAATCCCCCCCAGTCGTATCATAATTGATCAAATTACAGAGGTGCCAAACTATGTGTTACTGAAGGATAGTTATGTGATTGTAAATAGCTTTTTGTGTTTGCAATGAAGCCCAGTTTTGTTGTGCCTGATGTAAAATCAGGAGATGAAGGTATTCTTTTATTGAAGCAAACATGTGGAAAATTGCTCTAGATTGTTATAGTATAGAACATCTCCCCTGAAAGGAATGAGGTTCATCTATAGGGCAAACTCAGACAGTAGCACTTTATTGGGGTTACTGCTGGTCTCTAGATGGTCAAAGCAAATAACGTCATGTCCATCTAAACTATTATACCATCAGAGGGGCACATTTTCTCATCTCTAGTGTTATATTCTAAACTGTCAGTAGGCATTAACTCAGTCAGTGGTGATGTCCTACCACCTAGAGATGAACTCTGCCTCAAAATGATGTTTTCCACTTCAGTGCCACTCGTCTGGCAATTACTGGGTCATTAATATCATTGCATGCAATTAGTGACAGTAGAATGAGCAAGAGGTTCGTGAGTTTGTTGGTTGTTAGGGTTTTCTATCATTATGAAGTTTTTATTATAACCCTTTCTTAACCTGGCACTTCCTTCATTATACAAAAGCCAAGATTTTTTTTTTAAACAGTAAATTCACTTCGAAAAGAGATTTGAGTTTTGTGTAGGGGAAAATGCTTCCTCAGATGATATATATCATATATTCTTCTAGAGTTGCTAATAAAGAAAATAACAGTCACTTGGATGTTAACCAATTCCATTAGTTTTGTTAGGCAGACCTCATCATGGCAAGAGAGCAACATTTCTAGTTATATTTGTTTGAGTATAATGAAGCTTTTCTCACTGTCTCTAGAAGGCCAACTGTGTAAAATGTTTACTGACTTCAGTTGAAACTAATCATTTAGTTACCTTCTTAAAGAAATTCCACCTCATTGTAATTAATGGCTTTTTTGTGGATAATAAAATTTCTCTCTCAAATGCATAATGGCATAATCCCTTTATACTATTGACTTTCAAACTCTGGGTAAATTTACCATGTTTGAATCATTGTGACAATAAGACAAGATCTCTTAAAGCATGCAAATGAGCAGCTTTTTTTATAAAGTCATTTTGGAACTTATCCTAATGAGATATTCCACCAGTATAAATCTTTATAATTTTTTCTCAGGAGAATTTGGGTTTTGTTAAAGGATTCTCCACCCCAGTAAATGATTTCTTATAACCTAATTATATCGGAATACAGTGATGATCTAGCTAGAGAGTTTGTTGGGGTTTTTTTGAAGGGGAATGTTTGACAGAGGAGAACAAAATAAATTACGCCACACCAAATTTCATGAATCTTAGTTGAAGAAGGCAGACAATTTATTATGGCCAGGACTATTTGATCTTCTTGAGAAAGTAGGATGTATTGGGAACTTGGGAAGGTACATGAACTTTATCATTCTCTATTGTTTTGTTCTAGGACCTTGGAAGTAATAGTTAAGGCTTGTCTTTTAAACAAAGTTAATGTTGGCCTCTGGTACTTTGATTAAATTAAGTGCTCTAAGCAGTGAGCATTCTGTGTGGTTTTAAGAGACTGTGACCAATGTATGAATAAGATGAGGTGGAATTTGTTTTCTGAATCCACCCAGGGATGTTTAGGTAAGGCACTTGCATTGTATTGACTTCTTGACTCAATTCTGCATTTCTTCCTTTTCTCTCATCTGAGAATAGTTGAAGCAATAAGCATCATGAAAACATCTGAATTAATTAATGGTCAAATCAAAGGATCTTTAAAAAAAAATTGAAACCTCTAAATTCCTCCTCTTTTTCTTTCCAATCATCATTATATATTGCTTTTTAATTTCAGAATTAATGTATCTGCAGTAGCCTTTTAGTATTTGTGGGAAATATTAAACTGGGCGAAAAGATTAAATTGTAACGTGCTTCTCTAGAGGCAGCTTTATATAGTAGACAGAGCACAGGCCTTGGAGTTAAGGGACCTGGACTCAAATCCTGCCTTTAATGCTTACCATCTGTGTGACACTGGGCAAGTCCCCATCTTTAAAACAAGACCCTGAAGGTCCTTCCAGCTGTAAAGTATAATCCTATCTAAATGAGTTTTTTATATGATTTACTTTTACCTCTCAAAAAAGTAACTTATTAGCATTTTGAATTTTTAGACCAAAATGACTAGAACACATTTTTTTTTTTTAAATCATGCTTTCAAAATAATCACTTGGCAACTTGTATGAGATTTTTGTAGATACAAAAATCACAAACATAGCATAGTGTTTTACAAATGAAAATAAGCTACTAATTTTAGCAAAGAAAAACCAGTAAAACATGGTGGAAGATTTAAAGAAATCAAGGACTGGTAAAAAATGCTGAATCACAGATTTCCTTATGGAGAGGTTTGTTCTTGTACCATTTGATTCTCTAAAGGAAAAATACATGGAAACATCCACAAAGTGTTTGCTGTAAAAGAAGGTGAAATTTACTTCCATGGGAAGAAGTTCCTAGGTAGACTTTTGAAAGGATGCTGATGCCTCTTCCTCTTAGTGTCAGACTAGCCTAGCAGCTCTCTTGAAAAGTCATGCTGTGCTGTGCTCTTCTTTCAGGGCATTTTTCAAAAGCTCTCAGAAAGACTTTGCTGCTTTTGTACTTGTTTCCTTGTTCCTTGCTTTCCCAGGAATTCCTTAATTGACCACAAAGCAAAAGTAACACTTAACATTTGGTTGACTATTGTCATGACTATATTTAGTCCTGTCTTCTTAGCTGCCTTAAAAGGATGGCATAGGAAGTAGACCTGTGGGTTTGTTGTTTTTTTTTTTTTTTTTTCCCATTGGTATAGAAAACTCCCAGGTGAGGAAATTCCATCTGTCAATTCAAGCTGACAGCTTCTGCCCAGTAGAATCTTAGAGAGTTTCCTGGAGCTGAGAAGTGTGGACTTATATCACATAGTCAGCATGTGTTACAAGGCTAAACTTAAACACAGGTCCAGCTTCACTAACAAGGTTGTCTCTCTGTGATACTATCTCTCTTAAGAGGAATGCTTCCTGAGGCATCAAACCACTTCAGCTTGGTGCCTAGAAATTGATTCCTTTTTGGTCCTCTTCTCGTGAAGTATATTTTTGAATGTGTTAACATTTGATGGCAGTGAGTTAAGATAGATGTATCCTGATTTTGTTGCATAATACTTTTCATATTAAGTAACCCAACATCTATCCACCTACATATTCCTTGGCTGGCATAACTCATTTCATTTTTGTTTCTAGTGGAAACCCAGAGATTTGTAAAAAGGAAAAGCATAATCTAGTTCATATTTCATGTGAATTTTTAATAATCACTTTGCCTTCCTTTTCTTTATAAATTATATTCTATCAATTTCTTAATTTTCTACATAGAAGTCTTCTGATATGATCAAATGAGTTGGTATTTGAACTTGCAGATTTTCAGGACTTTCAATCAACAAACCTAAATTTAATAGAAAACTTAACATATGAAAGTGAATATAAAAGGTCAAGTTTAAGGACCTCAACATGGACAAGTAGTTTATTTTATTTTTTTTTTTAACATGGGAAATGTATACCATATGTTTAAGATTGACATAACAATAGGGTAGCTCAAAAGAAAGATTGGGGCAGTTAAAGTAAAAATAGTAATTTTGTTATACAAATGAAGTTCAGAGGAGGAATAGACCAGAGGCATTAGAAAAAGGAGGAGGGCTTGTAGTTTGAAATCCTACTCACATCATGAATGAGGAAAATAGGCAATATTACATATATATCATGAAGGGTATAGCATCCTTCAAAATCTATAAAGAAATAAGGGGGAAGGAATGGGCAAATGGGAAAGCAATCGGTGAGGGAAGAAGACAATGGATGGATTCATGGGGGGGTTTCTTGAAAGAAAACCACATAATTACAGAAATCCAGAATCTCAGAACTTTATTTCTTAATTTTCTACATATAAATCTTCTGATATGATCAAATGAAATGGTATTTGTAAAAAGCATTTAGTACAGTATGTCACACATACAAGACATTGTTTTCCTTTGTTGAGACATGAGAAATCTGTTTTGAAAGCCCTTGTTTCTGTACAGAAGTGGAATAGACCTAAGAAACCTCAAGCTGATATGAATTGTACATTTTAGCATGGTGGAAGAGAAGAGCATCCATAAAAGAGACTAGCATGGGGATGTGTCGTCATTGTTTGAAATAATTTCACATAGAGACAACATAGTAGGTTGTGAGGTAGCCTAGAAGCTAGACTGTGTGATCCAAGGCAAGTCATTTACCTTAGACTCTCTGTGTTTTAGCAAATTTAGAAATTTGCTTTAAGTCACAGAGAAGATGCTGGCCTACAATGGTAGAAGCATTTCTTCATCTAGGACTTCTCTCTTGAACTAAAAAAACCACAAGTTCAGTCTTCAGTCCTGAATTTGCTTTATAGTTAAATGAGATTGGGATTATTATATCATTTATTATATCAATCAAATGGGATTGGATCATAATATCAATGACAATAATAAGTGCTACTTTTTGCAAATTCCAAGTTGTCATTTTGTAGAAAATGTTTCTGTCATTCCCCTCTTCTGTCCATCTAAACTTAAAAGGTATATTTTATACATAACAAGTAGTGCTTAGTATATAGATCAGATTTGAATTTTCATGAATTTCATAGTGTAAATATTATTTTTAAATGATGAAAGTGGTAGGGATTTTTCTTTTAGTTGCTAAAGTGAAACAGCCTTAATTTTGCTTTCTTGCCATCATTTCTAATCTCTTTGTGAATGGAAAGCCATATATAGGCACAAATCCAGCAGCTTAATTCTCCATCTGATTAGAGCAATGTTACCAACATGATGGGCTGGACACAGCCAAAATCCATGCAGCAGCTTAGCCTCCTGGGAAGCAGAGTAATAACAATCAAATGAAGACATATTAAAATGTAATATTACTTCCTCTCCATGGGGAATGTATAAAAATCATAGCCAGAAATACCCTTGTCTGCTTATTCTAGTTTTCTTAGGTTGCCTTTTTCTGTACTGACTAGCAATAGATACTCACATAGATGTCAAGAGCTACAAAGGAGGGAATATAAAAGAAGAGTCCTGTGAAAACTCAACTGATTAGTGTCATTTTCAGAAACATTTGGGGACATTTAAGCAATGTGGACTCTGGATACTTTTGACTGAATAATGATTTTTACTTACTACAAATGAAGTTTTGAGAGATTTGCCTGATGGGAAACTGTTTATGGCAGCTTTCCATTTTATATATTAATTTTTTTCTTGGAGCCTATTTACAATTCATTAGAAGCTCAATGATCAGATTTTTTTTTTTTCCTCTTTAATTGAGTAAATATAGTTTAATCTTGCAATCTTATGTTGGTACCTTTCCTAGCTTATGATGAAGATAGTCTAGAAATGCTTGCCATTTTTGATGTTATATTATTAATTGAGGATTAATGAATAAATATTTTTACTTTCTTATGAGAATTTTAAAAAATAAGCAAATACTAAAATGATTGGATCATATGGTCCCAAATTTATTACTAAGCTTTATTCCTAAACATTGGGTAATGCCTTTTACCTTTTTTTTTTTTCCCAAATTACACTGTTTTAAAGGTTTCTTAGTGATTGTTGCTGTGAAGACAGGACTCAGAATATTAATTTTTCTTTTCATATTCAGGAAATTAATTTCATGATTTCATAACTGTTTATAGCCTTCAGCTGAAACTATCATTAAAAACATTAAACATTAAAACATATCATTAAATGACCTAAAAAAACCCCAAATCCAAAAACAAAACCACAAAAGTGAAGAAAAACTCTGTGCTGCAGCAAAATCTTTACTTCAGTCAACACCACTGTAAAAGGACTACAGGATTATGGTTACTTTTTTCCTTTCCCCATTGAGCATATAATAGGATGGGAAAGAGAATTGCATCAAGGTAGCTGCAATTTACATCTACAATCAAATATAAAACCAGCTGAAAACATTCAGGAATATTTTGCAATTTTTGTACACTGAGTTTTCAACAAGTATTAAAATCTTGAAACAGTGTTTTCTTTGTCATCTGAGGTGATACTTCCCTTATAGTCTTTCCTTACAGTGACGCCTATAGGAGGAAGTTTCAGTTATCCCACCCAAACAACCCCATTGACAGTCTTAATGATATTTTTAAGAATAATTTACTCAAGTAACTTGGCTAATTATCAGTTTAATTAAAAGGAAGAGCAGAGTCTAGTTCTTTTTTGAAAATAATTTCTCAGAGTATACAGCCAGGTCCCAGTTCTAAGCAAATATCCTGTGACTTCAATAGAATCATTGGAAGACAGGAAAAGTGGATTCTATTGCAGATTCCTTCATCCAGTATTTGTCTGTCTTTTTTTTTTTTTTATGTTGTAGATGGTAGAGTTTGATCTGGCTGCTTTTTAGACCAAGTCCAGTTGCTCCCAGCATAACAGAAATGTTATTCAGGAGACAAGAAACTTAAAAATAACTCAAATATTGGCAACCTAAGGCAGTCACAAATCAGATGTAATCATGACTACCTAGACTCCAGATCCTTAACTAGGAGTTTATGAACTTATTTTAAACAATATTCTGTTAACTTTTCACTGTAATTGGTGTCATTTATAAACCTATGCATTTTTTTGGTGGTTCTTAATAGTATTTTTCCAAATACATGTTAAGATAGTTTTCAATATTCACTTTTGTAAAATTATGTGTTCCCATTTTTTTCCCTCCCTCCCTTAGCTCTTATCTCCCTAAGACAACAAGCAATATGATATGGCTTTAATGTTATTTTATTTTTGCATTGAAAAAATTATTATGAAAAGGAATCTATAGGCCAGGCTGTTAAAAGTTGTATCATGACACATGCAAAAAAGATTAAGACTCCATCACCTACATGTTTGTTCAACTTTTTAAATAATAGTATTTCTATTTATCATTGTATCCTTTCTACCTTTCCCTTATCCTTGTATTTTGTCATAAGGTACACAAAGTTAGGCATATTTGGCACATAAAAAGTATATTTGGCACCAGTATGATTGATTTTACAACCAGAATTTCTCCCTCCTTCCCCATTTTCAGATGTAAAAAAGCAAACATTTCTTTCTATTATTTTGGAGGAGACTTTGGAAACATGCTTCAAATCTTGTTTTTATTATCATGAACACTGAAATTTTTTTTAGCCCTTTAATTTTGTGGGGCTTGGTACAAGTGTAAATGAAGGTACATAAATATCTCCACAACAGAGAATAAGTTATTGAAAGTCAATAGCAGAAGTATAAATGTAAGATGAAGCAAAGCAAAAAGAAAAAAAGGAAAACCAGAGTCAGTCCTGTGAATATAAGTTGTAAAGCATGGAGGAATGTACATAGATAAGTAAGGCCATCATTTAAGCACTGGTCACAGATATCTATTTCATAATATATAATAAAATATAAGTGGTATACAAATACCACTTATATTTTAAAAAAAATTAAAGGGAAGGAGTTGTGGATCAAAAGCAGAGCCATGCAGGTACGGCCTTTGTTAAATCCATATCCGGAGATGATGAGATTCTACTTCAAGAAATATATGGTTTCCTAATTTGTTTGCTTTTTTTTAAAAAATTGTTGAACTGATTAATAAATTAGAAATAGAGAAGATCTGAAATCTATGTTTGAATTTGATGAAGGGAGAGGAAAAAGGTGAAAACTAAGGACTCAAATTAAGAAAACATAATGAACTTAGATTATTGCAAGCTATTAAAATTTAGTTTATTGCTTTGTTTCATGCAATCTGTTAAGTATTGGGTTATTACTGTTAAGAAATATAGCAAGTAATTTACTTCTTCAAAATCCATGGTGAGTCCAGGTATAGCACTAAAATAATATAATTAGTAGTATTATTAGTAAAGTTTTCAAGCTAAGAGACTATTTGGTATAAGGTCAAGAATATTTTTCTTGGGGGAGAGGGGGAGGATTAGATAGAGAATTTTAGTTTAAACCAGTTCTGCTTCTCTGTTACCTGCCAGATCTTAATCTCTCCAGATCTCAGTTTCCTTATCTGTTAGACTATACAGTCTCAAATCCTATCCATAATTCTACATGTGTGGACTTAAGTAAGCTTTGTGTGGAAGAAGACTGTTACAATAAAGTTATTTTAAACTTAGAATTTAACATAGTTTCTCACTGATTAACAAACATTTATTAGATGTTTGCTATACCTTAGCCAATGTGCTAAGCTCTGAAGCTACAAAGATAAAAGTGAAACTGTCCTTGCCCCCCAGATGCTTTCATTCTATCAATGAGGATATATATATATATATATATATATATATATATATATATATATATATATATATATATATATATATATATATACATACACACACACACACAATGCATGCAAAGTAGGCTTGGGAAGGAGAGTTCAGGAAAGACTTCATATGAAGTGTCACTTGAACTCAGTCCTGAAAGAAAACTAAGAGTTGGAAATGAAGAGGGTATGAATTACAAGATTGGAGCCCACTAACACAAAGGTTGGGAGTCTAAAATATTTATGCATTTTATGTGGGAACAACAAGTAGACCAATATGGTTGGATTGGAGTGTGTAGAAGGAAGTACTGTATAAGAACACTAGAAAGATAAAATTGTGGAAAACTTAATATGCCAGACAGGAGAGAATATATTTGAACTTAGAGAGGAAGCCACTGGAGTAGTAGGGAGGCACGGGGGTTTATTGAATTGAAGGGAGAGGGGGATGTGTTTTGGGAAAAGCAAAAAAACAATATGAACACAGGGGAAACATCTGTTTACTTTCTTAGGCAGAAAGCAGAATGAATCCTGAGAATTTGAGAAAGCAAGGGTAGTAAATATACTGTTTCTTGGTGCATAAAAGTATCAGCTTTCAATGTTTAAGGACTAGGTGTGCATATAGGGATCAAGTAGAATTTAATTCTTGGATACCACAGTTAGAAAACATATTCTTGAATCCCCGTTGGAAAATGACCTTTGCGTTTAGGCCAGGAAAAAAAAATCCTAATCTCACTTTACTTGTACCAAAGTCCATAAGTTCACTTGCTTTTCTGAGATTTTTTTTTTTTAATTACAAAAAAATCCACTGTCATATGAAACACTCCATTCCTTGCCCTCTGCAGTTAGAAGAAAGAAATACATTCTCCTTCTGGCTGCTTCTAGTCCTCTGAGGCTTGAACTGATATTACTAAGCCAATCGTTTAAATACAGTCTTTTCCTAGCAGCAGACTTCTAACCACTTCACTTTACAGAGCTTTATTAGGATTTGATATCGAGAAGGGCTGTCATTTAACAATAAAAAATTTAACAGAGTTAAAAGAATATTTAATAAACTTGAGTTTGTCATAGTATCAATATTCTTTCCTTTTCCTTTCTACTGCAAGAATCTATCTAGTCAGTCCTCCTCCAGGTGGTCTGTTTGTGAACTGTCCATTGGGGCAGGAGCCTAGACTACAAAGAGGAAGCCATTAGGCTTTGAATAAAATTTGAATATGCCCCAGATTGATGAATACGAGGCATGTTGTATCTAAAAAAGAAGTCACCTCATATTCCTTCCAGTATTGTAGAAGAATAGAATAGTGTTATGGGTGCGAACTATCAACTCAAATGTTTCCCAAGAAATATTATTATTGTGAATCTCTGAAAGCCTCCTAGCAGGAAACCCCTTTTTTTCTATTTTTAAAGTAGATGTCTATATTTAAAGAATGACATCAGAACTTGTAACCATGCTTACAGGAGAATAAATCTCTTTTGAGATAGTATGAGAGCCAAGGAAGAGAAAGGGTAAGGAGAGGTTAAGGGGAGGGACAAAAAGGGTCCCTCTCTATATTTCTCTTAGAGAGCTTATATTCCCTGGTGCAGGGAGGAGAATCAAGCTAATTGTTCTTTCAACAGGAAATCTATACTGAAGGAAGCAGGTGTTGTGTGGTGATTGTCACTTTAAAAAATTACTGTATTAAATACCTTGTTCTTTTGAGCTTATCCCTGAAATAGTTGATTGGTTGGCTTTTTTTGGAAGACACTATCCCTTTTATCTAGAATAAAAATACTTAGACAGTCAATTGTGAAGGAAGAAGAAAGTGCTTAAGTAAATATGAAGTCTAATAGCATACATACACCACTGTTTATGTAAAATATACAACCTGCTGGTTTGTTCATTTTTATTTTTATTTTTTGTGTTTTGTTTTGTTTTGTTTTCTTTTACTTTTTGACTTTGAGCATTTCATGCCTTTTGGGGAACAACCTTTTGGAGAACTTGACTGACTAAGAACGAATTCTTATTTTTTAAAATTGTTTTCAGACATTTCATGTTCATGTAAACTTGGCTTATTGATTTCCTGATTTTTCTTTCTTTATTTTTTTTGTTCATTTTATTTTTAATCAGCTACATCAAATGGGTCTTTGGAGGGCCTGGATAACCAGGAGGGAGGGGTGTGCCAGACAAAAGCCATGAAGATCCTCATGAAAGTTGGACAAGGTAAAGACCATCTGCTGCTTCATGAAATCCCTTTGATCTGTTTCAGTCCCCACACTTAGAGTTCAGGCTTCTTTTAATAGGGCGGACCAGTGTGTGCCAACAGAGTCTAGCTCACTCATTCTTCCCCTGAGTTTTGAAAGCAAAGCCTATTTTACTGTACCATGAGCTACTGACAGATTTCCTCAAGTCAAATGTAATAAGAATCTTTTATTGGAGATCTCGCTAAAAGGAAAGGGTAGCCAGGAAGCCAGCATTTCAATATTTTTTTTTTTTTCCTTCTTCAAAAGCAAAATATCTCCACGGTTCAAAATTACATGATACAAAATGAAAACTAATGTTTCTACAGTTTTGTTCGTTCCTGAATTCTGACTACAGAAGAGGTTTTTGTTCATTGTGTCTTTTCATATATAGATAACCTATTGTGCAGAA
This sequence comes from Sminthopsis crassicaudata, assembly GCF_048593235.1. Lineage (NCBI taxonomy): Eukaryota > Metazoa > Chordata > Mammalia > Dasyuromorphia > Dasyuridae > Sminthopsis > Sminthopsis crassicaudata. Next base: position 162,070,105 of record NC_133619.1, on the reverse strand, counting down.
AGAAAGAATTATTCTTCTAATTAGAAATTGGTATAGTAGTCAATCAACTTGCTCAGTTAAATTGAAATGTCATCTGCAAAGCTTTGCTTGCCAAATGCAAGAATCCCTATAGTTTCCACAGATGGCCTCACAATCTAAACCTCTGAAATCACTAGTATAACCATTTTGCTTTAAAAGGAAAATTACATTCTTGTATCTCACAGTACTTTGCATAAAGAATCTTCTGTTCAGAGCTATTCATGCCTCATGAGATCTATATCCAGCTCATAAAGCTTAATATCATTAGAGGTCTAAGCCGTAATTAATCATTTGTTTTTCATATAGATGCCAGTTCTTCTGGGTCAACCAGGAATAATGACCCAACAAGACGTCCAGAACTGGAAGCTGGCACAAATGGGAGAAGTTCAACAACAAGTCCTTTTGTAAAACCAAATCCAGGTAGATAAGCATGATTTGTTTTGGGATGGTACTTTCTAGTGTTATACCCAGTTGTTCACTTCTCTCTCTCCTTCCCTCAATCCTCACTTTGCTCTAGGATTATTGAGTTTTCTGTTTGATTATTTTACTGAAAATATTATCCTCTGTGATCAACTGGAGGCAGTCTTTTAGGAATAGATTCGTTACCTCTCCTCTAAATTTAGAATTGATTGCATCTAATAAAAAATAAAATCTGTTTCTCAAGAAAGTTTGGGCTATACACATCTCAAAATAACTTAATTTAGTTTCTATCAGAATTGATACAACACTAGCCTGGCTGACCAGAGTAATTTTCAGTCTTTCTCTTTTTCCTGCCTAATGCATTATCAAAATGGTTTCCTACATCAGTTTGAAGCTTACATTAATGTATATATAATTAATGCTCTAATCTCTCATCTAATTATATCTAGTCCACAAAGAGCCTAATTGATCCTTTTTTTATATTTCAGATAGTTGGATTTCAAAAGATTATTTTCTAGACTTGTTCCTTTTTTTTTTAAATAGTGTTTTTAAAAAAAGTTTTACATTTTAAATTTATATAAAAATCAAACAGAACACTGACAAAGAGATTTAGAACACTGTCAGGCAAACCTGATTGTCATTTAACTTCATTTTCTCAACAGTTCTCTTCTAGCAATAGCTATATATTTGTTGCCATGCTAATGAATTTTTTATATAGCACTTGTTGAGCAGACGTCAGCAATTTTTGTGCTCTGGGATCTGTGTGCCTAGTGGGTAGTCATGTGAATTTAGCATCTGCAGCAATATTCTATCTCTTATCAAGCGTCAAGAAGGGAAGTTGTTATTTCTAACTTTCTATGACAAGATGTGTCAAATTCTTGTGACAAACTGATAAATGGATAATATAATGATGCCAGGCAATTTTTTTAGCTCTTAACATTTGGGTTGGCAGTCTGTTCGGTGTGAGAGTTTCTCCTGCCTTCCAACTGTATTTTAAGTGAAATCAAAAAATAAAAATGGGTTACGAGGCGACCGCTTTCCTGGTTTTCATCATTCTTTTCACATTCTAAGGCTGTTCCACCAGTAGGCGGGGCATTTCCTTAAAAGCCAGCTATTTTGAAGACTCCCATGAAACCTCCACCCTTAAAATAAGGCAATACAATGTGAACAGTAAAACCTGAGCTGAGAATTGGCCATTTTCTTTTTTTTCCTCCCTCTGTTGCTGCCTGAGGCTAGCTAACATCGGTTAAAAGATGAGGCATGAATCAAGAGCTGGCTGTCACTGCCAGTCCTTGCTGCTGATGGATGATGATGTATAAAAAGAAAACAATGTGGTTTGAAAGCAGCATAAAAGTAAGACCCAGAGACACAAAGTCTTGTTTCCTATTGATTGCTGACTTCTGCTGTTTGCATTCAGCTGTCGAACAGGGTAATTGGTTTGTCAAAGTTTAGCTGCCAGCTAATTCTTTGGTTCTGCTTAGTTTTCACATTTTTTTAAGGGCCGCAGAAATAGCCTGTCAGCATCCAGGGCAGTGATAAATTCTGTTTTTCTCTTCCTCTCTTTGATTCTCTCTAGGTTCTAGCACAGATGGTAACAGTGCTGGACATTCGGGGAACAATATCCTTGGTTCCGAAGTGGCCTTATTTGCAGGGATTGCTTCAGGATGCATCATCTTCATCGTCATCATCATCACCCTAGTGGTTCTTTTACTAAAGTACAGGAGAAGACATAGGAAGCATTCACCCCAGCACACTACAACACTGTCACTCAGTACGTTAGCCACCCCCAAGCGAAGTGGCAACAACAATGGCTCTGAGCCCAGTGACATTATTATCCCCTTAAGGACTGCAGACAGTGTTTTCTGCCCTCACTATGAAAAAGTCAGCGGAGATTATGGGCATCCAGTGTACATAGTCCAAGAAATGCCTCCACAGAGTCCAGCAAACATTTACTACAAGGTCTGAAAGAACTCTCTGGTGGTACCTTTTGATTTCCCAGAGGAAATTTACTGGTCAGATGCTTTCAGTTGAGGGTTTTTAATGACACATTGTGCATTAGGATTGACTAGAGCACAGTGGGGGAAAAAGGCACCAAGCCCCTTCAAAGAGAGCCTTCTTGAGCTGGACAGCTTACCTAGTCTGTAGAATTTCTGTCTTGGTGAATAAATACTATTCACTGGAAGCTGGAAGACTTTATATAGAAGATACCCATTCTGATTGCTGTACTCTTGATACACTCATCATCCTCTAAGCCATGTGATGCTGCAGGCATTCAGGCATGTATAAAAAAGCCAAGGGAAGAAGGACAATAATAGTTCTAGACATGCTGGGAAGGTGCTCTAGGATCTCGCGCTTGAAATGCAGTCTCCTGACTTGGTGTGTGTATCTCTCTCAGCGCATACTGGATGTGTCCCACAGACCTCTGGGGCTAAGTAAGACTCTTAAAAGTTCTCTCACTTTTAGTCCATCACTGTTACATTCACTTCTGTCCTTTCCAGGGCCCTGCCATATTTCTTCACACGAGATTTCCTTTCACTCCACATCCGGCATCACTAATGGAACATTAATGTTGTTGGGAGTTATTTGCTCCTTCCATTTGCTACAGCAGCTATAGTTGAATGGGTAATACATTTTCTAGAAATTGTGTTTGCTAATAAGGAGCCTTCCAGCCAGAAGTTAGGCCGTCCGACGAATAAGACTAGGAGTTTGTGGTTGGGGGTGGGGCGGGGGAAAGGGCTGACTGCAATTGCAGTTCAATGCTGCTGCCTCTGAAACATGAAGCTGGAAACAAAACGAAACGAAACAAAACAAAACAAAAAACATTTTTAGGTAGCACAGCACTTTGGTTTGCTAAGTTTTAAGAGGCAAGTAAGAGACACAACACCACACACAGTGGATTAGGGCTGCATTTGAAGGAATTCACTGTTATCAAATAGCAATGTTCAGAGAGAAAAAAATAGTACCTTTTGGTTCAGTAGAACAAAGCGGGGTATTGTTAGTAAATGAACAAGCTTGGAGGGAAAGACAATAGTAGGCCGCTGATGATATATTAGGGCAGGACTGTTGTGGTACTGGCAATAAGAGACACAGCTATGAAGCTGTAGGAAAGTCAGTCTGCTTTGGGATGGTTTTTAAAGCAGACTCAGCTGCTATACTTATCACATTTTATGAAACACAGGGAAAGCATTTAGGAGAATAGCAGAGAGCCAAATCTGACCTAGAAGTTCGAAAGCCAAAGGTCAAATGGGCTGTAATTCCATCATCATTGACATTATTAAAGAATTCTCATATATAAAAGGTAGGTCAGATCTCTCCCTCTCCCTCCCCCATCCCATACACAGAGACCCAGATTAAGCCTTATGACACTTTGGTTTATGGCGGTGCTGTCCCTGCTTCATGGTGAAGTCTAGGTACTGTGACTGACACAGCAGTTCACCCGGTGCTCTGTTTCCAAGTAAAGCACATATGGCAAACCTCTTAAGAGTCCACAAGACTGAAATAAATTATGATGTCGAGGGGGAGGAGGAAGATATGACTTATTTATAATAGGTGTATAGAACACAAGGGATATAAAATGAAAGATTATTACTAATATATATTTTAAGATTGCACAGAGTGCACACCAGAAGATGTGAAATTCATTTGTGGCAATTAAAAGGTCTGACCTCTCAGTGCTTTTAAAAAAAAAAAAAAAGGAATTTTTTTTTTTAATTGGACAACTACTTCTGGGAAAAACAACTTCATTCCAAAAATAACAATAATGAGAGCAAATACAAAAATAACAAAAGTCCTCTGAAGGCATCTCACGTAACAGTAGACTAGGAAATACAAGCCCCCAAACACCAGGAAATCAATGTTGCTGCATCATATATTTAACAATGACAAGATGTTCCGGCATTTATTTTCTGCATTGTGTTTTCCCTTGCCTTATGGCTGAAGTGTTCGCTAGAATCCAGCAGGTCACATTCAGGGGGTTCCAGTTAAAAGTTTAGCTTTTGCTACACCCCCACCCCCACCCCTCCTTCCCCCTGCCCTCCCTTCTGAAGGAAAAAAAAAAAGTAAACATGAAACCTACTTTTTATGTGCTATGCAAAATAGACATCTTTAACATGGTCCTGTTACTATGGTAACACTTTGCTTTCTGAATTGGAAGAAAAAATGTAGCAACAGCATTTTAAGGTTCTCAAACCTCCAGTGAGTACCTGCAAAAATGAACTGTCACAGAAATGATAATTCTCTCTATTTCCTGAACCTGAAAAATGATGTTGGTCCAAAATGTGTGTTTGTGTGAGAGAATGGGTGTGTGGCGTGTGTGTACATATATGTATAATATATATCTGCAATATATATTATATATATCTATATCATAGTTCTGTGGAATGTTACCATGGTGACTAACCACAGTACATATGTAATTCTTTCCATCACTCCCAACCCTTTTCTTCTTTATGTGAATCCATACAAGATTTTCTTGTTAAGCCATTAAAATTTTATTTTCAGGGTGGGGAGAGGGAAGAGAAGGGGGAACCTGGGAATAGTGAGTCTGATTTTAATGAAATCAAATTTATGTATCACCAGTTGGCTACGTTTTGGTCATGTACTAAACTGTGAAAAATCAGATGAATCGATGAAGAGTTACCTGCAACCAATTGAAAATGTGTACTGTGTGTCTGTTTTGTGTCTGGTGCAGAATATGACAATCTACCAACTGTTCCTTTATTTGAAGTTGGTTCAGCTTTGGAAAGTTACTGTAAATGCCTTGCTTGTATTATCATCCCTAGTCACCTGACTTTGGAATTTGCACCATCATGTTTAAGTGAAGATGCTGTAAATAGGTTCAGATATACTGTATATGGATTCGGGGTGTTACAGTAGCCTTATTCACCTTTTTAATAAAATACACATGAAAACAAGACAGAAATGGCTTTTCTTAACCAGATTGTGTACATAGAGCAATGTTGGTTTTTTATAAAGTCTAAGCAAGATGTTTTGTATAAAATTTGAATTTTGCAATGTATTTAGCTACAGCTTGTTTAAAGGCAGTGTCTTTCCCCTTTGCACTGTAATGAGGAAAAAATGGTATAAAAGGTTGCCAAATTGCTGCATATTTGTGCCGTAATTGTGTACCATGAATATTTATTTAAAATTTTGTTGTCCAATTTGTAAGTAACACAGTATTATGCTTGAGTTATAAATATTTTTTCTTTCTTTGTTTTTTTTTTAATAGCCTGTCATAGGTTTTTAAATCTGCTTTAGTTCCACATCGCAGTTAGTCCTCCCCCCCACCCCCACCCACCCCCCAGAAAATGAAATCCGTGAAAAAAATCACATTCCACGTCTGTTTCAAACTGAATTTGTTCTTAAAAAATAAAATATTTTTTTCCTATGGAAAAATTGCCTTCAAAGTATTTTCCTTTCCTCTTTTTTTCCTTTTCTTTTCTTTGATCTTTTTCTTTTCTTTTACCCTAGTCTATTCCTCTGTAATTGCTAGTCATTTTTACCTGTAGCATTGTCTCTGGAGGTACATATGCACAAACTTTTCAAAGTAGGGCATGCACATTATGTCAACCTTAATATCAGCTACATTGCTACGAACTCACCACCATTTCCTGAAAAACCAGCCACACGTTTTAGAAATAATTTTGTCTTCTTCGGTTTTCTAAAACATTGTCATTTTGAAAATGTCCCAAGGTTTAATTAGAAATGCATCATTTGAATAATTATCCACAAAGATAATTGGTTTTTATTTATTGCACTTTTTAGGAAAGGAGTGGAGGGTTGGAATGTAATGAGAGAGGAGGGGGAAGATATCCTTTGTCATCCTAACAGATAGCTTCTAAGTTGTCTTAGAGGAAGACGGCTTATTAAGAATAGCTCTCGTATAATCCCCATTTGTCAAATTATTTGTCTTCCCTGGATAACCTAGAGAGAAATGACTGACAAGTCAATGCTGGCAGAAGAGTAAAGCTATAGGTGAAGCCTGGGTTGTTAAGGCACATTTATTGCTACTGGAGGTAAGCTTGGAGGCTGGCAGTGAGTTTAATCAGCTTTACTCACATTGCAGCCAAATCAGCTTCTTTCTTGCTGGGAGAGCCATTATGTAACTACAAAAAAGTAACCCTCTTTAGTTTGCTTAAGTTGCTTTTGGTGGAGGCCACATTTCCTTAGTAAAACCCATGGCCCAGTGCATTTAGAGAAAACACTACTGACTACCATCATTAGGGCATGTTCTATTTGATTTTCTAGCAGTGGTGATGGATTTGCTTTTTTTTTTTTTTCTTTTCTCCCAGGCTTCTCTCCTAATCAAATCAGCTGGCTATGGCTTATGGCTATCATCTGTGGCTAAACAATGGCAGCCTTATGTAGTGGCAAGAACACTGCCTTAAGGAGGCCTGTGCTCTAGTCCTTGATATGCCTATTGACCTTGGATTAATAACTTAACTTCCCTGGGAATCTAATGAAAAATGGATGTTGGACTAGGTGATCCCTGAGATCACTTTTTGTCTTGAAGTTCTGGTTCCCCAAGGAAAAAAGAGAAAAGAACACTATCCGAGTATGACTATTGATCATGCTTTTTAGTTTTATTTTGTTGTTGGGATGAGGGATTGCCTGGGATAGTGGAAGAAACAATCCACTTTGGGTTAGGAATATCCAGGTTTAAATCTTGACTGACATTAGCTGTGAGATCTTTGGTTGTCACCTAACTTCTCTGTGGCTGTTTCCTTATCTTTATAATGGCACCTACTTAACCATGTTCTTGAGGATAAAAGAATAATGTAGTATAATTCAAAGAACATTGGGGTCAGAAGATCTGAGTTCAAATCCCACCACTGACATATTGTCTGTAAGACCCACAACTTTCCTGAATCAATTTCCTTTTCTGAAAACTTAAGGATAAGGGGCAGCTAGATGACCCGGTGGATAGAGCACCCGGCCCTAGAGTTCAAATATGACATTTAATACTTGGTAGCTGTGTGACCCTAAGCAAGTCACTTAACCCCAGCTGTCTCTCAAAAAAACAAAATCTAAGATTTGGGTTACATGGCTTCTGAGGCTTCTTCCCATCAACTATCCTATCAATTATAAACCTTTAAATGTTATTTATTATAAATAGCAGATATCCTTCTGCCTATCACCACATAGTCCATGTTTTCAACACTCAGATGGAAACCAAATTTCCCAGAGTGAATCAAAGTAGATAGGATTGATCAAGTAGGAAATAAAATGAAGATTTCCAGTTGCCCGTCTAAACAAAAGCTACTGAGCATGGTGAATAGGCTATTGGATTAATATTAGAAAAATCTTCCAACACTGACCTTGCTTGTGCAAGTAGTCACTTAGTCCCTCTGAGGCTCAGGCATTAATGAGTTATAGATAAATTGTGATTTGTCCAAGAAGCAATGAAAACACAACTCCTTGAGGGATCAATAGTTTCCACCTAAATTTTCAATAGTAAAAGTTGATCATACAATAAGAGAAAAGGTGCCTCATCACAAGGCAAGGATAATAATGTTAACACTTCCATCTGCAACTTTAGGAAGCATCATCCTTCTCAGCGCATCCTTTTAAAAATGGCACTATTTGTGTCTCAGTCATAAATGCATTTAACTTTTTCAAAACTCTGATGACTAATTTTTTTGGGAGGGAGGCAGAAGAATTGTCCATTCAGGTTTTAGAAAAAGCTTACCAAGAAGTTAGCTATAGAAATGGATTGGGAGCAGGGCTGAAGTGAAAATCAGTAGAATAGCTCTGTGTGGTTCATTGGCTTAATGGTATGTTTTCAACTTCTGAATTCTTCAAAAAGCTCATGTGAAGTCACATTTCTGAGCCATAGATGTAACTATACCTTACCAAAAATATTAGAGTACTGAACTTGGTGTTTTAAAGCACTTTGTGGAATTTGTTTCTGATAATTTTTATAAACTCCACTTGAGAGCCAGATCTGTGATATATGATTGTATAAGCACACATCATTCCTTATCCCAGTCATTTATTCCAGGTAGAATCTCCATCACCAATTCTGACAAAAAACAAAAATGGAAATAGTGCATTTATTCATAATAAATTATTATATTCATTTAGATGGAAGAATCATTCTGGCTTGTCTTTTTTTTTTTAATTGCCATAACCAAATACTTTTAATTATTATTGTAAGCCTGTACAGGTATACATTAGCTATAAAATTTTCTCATTTTAGTATAGCAATGCTTCAATTAACAAACCTCCTGGAGGATAAAAAAATTTCCTTTATATGAAGTCAGTCTCATTTTAAAACAGCAACCAATCCAAACCAAATCGAACACCTTGTAAAACAAAGCTGCTTGCTTTTGCAGCTGGGTGACAAAAGTCCCTTACTTAGGGGAACAGCTCCTATTTGCCCTGGCCTACCCTGACTGAAAATTAACAGGCTCATACTTTAGACAAAGTGATGAAATCTGCAAACTTTGTCTTTTGTCCCTAGCCTCCTTCTTTCCTTGACTCACTTTATTCACCCACCTTAAGTGTCTATATTACTTGTATTTTATCTCCTACCTCTATCCAAACAAAATAGTCTTTATAACTAATCGTTTATGATTGTTGCTTGATAGAATTGCTTTTAATTGAAAGTCATTCGGACTAAAGTGAATAGTTTGCCTCAGCCCAATATTCTGTTGTAATCTTGGGATCACCTGTTGAGCACATTGTAGAAGGGGTTTTGGGGGAGCAGGGGTGTCAGGTGCCAGTTGAATAGCTACTGAGATCCCCGCTTGAGAATCTATAATCACCAGCTGTTAAATGAAAACACTTTTCTTCTAGGGATTTCAATAATCCCTAGACACATGGAGATCCAGGATATAAAGAGCCTAATATGAGGAGTCCATAATTTTTCCCTCAGACAGCCTTCTCTCTGGTCACAATAATCTTTGAGCCCCTGTTTAGTGATCTATAAAGGGGGCGTTTAGACCAGTTGAACCTCTAAGGGGCCATCCTGCCTCTTAGTCTCTTGGAAGAGTGCCTGCCTAAGCTGCTTCAAGGTATAATTTTAGCAACTGTTGGGAATGGAAAGATTCATGTCACTTTATTATTATTTTCTTCCCAAACCTAAAATCTACTTTGACTTTAAAAAAGTCATCCCTGCTGTTGAGTCCCTTCCCTCTAAATATTATACATTCCTGCTTTGTGTGAGCACAGAAGAAACTCCCACAACCTTAACCCAATCTCTGCCCTTTATTTCTTCTATATATCATGTATTCTGGCACATTTACTGTTATTTTAGTCAGTGCTTAATGATTTTTGATAACATAACCTTCTTATCTAATGTCTTGAAATGCATCCTATATTATTTCAACCTCTGATAACAGTTTCTGACACAGTAGTCATCATCAGCATATATCTGTTACTATATATATAAGTGAACTAGGTTAATTTTTTTTAATTGCAAATTTTATCCTAAAAGGGAAAAAAAAAACAACTTGAGATGTGTATGATCACAAGGAGGAAAAAAAAGATTTAAATCTTGATCTTTAAAGTAACAAGGTTCCTATTCCACTTTCATTTTCTTCTTTGTTAGTACAAATCTACATTTGTCTATGTTTAAGGAAGAAAAAATATTTAAATATGATAATAACTATTACCACTTTAAAGTTTGCAAAGCAACTCATTATAAATCTAATTTTTCAGTCACAGCAACATTGGGAGAAAGATGCTATTATTAGCCCCATTTTACAGATGAGGAAACTGAGGCAGATAGAAGTTAAGCACCTTGCCTAACTGTTTGGGGCTAAATTTGATTCCTTTCTGATTTCAGATTTGATACTCTAACCTCTATACCTGTTTCCTAAGTATTATTTGTATCCAAATATTTTGTTGAGTTATGCATTCCTTCATGAAAGTTTTTTTTTAAAATTACAGTGAACATCATATTTCATTCAGTCCTTCTAATAATCCTGTCCTGCCCTTTACCAACTGGTTAATTGAGCATTCCATTTAATAATATCTAATTAGCAAACTTAAGAAACAATATGTTCTCCAAGCCTACAACTTAGAATTGTATTGTTCTGCTTGAATAGACAAGTGTTGTTTAGTTTCTTTTACATATTTTAAATGAAGCATAATTTACATTTTGAGAGGAAAAATACAAAAAAATAGATCTGAATTTCATGAATCTGGAACTTTTCATTGCATGAACTAAGACAAGTCACTGATCTATTATGGAGCCTTGAGCTAGTTAGCTATTTGCAATATAGGTAGGCTAAGGAGAATTATCCTAAGGTATAATTCAATGACGTGCATTTAACACAGTGGTATAAAGCAAACTAAAACAAAAAAGCATCATGTCTATAGCTCACAAGCCCTTAATAGAGGAAAACTGCTAAAGGTCAGCGACTAAAGTACACATAAGCATTCTGGACTAATATCCTGACTCACAAAGATTCATTTCTTACATCTTGTCACTCTCAACTAGACAGGATAACTAACAGATATGTTTAAGACTAATAATTTTGTATAAGGATCACTATATATGTATTGATAGTACACAAACTGAAAAATATAAATTAATAAGTTAGCCCTCATTCAAACTTGGTATCTTCCCTAGGACTTACTTGAGTGATCTGAATATAGATGCTTTATAAATGTACATTAATTGAATAGAACTAAACTGAACTGAGTTGAGTTGAAGAGAAATGTATTAGCTTAATTGAATTATATTCATACAAACTTTCTCACAGGGTTGTTGAGAGGAAAACACTTCATAAACCAATTCTAATTTTAACTGGATGGGTATTTATTATGTCCAAGTGGGGCAACTAGGATAGTATAGTGAATAGTGTACCAGGCTGAAATCAGGAAGATTAGTCTTCCTAAGTTCAAATCTGGCCTCAGACAGTTATTTGCTGTGTGATGCTGGGAAGGTCATTTAACCCAATTTGCCTCAGTTACTTCATTTTTAAAATGAGCTGGGGAAGGAAATGATAACCATTCTATTATTTTTTGTGAAGGAAACCATCCAAATGGGATCATAAAGAGGCAGACAAACGATGGCAGCAACAAAATGGGCCAAGTAAAATGCTAGGGATACAGAGACAAAAATGCAAAGTCTTTTCTGTCAAGGAATTTTTCAATCTACTAGGGAAATACACACACACATATACATATATATACAACATGTAAAAACTAAATATGTAAAAACTAAATATGTAAAAAACTAAATATAAACCCTCAGGGGGTGGGGAGGGAGTTAAGGAGAGAGAAGCTATAATAAATATAGGGAATAGGGAAGGTCTCTTTTGGGAGGTTGCATTTGAGCTCAGCTTTGAATGTAGCTTCTAAAGAAATACAAGTAAGCTATAGAAATATAAGTTATTGCCATTACCACTTCAAGATTCCCTTCTGAAGGGAAATAAATAATGCAATTGTTGTCATTCTGTATATTCCTTGAGTACCTTTTAAAAAAAGTATTTAACTAAGAATAGTCTTGCACATTCCACCCATCTACACGTTCCTCAGTGACTGAGCATCAGGACATTTTTTACATTGCTTTACAAATATGCCAACAAGCTGCTTAGGAAGCTAATTTTAGTCTATCTGTTCTTTGAAATGTCTTGGTAGTTTGCCTTAAGTGACTGCCTCTGGCCTTAAAGGGTAGAATCAAGAAGTTTCCAATTGGTTTCCTGCCCACATTTCTATGTGTATGTGTGCTTGAAAGACTGCTTCTTGGCTATAATTGGTAGTTTTCTTCAAGACAGTTCCGAGGAAAGAATTGCAGAAACTTTCATGTATGTGTATGGTAGCTTGCACTGGGCTTAAAAACAAGGGGGAAAATGAAATCTGGGCACCTGGGACACTGGCCAATGTGACCTGTACATGGCTATGTGTGGTATGAACATTTTAGACTAACAGGCAGCTTCTCCAACAGAAACAGGGGACATTTCCCTCTTGACTTCCTTCCCAGCTAAAAATCCTTTAAAATAAAGGGAATAGGGGGAAGGGGGTCTCTTCCTACCTCCCTTAAATATTTGAAAGAATAACAATAAGGACTGTGTTAATAAGAGTTTTACTTACCCAAGTATTTTTTGTTCCCCATGCTTTTGGCTGATTCTCAGTAAAAAACCAGTACATACTAGTCTCTAGGAACGTGTGGGTTAGAAAGTTCATACTGTGTGTAACAGTCACACATTAGCTTTTAAAAATGACTTCTGTGCATGATATAGGTGCTAATCCCTGTTTCCAAAGAGGAAGCTCTGTGGCACTGATTTAGATGGTGGATAATATCCAGATATGTTCCTCTATTGGCATCTTACCACACTATGGTGATCAGACCCTTGCCTGTTGAGAATTGCAAGATGTGGTAAACATTTATTCTTTGTATCACAAAGCACTAGCAGAACTCATAAACCCATATGTACCATGATCATTAACAACATGAGGAGAGGCAGCTGTAGCAACTGGACTACCAACATACCTTGCACCCTAAAAACTAACCTGGAGGTACATATTTTACCCTTGAATCACCACCACCTCAAGGACATACAAGAGGATGTATTAAAATCATATGGCATTTCATCCCCCATGTATTATTTTTAAGAGAAGCATTTATGCTTACATTAAGAATGGCTTCCAGAAGAGTGTTTGAAATATGGCAATATTATTTAAAAATAGGATTGCTAGCCAAGCAGGTATTATGATTACAGCAATGATTAAGGCATGTTTAAAGAGCATGGCTGTATTTAATAAGATTGCCTGGGGGGTTTTTTATGGCTTTAAATAAAAACCCTTTGCATGCTACTTGCACAGTGGACCATCCATCCAAACTAGTAAGTCCTTTGATGAGTTTCTTAGTTTTAGTTCTTAACATCTCATTCCTTGACAACTCTATATATGTTTGTCAAGAACTTTGAGCAAGATTTAGTATTAATGTCTGTGTCCCAATTCTATGTCACCTCAGCTGGGGATCCTATGAAGTTTCTGTTTGCCATGAATTTTCTTTATACCACTCTCTTCTTCTTTCTCTTTTTGACACTAATGTCAGGACCATGACTACAGTAAAACAATTGGGACTTTTCCTTTAGTAAAACAATTTTTTTGGCAAGACTAGTTTTTTCCTTTAGTCATCCCTCTGTGACACATTCTATTCAAGAACTGGGCAAATTCAAGAACTTTGGGTAGTTTATCTTCTTACCTATAATGAGAGAGAGAGAGAGAGAGAGAGAGAGAGAGAGAGAGAGAGAGAGAGAGAGAGAGAGAGAGAGAGAGAGAGAGAAGTGAGAGAGACACACAGAGAGACAGACAGAGAGAGAGACAGAGAGAGAGACAGAGAGAGAGAGAGACAGAGAGAGACAGAGAGAGACAGAGAAAGAGAGAGAGAGACAGAGAGAGAGACAGAGAGAGAGACAGAGAGAGAGACAGAGAGAGAGACAGAGAGAAATGGGGAGGGGAGGGAGGAAGGGAGGGAAGGAAGAAGCAGCAGCAGCAGTGAGGAAGCCCAAAAGTAAGTTATGAATAAAAGCTACTTTTCCACCAGAAAGGAGTTTGTAAATCAGCTATCTTCTTAGTTCTCACTAGCATGAATCAGTCTTAATCCCTCATTTCTGATCTGATCAAATCCAGGCTTTCAACTTCTTGCTAGACCCAAATAAAAATCAAATAAGCCAGTGGACTTCACCTGTTTGGGCTCCTATATCCCTACGCATGCTAGTGGACCTCAGTTTTATCCTTTCTGACTGCCCCTTGTATTGTGAGTTTTTACTTTCAATAAAGCTTTCTTGCTTTATCTTCTTTCTGTGGACTATCTTTCTTCTGTTATGTTAAACCTCAATCAAGGATGATAAAACAGCAAGTCATTTAACCTTTCAATATCCTAAGCAACTCCCTAAGGATACCTGTAGAGCAGGTGTTGATGTGCCCTGGGAGATGGTGTTTATTTGTTAGAAATTTCCTGTAAAAATGAAATCCTAGGTCTGTTTTTTTTTAAATAGTTAAAATAGGAAGGAACTAGATTCTTAGCATTTTCTCTCCTTAAGCAACCACCCTCCAGATCAGCTCCTTCCCAGCTTGTTCAGCAACCTAGCAGTTTCTTGGACCATTGTGGAGTGGGAGTGGGGTGGGGAGCTCTTGTTTAATAATTGGATCTCCAGGAGAAAAAAATGTATGAGTAAGACAAAAGTTTAATCTGCATAGTTTACATTTTCCCAATCATTTTTGTAAGTCTAGACAATCAACAAAACATCTTTTGTTTTATCAAACAAAAGTCAAGGCCTATTTCCAAGGTATAAATACTCATGCTGACATGTTAACAATTAGCTCTCCATAGCTGATTGGAGCTAGTTGAAGAGTATCCCCATGCTCATCCTGGCTGAGACCTCTTCAGAGTCTCCCCCAACTTTTGTGACATTTATCTTGCTTCCAGAATGATAATTGCTAATTATGATTCTACTGAATCATTATTAAATATAATACTATTATACTACTTCAGGCTAAGGACCTAGAATCGAATTATGTCTTTGCTACCTCTATGACCTTGCAAAAGTTATTTAATCTCAATCCTTCACCTGTAAAATGAGGTGAAGTGATGCTAAAATCTTCTTTAACTTTCAATGCTAATGACTTCCTTATTAAATGATTTTCATCCTATATTTCTCTCATTTGTATATAGATTTTCCATTTGTTTCCTCTAGTAGAATGAGCTCCTTAAAAACAGAAACTATATTGAGGATTGTTTTCTTTTATTTGTTTTGCCTTTTTAAAAATATCCTCAGCCTTTAGTGCCTGGTACATAGATGCTTAATAAATGCTTGTTGACTTGAATTGACTTGATTATGAGTACTTGATTCTTGTCCCACCCTATTTACATAATCATTTTTGCATGTATGTATGTACCTTGCATTTGTTACCAAGTCATCCAAACCTTGATTGCTTTTTTAACCCTGTGGTATACTCTGAACCCAACAGAGGCAAATGGTAATGAAAAAGGGAAAATATTATGAGGCATCTTATTTCTTGAGGCTGAAAGCAGCTATTATGATTAAGGGACAGTCATCAGGATAAATACAATAGATTGATTTTTTTTTTGACAAGCTCCAGGAATTAGACACAAATCACACACCTTAAAAATGACCAATTCTCTGAAATTCCTACTTCCAAAAGTTTTTTTGTTAAAATGTATTTCATGTAGGAATCCAATTTATTTATATATATGATACTCAAATTGGAGTTTTTTCTCTGTTATAAATTGCAACCCTTGATACAATTCAAACTCTCCCATCTTGTATTATTGCTGTCATCCTGAAAAAGTGCTTCCAACAATCAAATATCAAAACCTATGATGAAATATACTATAAAGATTATAATGTAAATTCAAAGGAATAATGGAATAGTACTTAGAATAATAGACTTGAAATCTATAAAGCCAGGGTTCAAATCCTGCCTTAGGTACTTACTAGTAGAGGGGTCCTAGGCAAATAAGGGAATTAGACTCAATGACTTTTGAGTTTGCCATACTCTAATAGTGAAAGGCAACTCACTAAACAGAATAAGTCAGAGACTCATCCTCTGCTATTATTTGCTGGTCTGTGGGGGGATGTATCCCTTCTAGGCACTCCATTTCCCCAAACTCTGATTTGTGAGTTTTAAGCTAAATATTCTTCTTTGAGATATTTATTTTCCTAGATTGTGAGCCCTAGACCCTTAATCTATGGGGGAGGGCTATCATTTTTATTAATATAGAGACTATGCAATGGATAAGGAGAAATAGGTTCAAGCTTTAGAATGTTTTAAAATAAATATTTTGGAGGTAGTATCAGTCAAATTAATGGAACAGTTGATCAACTTCTCTAGAGAAGTTATTGATGGAAGTTTTTTTTTTTTATTCATTTTTCCAAATTATCCCCCCTCTCCCTCTACTCCCTCCCCTTGATGACAGGCAATCCCATACATTTTACATGTGTTACAATAAAACTTAGATACAATATATGTGTGTAAATACCATTTTCTTGTTGCACATTAAGTATTAGATTCCGAAGGTATAAGTAACCTGGGTAGATAGACAGGAGTGCTAACAATTTACATTCACTTCCCAGTGTTCCTTCTCTGGGTGTAGTTGTTTCTGTCCATCATTGATCAACTGGAAGTGAGTTGGATCTTCTTTATGTTGAAGATATCCACTTCTGATGGAAGTTTTTAAAAGAAGACTATTTCATTATGCTAACATTCCCTGGTGTGCAAAAAAAGTAAAAAAACAAAATAAAACAAAACCAGAGTCTAATAGAAATTATTAGGTATTCTAAAATAAGATTTCAGTATAGATTGTGTGACTTATTTCTTTCTCATTATAAATGTGCCTAGTGGAGAGTGGGAAGAAGGATAACCATTAGAGGAGGGAAAAACAGCCTTGCCTTGAATATTCTTTCCTCTGTTCCATTTTGTGTCACACTGAGGTAATAAATAAATTCAACAAATTGATTGAAATTGATTGTAGGCAAAATAAAAGAAGTCCCTTATTAAAATAAAAATATACCTGAGACAATTTAATATCATATCATGAACTGGGCATGTGTATGAGTTTGTTCTTTTCCCCAAAATTACCTATAAGTTCCTTGAAAGAATAGGTAATAAGTTTTAGTGGAGGAAGAAAGGCAATACAGATCTAGTACATGCACTGCTACAAGGTGTGTGCTCGATTGGGAGGGGCAGCTGTGTATAGATGGTAAGCTTAATACAAAAAGAGGAAAAAAGCTACCAATCTTTGCCTTTTTCACAATTTGTATCAGGCTCCTCCTATCAACAGATAGGACATATGTGATAACTAAGGCGGAACTATATAAAATTTGCAGAATAAATATGTTTTAAACCTAATGTTTCTGAAATCTATCTCCAAAATGGTTTTAGAAGCAAGTATTTCTTAAGAGGGGAAAAAAAAAAAAAACATTTATTAAGTGTTCGGTATGGTCCAGACACTGTGTATTTGTCTACTCATTTTGGGGGAGAGTATATATTCTTTAATAAAAAGATGCTAGCATATGTTCACTGGAATCTTCTGAGTGTGAGCTAAGAGTGCCAATATTACTTATATCCACTAGAATTCCAAGTCTCCTCAGACCACTGTCAGAATTATTCAAAGATAGGAAATGTTTTTCAAATACCTCAAAACACAATATACATATATATATATATGTGTGTGTATTATATATATATATATTTCTATTGTAGAGTTCATGAATATATATACATATATACATATACATATATGGATATTCCTATTGTAGAGCTCATGAAGATTAAAGGTAGGGATACTTTATGTTTCTTTTGGTTTTTCTCTCCCTTATGCATAGTCTCATTTAGAAAACTCTAATAGTAATGGAGAAACTGGGGATAGGCTTAATTATTTCTGCACACACACAATCAATAGCTAATGGTGATAGCCAAGAAGAAAAATGATACCCATTCATTTTCTTTTAAGCTTTTCCCTCTTTCTGGGTAATTTCAAAGTCAGAAAAAGAGCTCCCAGAGAAATGTGTTCTGTGTATGTGAACTATGGGAGATTTAAACCAAGCCTGACTAAACACACACACACACACACACACACACACACACACACACCTACATACATACACACCAGAAAAAGATCATATTACAAGAGAAAGCAATGGGTACCACCCCCAATGAAACTTTTTACTCTATGCCAGGAAGCAGATGGTATGCTACCAATGGCAATGTTGCTCATATTCTCTCCACCTTGCTTAAGAGGTGTTTTATTGGTCTCTAGTGTAGAAAGCCTGGTTAAATAAAACATTCTTTCAAAACATACAAAACCATATCCACAGTTTCTAAACACCCATCTTCAATAGAGAAACAGCATGTAGTAGTGGAAAGAGTATTAGACTTGTAGTCAGCAAGCCTGAGTTTGGATCCAAGGTCTGTTATTTATTAGCTGTGCCACAAAGGACGAGTCACCCCTGTTTCTCTAATGTGGAGTTGGAATTATGGTATTGGTCCTACCAACCTCATATTGTTCTTGTTAGGATAAAATGAGATAATTCATATAAGCCATTTTGTAGCCATATGGCAATTTATACATGGGGCTTGAAGCTGGAAGGGTCCTTAAGGAACAATCTCATCTAAGCCAATCATTTTAAAGATGGGGAAACCAATGCCAAAAAGATAAAAGAGCTTGCCCAAAGTTACAAAAGTAGTAAGTCCCAGAGTTAGAATTTGAGCCCGGTTTCCCTGAGATATATAGCATGGCCTAGGATGGAGAGCCTACTGGATACAGTATCAGAAGACATGGTTTCAGATTCTGACTCTGCCATGTAAGAGGAATAGGAGTCCTTAAGTCCTTGTAGACTTCAGAGTGCTGAAGGTAAAGTCAGGAAATTCGTTTTCTTGAGCTCAAATCTGGCTTCAAAAAGCATTGTCTTTTCTTTTGAAACATAGGAGGGGGAAAATTAATTTTACACCCGCCTCAATTTATTATTGAGTCTAATTTGTACTTGATACTCAAAGACTCAAAGTAAGAACAGGTTTTTCAGGTTTATTCTTTAAAACAATATACCCAGCAATAACAATACCATAAAAAGTACACAAAAAGCAATATAATTTTATGAATACAGTCATTATGATATTTAATGTCTATTAATTTCTCTTACTATTTATTCCAACATGTATAAAGAAGCATAAAAAGAAATGTCCAAGCACATCACCTACCTTTCCATATGTTTGGGTCAAGTGGCTGACAAGAATACCCACAGAGCACCAAGACACATGGAAAGATGATGATGAGTGAAATGGAGTATTCTATGATATAGCGACAATAAGGTTGGCCTTAAACATTAGTAAGGTTTGTGCTTGCTTGGCAATGAGTGTTTGAATAAGTATATAAAATTATTCATCCATCAAAAATATCCTTCTTAGACTGACAGAATTCAAAATTCCATCAAGAATTACCATCATGTCTTAAAGATCTTTTTAAAGAGTCATGTATTTTAACTAGGATGAGAGAAACGTATTAATCATCGAATCAGCAGAAAACAGGACATTGTGAAAGGGTCTATACCCACACATCAGAATATTAGGCTGAAAGGAGGTATAAGGAAAGACTCACTTCAGCCTCTTTTTCCATTGGATCAAGGTAATAAGCATTGTAGAAAGATGAATACTCACATACATATATTTTTAAAACTGCCAGTAAAAGCAGCAGGTGTGCCTATAGTTTAACCTTTACATGTTCCCAATTTATGTACATTTTGCTAGTAGACAGTTAATCTTCCCCTGAAATGTTTTTGTTGAGAAAGTTGTTCATGAACACAAAGGTTTTACAACTGAGGCAAATGCAGACTTTGATTGACAAAATATTCTTACACAAAAGATGGAGACTGGGAGTGAGAAGAATGGATGGTAGAGAGCAGTAATTTCTTTGTAAGGGTTGTT
Source organism: Sminthopsis crassicaudata (assembly GCF_048593235.1). Classification (NCBI taxonomy): domain Eukaryota; kingdom Metazoa; phylum Chordata; class Mammalia; order Dasyuromorphia; family Dasyuridae; genus Sminthopsis; species Sminthopsis crassicaudata. The sequence goes on along the minus strand of NC_133619.1, from coordinate 162,050,266 downwards.
GATTTCTTAACTCAATAAAGGATGACAACCTTCTTTTTGTAGTGCTCACCTGTGATTTCTTCTACTCTTGTAGAAACTACCTCCACTGATACATAGAAGCGTCTCAAAGTTTAAAGTGTTGCTTGGGGCTTTGAAAGGTTGAGTAAGCTGCCTTTTGTCTCATAGCCAGTATGAGTCAGAGGCAGGACTTTAACTAAATCTTTCTGACTATGAAGTCAGATCTCTCTTCTCTGTGCCATGGTGCATCCATTGTTTGCAAATGAGAAGATTCAAGCTTCCAAGCATATTACTTTTTTGTTGAGTGCTTTTGCAAGGAAACTACTATGTAACTTTGTTTAAAAACGTTTACATGTTAACATGCAAAAACTTGTGAGAGGCCAGACCAGACATTTCTAAATTAGGCAAAGAAAATGGTCTCTAAGTAAAATTACCTCAGTGTTGAAGTTGTGCAGCTTAAGTGGGACGGGAAAGAATAGGGTCCTTTGACCCAAGTCCCATGGATAAACTTTTCCTGATTGTTATATGTAGTCATCACAGAGAAATCTTTTTCATGTATTCGAGTCCATATAATGTAGGTTCTATTTTTGGCTTGAGCTATAAAAGAAGATCTCATAGGGAGGTGTTTCAGTTCTGGCCATAAAAGAAGTAGACTTGATAACCTCCTCTGGGTTCCTGAGCTAATTAACAGAAATAAAGAGGAAAACTGAAATCTCTGTTCTAGTTAAATATCTATAGGATTTTTTTGTACAGAACCTAGAAAATTTACAAAAGTGTACCAGAAGCCTAAAATGCTCAAGTTTCTGGGAAGAAAGGCAGAAAAAAAGGTTTTAGTATAAGTCTGGAAGAATATCAGAGTTAAATTAAGCAGGGATTAAAGTAGTTCAATCTGCTGAAAGAAGATCCCTAACTTGTATCTAAATGGTGGTGTATCTTTAAATTTTGCTCCATAATATATCTATACCTAGAAAATATGGCAACCAAATACTTGTGCTTTTTCAATATTTTTTTCCCCCCCACAGGAAAATTCCTCATGTAGGAATATAGGTCATAAGATATATGTAAAAGTCTAGTTGAATATCAGTTATACACACCTAAGGAAAATCTATTTGTTGGGCTTACATTACCATTATTCATCTGATGTAAACAACTGGAATTTTAGACAGTGGTTAAGAAGAAATAAGAAACCTCTGTATGGCTTAATTTACATATCCAACCCTATTAGATGACAAGCAGATTTCATAAGTTCAAAAAGATTAATCAACTTGTGTTACATGCTTATAAAAATTGCTTATAATTCTCATTTTATACATAGTTTAATTCTTACCTCCTTTGTGAAGCCTTGCTTAACTATTCAGTCTGCAATGACCTTTCCCTTCTCTAATACATTACTTTTTATTTAGCCCACTCAATTGAACACTTCAATATATACTTTTCTGTATAATTTCCTAATTGTTTTATATAAATATAGTGTAGGGGAATTTAGTCTGTCATTGCGTTCTCCCCCCCTTGTCTCCCTTGGCCTCCCCCTGCCACGTCAATTGTAAATGTAATCACGGGTAATGAGATGTAAATGTGGACCCGATAAATAGCTACCTATGGCTAGAATGATGAGAAAAGATTTTGGCAGTGAGCAGTATCAGGGCAGTGAGTGGACTTGGTACTATGTACTTTCCATAATTGTGCCTTATACCAATTTTATTCCAAGTATGGATTTTCATATATATATGTATATATATATATATATATATATATATATATATATATATATATGTATATAGACTTGTGTGTATGTATATGTGTGCATGTGTATGTATATGTATGTGTGTGTATTTTTGGAGGGGAGCTAAATGATACAGTGGTTAAAGTGCTGGGCCTAAAGTCAGGAAGACTAATCTTTTAGATTTATTATTTATTAGCCTTGTGACTCTGGACAAGTGACTTAACCCTATCTGCCTCAGTTCTCTCATCTGTAAGATGAGCTAAAGAAGGAAATGGTAAACCACTCCGAAATTTTTGCCAAGAAGAGCCCACATGGGACTCTTCCCAAAGCATTAGATATGACTGAAATGATAGGGCAACAGTTACAATATTTTTGGAAGAGTCAACCCCAGATCTGTGGGAGAAATGATTTGTAGTTACCATTCTTAATATGATGCCTTGGTAAATGTCTTTATATAATGTCTACTAACTGTTAAAAAAAAAAAAAAAAAAAAAAAAGAAAGCACAAGGATGAAAGCTCAAAAGCCACAGAATGCTACTACTTTAACTGGAAAGTAATGCCCATTCTCTGGAGACCCAACAATCCTCAAGCACAATTGGGCATTGGGAAAATACTCCCGGAGCAGCTTCTATAATATGTATTATCTTCCTACATAGACAGTAAGCCTTGGATTGTATCCTCTCTCATATCTGCCACAGAACTTAGCATAATAACACTAGATATATAGTGTTTATTTAATAAATGTTTCATGATTAATTCAAAGAGAAAAATGGAAACATTTTCCCTATTGCCTCTAGGATAAAATACATAGTCTTCAGCTTGATATTTACAGCCCACAACCTGATTCCCATCTACTTTGCCTGTCTTATTTCTTATTGTTCCTTATCATATATAAACTCTCCATTCTAGTCGACCTGTTCTGTTGGCTATCCTTGCTACAGAAAGGATGATTTCTAAAGCCAATTTCACTACCTTCTCATTTCTCTGCTTGAGTCATCTGCCTTCAACTAAGGCTCAGGCCTTTGGAACACATTTGGAGACCACATGCTCTCCTAGACAAGAAGTATTATAAGGAATCCTCATCCTACAAGGTTTTTGTATCAGTAACAGGCTCTATTCCTCTTGTTGGACCACCCATGTCTGTTACCTAAGACCCTTATCAGCCCAAGCCTCTTGCTTGGTACCTGACCCCTGTTTTATTGAATTTTCTTCTAATTGGCCCTCTTGTGGAGTGGGCTTAGGCAGGCCCTGTGTGATACTATCTCACCCTCAATCTCCACTAAGTACCTATTGCTGTATGTGGATCTATAATGAAGAAACCCTTGAGTTGGAGTAGGAAAATGAGTAGGGAATCAAAGAACCCCTCAAGTTTGCAAAATAGAGTGGGGGAGTCAATACCTAGAGCTTAGCCTAAAATCATATATCCTGTTTTGACAATTGTTTCAAAATCCCTACAATAAGGAAACATAAAGCTTTTTGAAAAACAAAAGCAATGTGGATTGGGGGGAGAAGGGGAGTAGGACAAAATGTTTTCATTCTCCTTAGTATCCACATGGATATTTGTTTTCTAAACTCAGAATGTGCTTCTATAGGGTATGGAGAGACAAGGGGAAAACATCTAAGTGTTAGATTGTTAGATTGTTTTTTGTTAGATCTGGTTTTTCTTTATGTCTCTCAATCCTGTAACCTCTGATGATTCTTAGTAAAAGTATTATCATCACTCTTATAGTTTGAGAAAGTATTCATTTTAAGCTACCTTGACCTACCTTGGCCCACAGAACCCACCTGATTCCTGAGAGACAAGGGGAAAGCATCTAAGTGTTAGATTGTTTTTGTTAGATCTGGTTTTTCTTTATGTCTCTCAATCCTGTAACCTCTGATGATTCTTAGTAAAAGTATTATCATCACTCTTATAGTTTGAGAAAGTATTCATTTTAAGCTACCTTGACCTACCTTGGCCCACAGAACCCACCTGATTCCTGAGAGACAAGGGGAAAGCATCTAAGTGTTAGATTGTTTTTGTTAGATCTGGTTTTTCTTTATGTCTCTCAATCCTGTAACCTTTGATGATTCTTAGTAAAAGTATGATCATCACTCTTATAGTTTGACAAAGTATTCATTTTAAGCTACCTTGACCTACCTTGGCCCACAGAACCCACCTGATTAAGTGATCTCTCTGGATGTCACTGCTAGTCTGACTTATTTACATTGTCAGCCCCACTTTTATCTGGCTGAACTTCTTCCTGGTCCTGGCCAGACCTGTCCTTCGCTTTCCATGTCTCCGATTGAAATTTAGAGATAGTAGAACAAAGGAAGCTATGCCTGAAAAGAAATACTATGTGCTAGAATAAAGCAAAAGGAGTTCTGAAAGGAAATGTAAAGATAAGAAATAAGGTACATTAGAAAAAGTCACCATTTCTTTCTTAAACAGTCACCATTTTTTCTTACAAGCTATAATACACTAATTCCCAATGTTTTATTTGTTACATGGAATCAGCAATCTTTTTATGTCTGGTGCTTCTAATTCTTATATTCTAGTCCTTCGAAATCCTAATACTTAAAGTGGGGCATTGGGAGGGGCAGAGGTTAAGGTTATACTTGTGACTATATTGACATAGGTGACTTCCAGATGAGGAATCTACTCCCTCCTGATATAAGTTGGCTTCTTCTCTGCAAGTCTTACACAGTTGCCTGGAGCACTGAGATATCATGTGAATTGACTCAATCATACAGCATATAATGTCAGAAGGGTTATTTGAACCATCTCTTCAGATATCTAAGGTCAGCCAATACTCATGATTAGATCACACCAATAAAACCAAAATTATGATGCTACTTAAATTAATTTATAGATTTAATATGACAATCAAATGATAAAAGGGCTGCTTTATAAAACTTTTAAAAAGTCATCAGGAGAAACAAAAAGTTAACAGGTACCTTATGGAAAATGATTTTTTAAAATCCAAGCATTTTTAAATTTTAAAATTTTTAAAAAAGCTCAGCGAGACCAGATTTCAACCCATATCATAAAGCAATAATCACTAAAACTGTATGGTACTGATTAGAAAAATAGGTGTCAATCAAGGGAACAAACTAGGTAAGCAAGACTGAAAAGAACCAGCCATAGTTGTCTAGTGTTTGATAACCCAAGAGCACCAACTATAATAGTAAGAACTGTCTGTGTAACAAAAACTGCTGGGAAACCTAGAAAGTGGTTTGTTAAAAATTACGTTTAGACCAACATTACATACCTTATATCACAATTAACTACACATGGATACATTATCTAAATTTAAATGATAATTTCATATTTGAATTAAGGAATGGAGCAAGTAATCTCACACAACTACTGCTAGAGGAAGAATCGTAATTAAACAAGGTAGGTATAAAGTGGATAACTGAAGATAAGATGGACAATTATGATTACACAAGTTTAAAAAGATTTTGCATGGACAGAAGCAATATAGCCAGATTTGGAAAAGAAATAATTATCTGGTTTAAAAAATACATACATACATATATGTATACATACATATATGTGATAAAAATATATAAGAATAAGAGCCATTTTTATGGATAACTGTCTAAAAGATAAGCAATAGACAATTTTCAAATGTTTTAGCAAAAATATAAAGAGACCATATGACAGCGTGCTCTAAAACACTAATAAAAGAGACATACAATTAAAACAACTCTGAATTTTCCCCAAACACCAACAAGATTGGTAAAAAACAACAAAAGGCAAAAATTATTAATGTTAAAGTAACTATGGGAGCATAGAAACACCGGTGTGGTATTGGAAGAACTATGAATTAATCCTTTTGTTCCCAAAAATAACTTGGAATTATATTGAAAAACTTAAAAAGTGATATACTTTTTACCCTGGAAACAATGCTATCAGGCATTTATTCCAAGGAGGCAAAGAACAGAGGAGAAAATCCAATATATTATGATATTTAATAGCAGTTCTTTTTGTTATAACAAGAAGCTAGAATTCCTTCCAGTTCTAATCAATGGGGCTGGAATTCTTTCCAGTTCTGATCAGTGGGTACCCATTGATTGTATAATGTCTAGACAAATTATTGTATATAAATATGATGCCATAAGAAATGAAGAATTCAGAGAAATTTGGGAAGATATATATGAATTGGTGAAAAACAAAACATCTGCATCTGTAAAACAAGAATGGTGGTTTATATGTTGACTACAAAAAAGGAAAAAGAAAACATTGCAAGACTTCAGATTTTAAACCTATGAGTGACCAGTTGTGACTTCAGAGGACTTAATAATGAAACTTGCCTCCTATAAGATGCTAGTAGATGACAGCAATGGAATGTGGCATTCTTTCCATATGTAGCCAATGACTTTTTTTTCTTAACTATTTTCATTCTCTTACAACATTGAAAACATTCATTTTTGATAAGGAAAACATGAACAAAGAATACAATTTGAAAGATTTAATATACTTTGATATTACTTCAATTAACACATTCATGTTTAGTCTAGACATTTTATGAAAAGTCCACTTAAAAACAAATAACATTAATAAATGTCAAAAGACAGTTAATAGGGGAAAGCTTTACTGTTTACCTGATATTATGTAGCGCCTTGTCCAGAACTGTTTGGATGAGGACAAATTATTTGCAAGTTGTTTTAATGATTATTTGCAATATTATAAACAAAACCTGAGATAATTTGGGGAAAACAGAATAGGTGAATGTTAATATTCTTTCATCTTTTTCTAGTGCCAAATATAAATGAAGCAGAAAGAATTCTTTTGACAAGCCATGAACAAATGAATTGAAGATGACTCTTTTTTTGGAGTTCAAGAAACAGTAATATAAGTATTTTTCTGGTATGAAAAGGGAATATATGACATTTACAAAATGAGTAGAATACTAATTTATTGTATGTAAAACTTGTACAATTTGTAGGAACTACAAAGAGTAGCACATGTAGAGTTCTCTTTATGTTCTTTTCAGAGGGATACATATACAGTAAAAATTTCATTAATATTTGTTGAAATATGTTAAAATACTGTAGTATTTGGATCTATAATTTCAACAGAATGGAATCTCCCTTTACTGGTGCAAGTGACAACCCATTTATATTTTTTTTTCTTGTCCATGTCCTTCCATAAATCATTCTCAGAAGATCTATGCAGTGTGCTACGCTGCAATGGCCCAACAAATTACCATTGAATGGTCTAGCTTTCTGTAGATGTTTCCAAAATAAAATTAAGAAGGGTGTAACTGTTGTGAAAAAAATTAAAAATAGCTAAAAATAAAGATTCATATAATAAAATGATTAGATCCCAGTTCTTCTTGTTAAGCAAGAATTCAATGGATGTATAGTTTGCTTTACAACAACCTGTGTGGGTGTTAACAAGCAAGTAGACTTAACCAAATTGTATGGGATCTTTCCCATGACTGAAACTTCAGTGTGGCTGATTATAAACTTTAGAGGAGACAGAAAGAAAGGAAGGAAAAGGTGGAGAGTCATTATTGAATATCAAAAGAACTCATAATGCAGAGATGAGCAGTTTGGCAATAAAGACTGGAAGTGTGGTGCAATAATTTGGGCTGGGACACAAGGAATGAAAAACAAAGGAGAAAAAAGGAATGATCATCTGTTCTGGGCCAACATAATTGGAAGAATAAAAGAGGAATTATTTTTAAATTAAAATATTTTCTTGTGGAAATAGGAAAAAGTATATTTTGAAAGATAAAGTGTTAGCTATTAGCCATTTCCCACTTTCTCTTTTCCCTAAACACAATTACCTATCCAGGGCAAAGAGGCCTGAGAAGGCTGATGGGAACAGTTATTCTAGGTTTTTTACCCTCTTAAATTATTCAGGAAAAAAAGTTAGGTGGCACAGTGAATAAAGCACCAGCCCTGAAGTCAGGAGGACCTGAGTTCAAATTTTATCTCAGACACTTAACACTTCCTAGCTGTGTGACCCTGGGCAAGTCACTTAACCCCAGCCTCAGCAAAAAAAAAAAAAAAAAAAAAAAAAAAGTTAAATTTTCTAGCATGGATAATAATAGCCTCTACCTTCACCTGACCATTATGAGAATCAAATAGTATGACATATGTAAAGCACTTTGCAAACCTTAAAGTGCTATATAAATGGTAGCTATTATTTTCTTTTTTAAAAATTTTGTTCTTTATTAATTTTTATAATTATAACATTTTCTTTGACAGTACATATGCATAGGTAATTTTTTTTTTACAACATTATCCCTAGTACTCCCTTCTGTTCTGAGTTTTTCCCTCCTTCCCTCCACCCCCTCCCCAGATGGCAGGCATTCCCATACATATTAAATATCTTATAGTATATCCTAGGTACAATATATATGTGCAGAACCGAATTTTGTTGTTGTTGTTGTTGCAAAGGAAGGATTGTATTCGCAAGGTAAAAATAATCTAGGAAGAAAAACAAAACAAAACAAAACAAAACAAAAACAATGCTCACAGTTTACACTCATTTCCCAGTGTTCCTTTTCTGGGTGTAGTTGTTTCTGTCCATCATTGATCATTTGGAATTGGATTAGCTCTTCTCTATGTTGAAGATATCCACTTCCATCAGAATACATCCTCGTACAGTATCATTGTTGAAGTATATAATGATCTCCTAGTTCTACTCGTTTCACTCAGCATCAGTTGATGTAAGTCTCTCCAGGCCTCTCTGTATTCCTCCTGCTGGTCATTTCTTACAGAACAATAATATTCCATAACCTTCATATACCATAATTTACCCAACCATTCTCCAACTGATGGACATCCATTCATCTTCCAGCTTCTAGCCATTATGAAAAGGACTGCCACAAACATTTTGGCACATACAGGTCCCTTTCCCTTCTTTAGTATTTCCTTGGGATATAAGCCCAGTAGTGGTAGCTATTATTTTCAACAACAAACAATAAGGCAGAGAGAGAAAGGGAAAAAACAGTTCAGCAAAATAAACTAATTCATTAACTAGTGCTAATAATATATGTAGTCTTTTATACTCCTATTCTTTTACCTTTTCAAAGATGAAGACAATTTCACACCTCTCCTTCAGAACAAGCTTTTTAATTGTAATTAGGGAGTTTATTATATCGATGAAGTCACAAGTTGACTCCCTATCTCTATCTTTTTTTTTAGACTAAACATTTAATTTTAATTTTGTCCTCTTTTGAGTATTATAACTTTTTAAAATGCTCACATTGTATTTCCTCTTTACTTTTTCTTCCAAAGAATAATCAACTGCTACTTGATCAAATGAAACCAGGCAGGAGATATTTAGGTGTAAATTTATTTGTATAAAATTTTCTTCATTTACACAATAAAGCAAAATAAATTTGCATCCAAAATGAGTGTCCACTGCAGTGGTACACAACTAGGGAAATACTGATACCGATTTTGAACAATAGAAAACCTGACAGAGCTAATAATGGAATTCCACTCTTGCCTAGCTTAATATAATAAAATAGCTCAAGCTACTTTTGAAATGGAGAGATGGGATTGAATGAAGATGCATTTGGGTGAAATTGAAAAATGGTTGGATGACCAGATTCAAAGAATAGTTAGTGAAAGAAATTAACAATGATGATAATGATGATGATAGTTAACATTTATATAGGACCTACTATGTATCTGGCACTGTGCTAAGCACTTTACAATTATCATCTCATTTGATTCTTACAGCAGCCCTGAGAAGTAAGGTTATTATTATTCCCAATTTACAGATGAAGAAACTGAGGCAAATAACAGCTAAGTGACATACCCAGGATCACATAGCTAGTATCTGAGGCCAGAGACTAGTGGCTTTATCTGTTCATCACCTCGTTTCCTTTATCAAATTAATTTGGAAGAAGCTAGCTCCAGGGAATGTTTGGTCTTAAACTGCTTAACATTTTTATGAATGGCTTGGATGAAGGCCTGGATGGTCTGCTTGTCAAATTTGCAGATAACATAAGTCTGGAAAGGATTAAAGAGTCTGGATCTAAAAACACACACACACACACACACACACACACACACACACACACACCATATCTTGATGAGCTAGAATATCAGCCAAACCTAATAAAATGTAATTTAATAGGGAAAAGTATAGAGTTCAGTGATTCAGCAGTGAGTCAGGACAGTCAAAAAAATTATTGTGGTCTTAGACTACGTTAAGAGAGGAATGCAATAGTTCTATCTAGAATTTCGTTCAGGTTTAAGTACACCATTTTAAGAAAGATATTGATAAGCTTAAATATATACAAAGAAGGACAATTAGAACATTGAGGGCATTGGAAAGGATGCCATAAAAGGAAACTGAGGATATAAAAACTGGAAATATTTTTCCATAGAAAAAGTAGAGAAGTTATAAATCTTGGCGCTTGAAACATAGTAGGTGCTGCTTGTCTCCTTGGGAACAAGCATTTATGTAAACTGTATTCAAGCATTGCAAAAGGTCATACATGGCCAGCACAAAGAACTGCTTTGCTTGATTATCCTTACTGGGTAGGTGGAAGGGCTTTTGGGGGGGGGGGAGGGGAAACTGGCAGAATTATGAGGAAAGAATGGAGAAATGTGATAATGCTAACAACAAAGAAGACAAGAACATTACTAAACCATTAAAATAAATAGAAGAAAATAGAAGGGAAGTCTAGAAAGGGAATTGAACAAGGAAGTGTTGGAACCACTTTGTTTGGTCTAATATGTATTTAAAAATTAAGCTATAGAGATTATAGGTTCATAATTTCCTTTATAATCACTCCTGTTTTTTTTTTAATAAAGAAGTATTAACTTTCTGATTTTTGTCACATGCACAATAATATAAACTAAAATAAAAGCTGTGAGATAGAAGTGAATTTAGATTTGTTCTTGGTTCCAGAAGAAAAAAAATCAGGAATGTCGAATTGATACTTTAGAGAAAATAATTAGGTTTGATGGGGAAAAAACCCTTCAAAACAATTAAAACAGTCTTATGAGTGTTAATTGGCTGCTTCAGTTAGGATTGAGTTATACCTTAATAGAGATATTCAAGTAACAACTGGATGAATTGTCTACGGTGTTGCAAAGATAATTCCTGTTCAGATATGAATTGGAATGTCCTTCCATCTCTGAGTTTCTGTGATTCTGATATGCCATTTAAGTGATAAGGATAATCTTTTGGAATGTTACTAACTGTAATGTCCTTTTGTCTCTGAATTTCTCTGTTTCTGTTATGCTTATAAGTGATAAGGATAATCTTTTGGAATGTTGGTAACTAAGTTACCTAGAATAAGGGTTCTGCCCCAAAGCTATCAAATCTTAGAATTTTAGAGATGAAAGGAAACTTTAACCATGTGGAATAGCACTATATCATGTTTACACTGTGATTTTAATCAAAATGTGAGTATTGTTCCTTTAATGAAAAAATATTTTAGACTTTTTGACAGACAAAATCTGGGAATGTACCAAATGTTAGATAATTCTAGTGTTTTGTTTTGTTTTTAACATTGGGGAAAGTGAGTTCCTTTTATTAAATTGTGTTTATTTCTAGACTAAGTATTCATATTAGAACAATTTAAAACAAAAACTCCTTTAATTGAATGAAAAAAAATGCTATATTTAGTGCCATCATGATAGCATTTCAGTAACTCTATAAGGTATTTAGAATAGCTGAAACTGTAGCATGATTTATATATATATATATATATATATATATATATATATATATATATATACATACATACACAATAATAATGAATATGTGGGAGTTTGAAATATGTAGACATCTAAAAGACCTGCAGATTAGAAGAATGTAGAGTTTTCATGTCATATATCATCTTAAAAGGTAAAATATTATATGAAAAATGCTCAATTTTGAAAACTCAAAATATCTCAAAATATCTATAGCATAATATGTGATGGAGAGAGCATTGTATTTGGGGAAGAAAGATTTGGATTTAGATACTGGTTTTGTCACTAACTCATTATGTTGTGGTAGCAAATCACAACTTCTCTAGGACTCAGTTTCTTCATCTATAATATTTGCACTAGCAAGCTATCTCATACAGAGTTGTAATGGGGAAAGCATTTTCTAAACCATAAAACTTTATATGGCTCTTATTATTAATTTTGTTTGTTTGTTTGACTCTTCATTTGATAGTCTTCATGCTATGTGGCATAAGTATAGTGGAACCATTTCACAGTGGATCTGACTAATGTGATCAAATGGACAATTTGTAAACCACTATTAAAAAAAACTGCTTTGAATTTAGTCTTAACTATTGAGGTAAAAGACTCAAACCTACTTAGCTTCATCTCTGTAGACAGCTTGAAAGAGGAGCTCCCCAGAAAGGTGTGTGAATGGCTGTGAAAGCTTCTTTTATGTTGGATCAGAGCATTATATTTCAGAACATATTTTCATAGGGCAGTGGCTTTACCATTCTATTAAGATTATGCATCCGTAATTGTTATCAAAGTGATTTCATTACTGTAAAATAATCTTGCATTGTTGCTATGCCCTAGCCAAGCCTCATACCAAGGGCCAAACAGTTTCTTGCAATGTTAACAAATGTGATATCAGGTGAAGAGCCCCTTGAAGGATTACATATCTTTTATGTGCCAACAGGGGTAAACTCTTGTGCCCAGATTAGATTTCCAACAGCACCTGTGAATTCTGCCCACACACCTGCAAGAAATAGCTGTTTTTCTCTTTGGATTCATGTGGATTACCTTTCTCCTCCTTTATAAATTAATAAAAAGTGGCTTGAGCTCTTCCCACGCAGACCATGGTCTAAGAAAGAAAAGGGGACTTTAGAAGCATAAAGACCATGTCTCTGAGGTAACCAACACACAAAGAAAGCAAAAAAGAATCATGGGGACTGCTGATGGATTGCATGTACACATGTACAAAAAAATGAAACAAAAGAAAAATACAGCAAATTACTGAAATGTATTTTTGTCTCCAGTCCTAAATTGTAAAAACATCAGACTCACCATTTCTGAAGCACATGCAACATATATATATATATTTACATATATCATATATATATATACACACACACATACTTACATGCATGTATATATACATATGCTTGTGTGTGGATATAAAAACAGGCAATGTATTCCCAGTGTCTGAGATTTAAGAATTTATAGAAAACGGTGATTTCAACTTATCCTTTCATACCTTTTCACACAGACTACCTGTCCCCTCAAGGCAAAAGATTTGACTGGCTAGGCTTTTCAGTGCTGTCTTACTATTTCTGCTACTCTCCATCTTCCTCCCCCTTCCAATTGCTTCCTTTCTGCTATATATTTTTAAAAAATTTTTGGAACTTGTCTAAGTTAATTGCTGTCTCTTTTTGCATAGTTGGCTATTCAGCCTTGTTTGGAGTATGCTATGCCAACTTGCTCACAGGCCAGCTCTGCAAAGTGCTAAGTGAAAGGAACCATCATCACCTGAGGCTATTAGTTGCCTTCCCTAAACCATACGGTGGTCGCAACTATGCTATCAGCCAAAAGTTTTCATACCCAGATTGTGGGAAGGTGGACACTTGAAGCCCCTGCTTCCTTTTGGCAAAGCGGGAAAACAAGACCATTCACTCCAGGGGCTGAGTTTAGTTGTCTGCTGTGGGTTTTGGAAATCTAGCATGTTCACTTAAGATTCAATTCAGATAATGTCTCAGGTCAAGGAAAACACTTCCATTGTACTCTCTCTCCGTGGAATCATTTACTCAGACAGATGGGTTTGTCTACTTGGAGGTTGGAGAGAGAAGATGTTAAAAGAAAGAAAAGTTCTCCCTGGATTATTTCATGACTACCAAGCTTGTTTGACTTCTAAAAGAACAGTTTACAAAAGCTTCTTAAAGTGAAAGCTTTAAGGTAGGCTAACCCCACACAGTGGAGATGGCAGCCAGTCAAAGGCCAGGTCAAAGAGGTTACTAGAGATAATGGAATTTCAAAAACCTTGCAAAGGAGCTGTCACTGCTGGACATGCTGAGAGGGGAATGAGCTCAGTCTCCAACAATTTAATGTCCAGGAATCATGAAATGATGAGTCTGTTTCACACAATGGACCTGTCAAGAAAAATAGTGTGGCTTCAGAAAAACCCCATGGAAAGCTTTACTCAGTAGTCTTCAAAAGTATCAATTTTCAGGTGCTAAGTGGTAATTAATGTTAGTAAGTTATAGTGGCCATGCAATGACATTAGATCATACCATATTCATTGGAAAGGCTCAAAGTGAGTTCTAGTTAAGTGTGTTCACAGTAGAGGCAAGTTCTTTTACTAAAAGGCTTCAGAAGGACTTCAGGGTTGGGGAGGATAAAGGGAACAAGTGAATTCATGGTACCTCTCTTAATTTTGGATGAAAACATTTATATTTTTGTCTTCTCTTATGTGTATCAAAGTGAAATTGTTGAGTGACAATGAACCTTTCCACTTTGTGATGCAATTCTTTATCTGAACAGGTCAAATTCTCTAGAAAACAAATTATTTTCTTGAGAGTTATCTTACTTTTTATCACAATGTGTCATTGAATTTTCAGTTGTTTTACAACACATCAGTCTCCACAGTATGTTTTAGTGGTGCTCGATAAATATTGAGTCATATTCCAGATGCCACTTAATTATCTTTCTGATTTCTTCTGTGGCCTTTTCTTCTCATTTTTCCTCCCTGGTCAACAGCTGTGGGATATGTTTGAGACCAATATGTCACTTTTTTTTCCTTGACTTTCAAAGTTCTTTTCAATTACTTACCTCTTTCTCTCAAATGTCTCCTGTCAGCATGCATAATCCTTTGAACACCTCAGAAAAAAAGATATATTCAATTTTCAAACAATTAGGATCAAAGATTTAGAACTGGGAGGTACCTTCGAGATTATAAGAGACCAAACCCTTTTATAAATGAGGTCTAGAAGGATGAAAAGACTTGTCTCATAATTGAATAGCTAATAAGTATTTGAGGTGCGATGAGATTTGAACTCAGGTTTTCTGGACTCAAAACCAGTCCTCTCTTTACTCCAGTGAGGATTCTTTTAATTAGTCTGATTAACTTTATTCTCCACCCCCATGAGAACAGACTATTTTAATTTCCTGAGAAGAAAATTCTCTGCAACAACTTTCTAAAAGGGAATGTTAACACTATAACATGCCAATCCCCAGGGACTAGAAGGGCCTGAAGTTGGGAAACTCACCATATGCATTTTTTTTTCTTGTTTTGTTTTTTCCCCGCTGTTGCATATACTGGTGATGCAATTGTCAAAGGTATCAAAAAAGTTTTAAGTTTCCATTTAAGAAACATGGTTTTAGATCACTGCCTTCTAATTGCATTTAAAACAGTCTTCTAGCCCCCCCCAAATGAATAGTTAGTGTATAAATGCTCTTTGGATACATTAAATAAAGTATTAAGGAACAGGATAGGAGGTGGGGAGGTTACTTGATGGAAGATGAATGTGTCTAATATGTTCTGAGTGGCCTTCAAAAAAATCATACTATATCATTCATTGAAGTCATTGTCCTGATTTTCTTGGGCAAATTTTCTGGGATCTGTGAGTCTTTGCCAACTCAATGGCCAGATGCCTTTTTTGGTGTTAGTAACCTTTTAAAAGTTAATACATTTCCAGCTGCTTGGCGCATTCCTGCAATACTATTTTTCCTGGTAGATGTCTTATTGCCTATATTTTTTTCCTCAACATATGCAGCTACTCTTTCTGCACTGCTTCTTTTTAGCCATGTGTCATCATTGAAATCTCTCATATTCATTGATCCTAACTATATTAACTTGCCTCAATAGTTTTGTTACTCCAGCCTTCAACATTTCAAGTAACTGTCAGCACCAGCAAATAGTGTTCCCTTATCTCTTTCTCATCACCATTCACTAAGATTTTGTACTCAACCTGCTTCAAGCTTATCAGGAAATCAATAGCTATTTCTTAAATATGTCTAATAGGCTGAAGTAATGAGTTGCCAGATATATTTATGCATACCCCAGATAAAGAAATTATTTCAACCCTTTAAAACCAGTCACATATACAGATTTGTAAATTATGCCCCTTTACTAACTACTTAACCAACTACATACACAGACCAAGAACATTCTGGGATTTGTGCCAACAAAGTACCAGCAGATATTAGATAAATGCAGATTTCTCAATCAACTCTCACAGGTAATATGAGAGATGTGAAGGGATTAGAAGTACAAGTACAAGCATATAAACTACCAATAAACTTTACCTAATGAAAACTTTAACCAGTTAAAATTCTTCTTATCCACATCTAAGTCAGTCATCAACAATCTGCAGATTTGGCTTCATGTTATAACTGTTCCAAGAATGGATATTTCTGAAATAGCTACTGACTGACATGAAGAGAATTCAAACATGTCATCTAATGATCTTCCTTAGAAAATCTAAGCTACAGAAGTAACAACATCCTTACCTTTGGGCTTGCCTTTGAAGGTTTCTTTGATTCTTTGGGGATTGAGACCTAGAAGAGGAAAGGAGACAAGGAAGAATTCTGTAAAGGAGTTCTCTTTGAGAACATTCTGACTTTGGAATGACCGTGCTGAAAATATATAAAAGTGGGAGGCATTACTTAAGTCAAGATTTTTTCATCTTATTACAGTAGCTAAAGCAATAGAACTAAGTAGAATTGTGAGACTTCTGTTTAACTTTGCTTCTTAAAAAGTCAAAAATTCAATATAAATTTGAGAAATCTCATAAGTAGACACATATTGCCACATTGCTACTAAACATTCAACTAGGTGGTGCAGGAGGGAATACTCTGGACCCGGAGTCAGGAAGACCTGATTTCAAATCTAAGATTCAGACACATACTAGCTGTGTGTTTCTGAACAAGTAATTTACTCTCTGCCTCTGTTACTTCATCTATAAATTGAGAATGATTTTATAGCATCTCTTCCTAAGATTTTTATGATTCTGGAAGAGAGAATAAGACTAATTCTTTGTACAACTCTGCCTTACTTAAATTCAATTCATAAAGAAGTCATCACCTATAATGTAATTGGTCCTCTGAATATAGAGAACAACCCCCCCACCCCTAGTACTACTATTACTTCCCAAGATTGTTGTGAACATCAAATGACATATTTGTGAAGCACTTTTGAATCTATGTAAATCCTCATTATTGGTATCAATATTGCTATTATTATTGTTGTTGTTAAATCTAAAATAAGGAATCCTGAAATAAGTAAAAAAAACCGATATTCTTTCTCATGTTAATTGAACCTAACTGGTTGGTGGAATCTCATAAGGAGCATCAATATATGCCTTGTTCAGTGACAATAGACTATTTCAGTTTTGAAACAAAGGTGTCTATCATAACCTGAAAAAAGTCCTTAATTTTCCTGTTTCAAGTGTTTCTAACTAGCACAAAATTTTAAATATATATACATATATATACATATATATATATACACATATATATTACTGCCAAATTCCATACTACCTCATAAATACTAGATATTCACTAGATTTTATTCATGTCATTTTATTTCTTCCAATTTATTAAGTTAACAATGAAATAGCAGTTGGAGAAGTTACTATCCAATCATGGACATTAGTGTCCAAGAACTAAGAACTAAGCCTTAACTGCCTCTTAGGAGATATTTGAGACTTTCATCTTTAACCATTGGATTTATTTAAAAGTGGAATGGACTGTTTTGGAATCAAAACAAAGGCTGGATGACCATCAATGAAGCATTTTCTGGTCAGGATTCCTGCATTGGATGGTAGATTGAGGTACCTTCCAATGCAATTCAACTTAGCAGTGATTTATTATGCATCTTCTATGTACAGGACATCCTGCTAAGAAGAATGGGAGACACTTCAATACTTCTCACAGATTTATAAATTTCTCAGTATTAGGACTCCCTCCTCCAACCCAGATTGTAATGCCAGTCAACTAATCAATTAAAAATAAATCATTAAACATTTGTGTGGCAGGGGATTGCTAAACAAAAAAGCAAAATTTGTCTTTTTCCTCAAGGAGTTAAATTTTAGTGGGAGAAGACAAAAAGATTGTAAGAATAATTGCATAATATGAGAAAAGTCCAATGGTTGAAATACCATAGTGAAAGGCAGCATGGAATAGTAGAGAGTGTTGAGCCCAAAATTTAAAAAGACAGGGTTTGAGTTATGTTTATGTGATCATGAGCAGTGTTATTTCTCTGAACCTCAACTTATTCATCAATAAAAACTGTCATAATACCACCCACAGTGCTTCTTTCATAGAGCCATGAGGACTAAGGGAGATAAAGAATGTAAAGTATTTAGCAGACTTTAAACCCCTGTGGGAGTGGACTTGAAAAGAAAGCATTCAACAAGGGAAGAGGATTGCAAAAAAGAGAAGTAGAGTGGGGTGAAGAGACAGCAAAGAGAGACTGCTGTCTTCATTGGTTTACCTAGGGCCAAACCAGTGTTCAGAACTAGGGTATTTTGAGGAATCACCTGCTGACTGTGAATAAATCCAGAACATTAAAATATTTGGTCTTGGAAAATTCCAAGAAGAGAAGTTTTCTTACCTTCAACTTAAGTCTTTTCAAAAGACACACATGGGGATAAATTACTTACTACCTTTGAGTGTCCAAACAATTATTGATATAACCCACTTTTATTTATAAACATAATTTGTTGTTGTTAAATCATGTCTGAATCTTCATAATCTTTTAAACCCCAGAATGCCAATACTGTTCCTGGGGGTTTATTGGCTAAAATACTGGAATGGTTTGTTATTTCCTTTTCTAGCTCATTTAAAGTGGAATTGAAGCAAACAGGGTTCAGTGACTTGCCCAGAGTCATGCAGCTAGTAAGTTCCTGAGGCTGAATTTGAACTCATGAAAATGAATCTCCTGATTCCAAGAGCAATATTATATCCACTGCACTACCTAGTTACCCATAAAAATATATATGGAAATATAAATACATATGCTTCTCTTGGTTAAACAATTTCTTTTACCAATTGTTTAAAATGAAATCTTTATATAGCTGAAGACCACTTCTGGAATTAAAAAAATACCATTCTAAATGACCAGGATACTTAATTTTAAAATTCTGCTATCTACTTATAATTTAAGATGTTTGCACATGTAGCTAGCTATTTGGTCTCACAAGGGTTACTTAATCTTATTGTTTTCTGTATTTCTACTCAATATTTATTTTCAGATACTGACACCAATGTTGATTATTACTACTGACTTCTTTCAAAAAAGCATAATTTAAAATATGAATACAGAGATGTCATAAACTGGATGCATATGCTTATTAAACTACAAATTTGTGAAATAAAAAGGACTCTAATAAAGTCAAGACATTTGTATTCATATCAAAGACATATAACTAATATTTCACTTCAAGTATTTTTTAAAAGAGATATTAGTTGCAAATTGATGTTTGGATATGTCTTTGAGATGAGTATTTGAATAGGGTTGAGAAATTAATATATGCATATGCATGCATATAATAATATAATACACATATATATGTAGGTTTGTATGTATATATATATGTATATGCATATATATGTATACATTTTTTCTCTACTCTCTGGGAATTATAGATCAGTGGAAAATTATACATAGAACCTAGAATATCACCAACCTTAACTTAGGCATAAGAAGTATCATAAAGAACATCAACAAGTACATGTATAACTAGAAGAAGAGGTAGACTCACCTCAGATATGGATTATATTAGTGCTGTACTTGTAAATACAAAAGAGTAAAAAGAGAACAAAAATTACAAAAGTCTCACTTTGTTAATCTTTAGTCTTTTTATCTTGATTAAATTTATAATTAGGGATTTATGGAAAAATATGGACAAGATACATAGAAAGTGAGAATGTTTGAAATAATGGTAATTTGCTATGGTTAAGGATGGGTCTGCTCTCTTGAGATCACAGATCAAAGCAAGAACCAATTATGTCAATAGTTATGTCCACAAAATCATTATAACCAAAGGATACATAAGAAAAGGAAACGCAATTTAGATCTATAAATGTTAAGCCAAGTTCCTGATGAAAGTTCATTGATGCAACATTTATATTTTGCAACTATTCTTAGTAATTTATATAACATCATATTCAAATTTGTTAACTACCTTTATTTTTAGATGAGGAAACTTGATTATAGTGATAGTGGTATTGCTTGACACAGAAGTTCATTCCTATTGTAGAACATCATCTAGCAGATCATGACACTTTTGCCTATTTTTATAATGTTAAAAATGTATGATTTCAAATAATATTACTAAAGAGTACATAAAAGTATATATCCATAGCTACACAAATGCAAAGAATTTTTACTTAAATTCACTTGCTCCTTAAAGAAGCTGAATATAGTTTGCTGACTATTTCAGAATATATTACACAAAAACCCTTAAAGAAATTCTTAATTGGGAAACTTTTCATTTCTGATTAATGTGTATTGTGAAACATTATCAAATTCAAATGTTATCCGAAGGGCTGGCTCAAAAATAATGTAAAACAATAAACAACCAAGTATTTAATCATAAGGATATTTTCCAACTTGTCAGCTGATAAAATAATTAAGCTGGAAAGTAGATTTTAAAAAAATAATCAAAAGAATAAAAAATAACAGTACACATATGAAAAGAATTAAACACCCCTGCTATAAAAGCTACAAAAGGTACAAAAGTGTTCTTTTATTGTAATGTTTATTCAGTATTTAATAAATTCTGGTAAACTCATGAACAGCAGGGATTGTTATTTCATAGTTGCAACATTAAATTTTGTAAGTTGTTACAACAAAATTATTACTCCTTGAAAAACAGGTCTATCATTATCCCAAGTAAAGCAGGAGTTTAGTTTAACCTTTCTTAATGTGAATAACTTGGACTCCCAGATATCTCTGGCAAATGTTTTTAATTATTCTTTAATTATCCTAGACTGAAACTCTGGTAGACCACTACTGCTTCCTAATCTACTTAGAAAAAAAGATATAATGACAACGGAAATTATTACATATTACAAAATATTTTTGCATTCGCAAAGTACTTTACAACTTCTTCTCCTCTCTTTTCTTCCCTCTTAATCATCCTGTGAGGTTGGTTGATACTTGGATCCCCATTTGACAGGTGAGAAAGTTGACCATAAATTAATTCAGTTATATGCCCAGGAATACAAGATTAAAGGGAACAAAGCAAAAATTCCAAGGTAAATACCTTGAACTGGAACTATAGCTAAATCAAGCATCTGATTTCAATATACATGGCCAGACCTGAGATATGCATCGGTGGAATTGTTGGATGGTAAGGAAGCTATCCTTGGGAGATCTTCATTGTGTGGGAGTGGCTAGGTAAAAGAAGATTGTCCTGGAGTTTGAGCCTGCCCTATTCTCTAGATAGAATCAGCAATTCTTTCGAATAGTACTTTCATGAATTGAAGCCTCTCTCATTGGCAGACTGTCAGTAATGAAAGAATGATGAAAAGTTCATCTATGTCATTTCCAGACCCTGCCAGAAAACAGGGAGTGGTGCAAGCTCCTCCCTTCTTTCACATATAATTAGCAGCAAGAACTTTCCATTTTATAAAACCAGCTCATTCTTTCACTAAATAGATAACTTCTAGAGAAAGGTGTCATATTAATATTGTTTGGTAATCTACCCAATTTTTCACTATCATACTTGGAAGATTTGGGATAAGAAAAACCATTTCTGCATATCCCTCACCTATAATTTTAAACCTAGAATGAAATAGTGAAGAAATGTTAAAAAAAAAAAAAAAAAAAGAAGAAGAAGAAGCATTTTTAAAAATTCTTATTAAGTGTAAAATGTTGGAGACACAAATAGAAAAACAAGATGGTGCCTGCTTTCAAGGAATTTGCATTCTAATGGAGTGGAAATTCCACAGAAGAGGTTGTAGCAATAAGTAAACGGAAAAGTTCCATCATTCTTAGGGCATAACAAAGCAGATGGTAATGCATCTTTCTCAATGCCAATGGCAAGAACCTCCTTTTTCATCTTCAGCTGCTGTGACTAGAACCTGCAGAAATTGTGGTCCTGTTGCATCTCTTACTGAGATTGATTCCTAGGGTGATGGCAACAGGAACAGACCTGAGACAAGTCAAATGATTGGGGAGTAAGGGGTGATCTTAGATTTACTGGCTTGTCAGTGGGTGAGTGTAACCCCATTTAAATTTTCCTAATCACTACATCTCAGAGAGTGGCCAGTCAGCTTTCTAGTCAAGTACATAAAAACTTGGAGTAGATTTTTTTCCAGGTCCCCAAAAAGATATAGCTTTTGTTTGATTTGAAGAGAGACTCACTCAGAGATCCACATACAGTTCCTTTCCTATCTCCTTCCTAGTATAAAAAAGAGAGACATGACACTACTGGGTCAGCATCCCAAAGAGATCATAAAAAAGGGGAAAGGACACACATGTGCAGAAAAGTTTGTAGCAACCCTTTTTGTAGTGGCAAGGAACTGGAAATTGAATAGATGCCCATAAGACAGGTAATGGATGAATAAGTTATGATATATATATATATGTATATATATATAGTATATATTATTGTTGTTCTAAAAGAAAGAAATGTTCTAATAAGAAATGATGAGCAGACTGATTTCAGAAAAGCCTCAAAACTAATACTGAGTAAAGTGAGCAGAACCAGGAGAACAATGGATGTAGTAAGAAGAACAAGTAACAACAACTGTGATGGACTTGGCTCTTTTCAGCAATGCAGTGACTCAAGACAATTCCAAGACTTGGGATGGAAAATAACACCCACAGCCAGAGAGAGAACTCTGGAGACTGCATAGTATTTTCACCATTTTTGTTTGTTTGTTTGATTTTTCCTTCTCATATTTTTTCTCTTTTGGTCTGATTTTTTTGCAGTACATAACAAATATGGAAATATGTTTAAAAGGATTGTACATGTTTAACTTATACCAGATTGCTTGCTATCTTAGGAGGGGGAAGAAAAATTTGAGCACAAAGTTGACAAAATTGTATGTTGAAAACTATCTTTATATATATTTGGAAAAATAAAATGCTACTAAGAGAGAGAGAGAGAGAGAGAGAGAGAGAGAGAGAGAGAGAGAGAGAGAGAGAGAGAGAGAGAGAGAGAGAACAGGAAAGTTTTCATAGACTTCTATAGAGAATACCCTTTTGGGGTTTATTAAAGTCTGAACTCCAACTTGCTCATCAAAGTAACTTGACAATGTCTCTGTTACATCATTGACTTTGAACTGCTTCCACCTTTGACATTGCTGTATTATAATATATCTAATATGAAGATTCATAATTTCATCCAACTGTACATTCTCTCCACCAACCCAGATGAGAATCCTTCCATACCTTAACAGATGATCTTCATAAATCATTACCTGCTTTTCAACCTTCTAGTGCTAAACCTTTCTTAGTGGTCCTTGGATAATACAGGCAGTTTCCCATTCACAGGAACTTACAGTTATAAAGGACCCTTACAGGCAACCTTGTTCAAAGTCTTTATTTTATAGATGATGATATTGATGGCCAGAGGGGGTGATTTTCCCTAGGGCATATAGAGGTAGAAAGTAACTGAGGCAAGACTTGAACCCAGATCCTCAAATTCTACATATACCCAGTGATCTCCTCACTGAAACAGGCTGCCTCTTACTTCATTTATTTTTTATATTTAATTCTCTATAGTCATATTGTATCCCTCTAATAGAATGTGAGCTATTGAGTATATTGATGATCTTACTTTTGAATTTGTATCTAGCTAATTCCTGATACATAGTAAGTACTTATTAATTGATCAATTAATATTTTAGAGAATTTAGGATTATCTCCAAACCAGGATGAAAGTGATATTCATACTAAAATTAGTTAAAAGACTTTTAAAATGCATTAACTCACTGGTTTTCTTTAGTATTTTTGTGAGAACCTGAAAATAGCTTCAAATAAGTGTAATCTTGGAGTGTATGGTTATAGGTGATTAGGGCATTTGCAAATGTATTGCTAAAGACCTCATTTATGCTGGAACATAGCATCTGTACAAATGACCTATATAGGCTGGGTCTATGGCAATATCGTTTGTTCATAAAATTCTAGGTACAGAATTGAAAATTACTCTGGAGATCATTTAGTCCAACTCCCTCATTTTTACATATAAAGAAACTGAGAACCAGTGAGGTTGTCATTCATGGTCTCACACCTCACATGTTGGGAAACCAGGATTTGAATCCTGATCCTCTGAATACTAAGGCACTACCCACTCTTAAGCATACAGAATTTGTTCTGAAGAAAGTTTGGTCAGAATGACAGACTCTGATTTGCCGATGATAGAGGCTAGTGGTATCCCTATTAGAGTTTCCTTACCGCTCATGATTGAGAAGGTTGGTAGTAGTGAATTGGGCCATCTTTATACTTTGACTGCTATGGTATTTTTAAAGATGCTTTAAGCATGCTTCATCTTTAAATGATGGAATCTGATTGATCCAATGCCCTTATGTTCTCATTGCTTTGAAGGTTTTTTGAGTGCTTATCCTGTGTCCTTACCATGCATGCAGATTCAGTACTCTCTGTGAAGGTTAGGACTCTGATCCATTATTAATGAATGAATGAGCATTAGAGCTGTAAACTTCATGTAGAAACATTGATACATCAATCTATAATTATCAGAATTCAGTGTTCTATAAGACTATCTTCAGCAAATTTGGGTGATTATCTAAGAAAATAGATAAAAAAGATTCAAAATGAAAATATTTCCCAAACTTCCCTGTTTCTTAAGAGTGTAAATATGACTTTTGCTTTCTGCAAATGCAGAATAATAATAATGCAATGTTCTTTACAATAACATACCAGAAATGATACTTCTTATTTAAGAAATTATAAATATTTCATCTAGGACAATAGGGTCTTTTGTTGGGAAGAGAACATGTTAAACCATCTGAATCTATGTCTATGTTTATACTCACACACACATTTTACTACACAACCTTCTAATGAAAGTTAGCCTACTTTTTAAACTTTAATAATTCCTTAAAACAGTTAAGATACCACAGTATTGGAATAGAGATTTGCTAAATTGTAACCTTTATGATGTATATTCCTTGAGGGCATGGAAGGTTTGTCTTTAATATTTATATCCTTCTACCTAATTGTACATTTTCAGCTGTTCAGTTGTTTTTCAGTTGTGTCCGACTCTTGGTGACCCCTTTGGGGTTTTCTTGTCAAAGATATTAGATTGATTTGGCATTTCCTTTTCCAGCTCATTTTACAGATGAGGAAACTGAGGTAAGGAAACTGAGGTAAACAGGGTTAAGTGGCTTGCCCAGAGTCACACAGCTAGTAAGTGTGTATGAGATCATAATTGAACTCAGAAAGATGAGTTTTTCTGACTCCAGGCTGAGAACTTCTTCCACTATACTACTTAGCTGCCCCAGTTATACATAGCAAGTCTTTTATAATCATCAAATTGACTGTCTTATGGTAAAAATTTACCTCTCCAAATTCTTACCTTCATTGAATAGTAAAGTCAGAAAGAACTATTCCAGGTTTCTCTCCCCACTTTACAATTGAGAAAAATGAGGTTCAAAGAAGTATAATAAATTACTTAAGATCATGCTGACTTGTAATGTTTCTGACTTCTTAGAGCTCTTTCCACATAATAACCCTGCCTCCTTTCTGTCTAGCAATCACATATGTATTAAGAAAATGTCTGGTTGAAAAACATCTTTGAAATGACAAATATAGAATTTTGGATATCCACATTCTTTAATTCAGAATTTTTTTACTCCATATTACTGAAATTAGGAAATGATGATTTGTGCGTATCTCCCAAGAGAATGTAGGTCGCAACCTCAGAATAATAATGGCTTTCAGATGTTGTCTACCTGTTTCAGCAATATTCTGAAATGGTCTCACTTGAGTCATCTCTCAGAGGTCACACCATCATCACTAGTGTCTGGTACTGGAACCTCTCTTGAAAGCAGTTGCAGAGTCAAAGATGTCTATATTGATGGAACCTACCCCTAGAATGAACTTGGGAAGCAATAGGAAATACAGAGAGATCTCCCAAGAGCCTAGAAAGCCCAGAAAATGTATCTTCTGGAAAATCTCATCTTGAACACTCCTGTGACCAATATCCTTGAATATGACAAATGCTTCTGGCAACTTAGGTGATTTTAGACAAAAGCAGGACAAATTTTTTCTACCTTAGAGTAGAAATAAAGTGAAATGGAGTAACACTATAACTTAGATGTATAATAAATTTATATTGTACTCTTAAGTATACAGCTAAATGGCACAAGGAATCGAGAATACGTAAACCTGGAATCAAAAAAAACCTAAGTTCAAATACAGCCTCAGACACTTAATGGTTTCGTGATTCTGGGCAAGTCATTTAACCTTTATCTGCCTTCGTTTACCCAACTGTTAAAATGAGAATAATGAGGATTACTTGCTGTCCAGGGGAGAGTGGACATGGGGAGGGACTCAAAACAAAAGGTTTTGCAAGGGTGAATGTTGAGAACTATCTTTTCGTGTATTTTGAAAAATAAAAAGGTATTATTTTTAAAAATTAAATGAGAATAACAATAGTACCTACCTCCCAGGGTTGTCATAAAGATAAAATGAGATGCCTGACACATAGTAGGTGTTTAGTGAATGCTTGTCCCTTTCCCTTACCTTCCTGCCTCTCCTACTAACTATTCTGTGACAATAGTCGAGTCAGGTAGCTGCCTTATCCAAAATGAGGATAATAATAATACCTATCTCCTACCTACCTTGTGGGCATGTTAGAAAGATTAACAAGATAATTTCAAAAAGTGTTTTGAGCTCCTTGGAATAAATACAAATAGAGGCTATTATTACAGAACATATTTAAACATGTTTTATCTTTGAACTATGGAATCAAAATAGATCTAATGGACTCATTTCATTACTAAGTAGTTCTCATGACAATTTTGCTGTGAATCATCCCTTTTTTCCCCTTCAAGTTCCGGTTTGATGGGTACTTCCTATGGCCATTTGGTCTATGTCCATATTTTTGTGTTTTTTAACATTGATCACAATTTATGATGTTAAATTCATATTTTTAAAAATATCTATCACTCTTCTGCTCAAGAAGCTTTAGTGGCTCCCCATTGCCACTAGGATAAGGTTTATATTTCTCATAAAGTCATTTCAAGCCCCTCATAATCTGGTTCCAACTTGTCTTTTAATACTGATCTCATATTATTCAAATTCATACACTCTGTTCTGACCAGTCTGACATGTTATGTCCCACCTACATGCTTTTGCACAAGCACCCTCTTCATCTCTGCCTATTAGGGTGCCTAGCTCCATTCAAGACTCACTGAAAGAACCATTTCTTACATGAGACCTTTCCTGATTCTCCAAGTTGTGAATGAGCCCTCCCCCCCATTACTTTGTATTTACTGAACTTACATTTTATGTTTGTTTATCCATGTATATATTGCTCTCCCCTCCAGAAGAACATAAGATCCTTGAACGTAGGGACCATTTCATTTTTGGTTCTGTGTTCCCAGCACCTAAAAGAATCTGGAGCATAATGAACGCTTAAAAATGCCTTTTGAATTGAATTGATCATGTTACTATATATAATATGTGCATATATGTACATGTAGATATTCATTATTTGGACAATGAATGCTATTTATTTAATGGTAGGCGTTTCAAATTTTTCCTAATTAGCTTTTAGAATGAGTTTTAGAAAAGTCAACAATATAATATTTTAAGCTAGTATGAAATGATTATCTTAAACATCATTATATAACCATTGAAATTGAAATCATAATTGGAAAAAAATTCTTTCCTAATTAGCCAGTGAAAAGAAAATAGATTTTCAATTCTTATCTTGAGGGCAGAGAACCACTACCAACTAATACTTTGTAGAATTATTTGTATACTTTTATATTATATTATTACATCAACTTTTGTACCTTTTAAGGGTTTCAGGTATGGCCACATTTGGAAAGGATGGCAGCTGGCCAAGTTCTGTGAACTAAGTCACCCATCTTAAGCCTTTGACTGAAGTCAGAAAAATGACTTAAGACAAGGACTATCCATTTCTGTACTTATGTTAATCATAAACATGAATGCCAAACACTAATTCCTATTTGTTCTGTGTCTATAAAGTCAGGGGGAAATAATAATGGATTTATCAATCTTTTTCAATTTGCTGGAGGTTTCTGATAATAGATTTGTGGACATTTATTTCTCAGCCCAGATACAGCACAGATATTTACTCGCTGTAAGACTCGGGAGAAGTCAGTGTTTTAATTTTCTCAGCGATAGAACAAAAAGGTTGGATTAGATGGCTTTGAAGATCCTTCCAGCCCTAAATCTGTAACTCTATGGTTCTTAAGAGTATTTTCCTGAAATCCAGTCTCTTGCAAAATATTAAGCTTATTGCCCAAAGATTCCTCTGGTAAATGTTGCTTAGCCTGAAGGTGTTCCATAAACAGCCCTGCAGTGGAAAAAGTCTTACTCAAGTGCTTGCCATGTAGACAGGTCAGGGCAGGCTCACTTGGACTCAAGATCTGGGGAAAAGGGCATCCCTTCTGAGCACAGGTCCCGACTGATGGACAAACCTTGCCTTTATCAATAATTATTTGGAATTTTACTGTAAGAGGAACATATATCATAGTCTGATGAGTAGGGACATAATTGTTTTTCATACTCAAAAAATTTAACTTATCTTCCAGATTTTCAAGTCTTGGAATTGTAGCTTGCTTGTCAGGCAAGCTATGAGTTGGTTGATTGCATTGAGGCTTCAAATATTGGTAACACGGTTAGATCCAGGCCACATATTCATGACCACATCAACCACAATGGTGTTTAAAAAGACAGTATAGTATATTTATTATGGGTTGTTGTACTTGAAATGAGAAACCTGGATTTGAATTTGAAACATTTCCTAACGGGTGGCAATGTATAAGACACATAACCTCTGTGTATCTCAGTTTCCTCCAAATGAGTTGGAGGAAAAAATGGCAAATAACTCTACTATCTTTTCCAAGAAAACTCAAAATGGGGTCATGAAGAATCAGACACAACTAAAAATGGCTGAAACTAGGTATAGTGCACTTTAGGCCATTAAGAGAACTGATAGTGACAAAATCATGACCAAACCAATCTACTCTTGTTTTCCAGTATGCAGCACTAGTATTTGGGCAAAACCTTAGACATGAAGAAATTAAAGAAACAGGCAAATCTGTTGGGTAAAATACTCATGCCCTTACCTCCAGAATGTTAAATGTTCCATATAATTACAAGCAGTTCATAGAGTCTGCATTTCTGGAGATTTGCCCATTAATCAAGATCTGTGGCAAGAGTTAAGTTGCTTTTTGTAAAGCCAGAATTTATAAAGCATTTTATTCACAACGAACCAGTTAGGAAGGTAATGAAAGTCTTTTAGTTGTGTCTGATTCTTCATGACCCCATTTTGAATTTTCTTGGAAAAGATAGTAGAGTTATTTGCCATTTTTTTCTCTAACTCCTTTTACAGATGAGGAAACTGAGGCAAACCAGGTTAACTGAATTGCACAGGATTACATAGCTAGTAAGTGTCTGAGGACAGATTTGAACTCGTGAATCTGAATCTTCCTGATTCCAATCTTACCACTCTATTTCCTCTGTCACCTAGCTGCACCCCCCCCCCCACACTTCACTTAACCCTAGCATACTGCTGATTTCAAGGTTCTATGTTGTATTGCCAAGGATGGTGATGAAATAGTTTTGAGTAAAATTAGACTTATTACACAACTTGAGAAACAAGGATAATAATACCTATCTTTCTTCACCTTTTTGTCTTAACATTTAATGAATACTTATGAAGTACTTGAGATCCTTTGATGATAGGTAATGGTAACCTGAAAAGTATTAGTAGTAAAAACTTTTCTTTTGAAAACCTAAATCACTAGCAGAAGCAGTATCCTCATTTTACAGATTGGAAAATGGAAGCATGGATGAAGTCAACTTCCCAAGGTTGGGAACATGAGCCTGGAGCTCAAGTTATATTGTACTAAGTGAAATAAGTGATTTGGCAAGACTGACAATTTGATCATTTGATTCCTGAAGTAGACTGGTGGTGGCGGTGGCAGGGGGTGTAGGGAGAGGGGCAGTAATCTGGTTATGAAGTATCTGGTTACAGATTCTATAATGATCAAGCCAACTGGACAGTCGCCAAATATCTACTTTGTTTTCACTTTATGTTGACGTAGCTTATAAAAACTCTTGATTCCAAGTTATAATCAGAACTTCATTCTCTTCTCCAACCTCCAGTCTCAGACGTTAATTTAAGACT
This sequence comes from Sminthopsis crassicaudata, assembly GCF_048593235.1. Classification (NCBI taxonomy): domain Eukaryota; kingdom Metazoa; phylum Chordata; class Mammalia; order Dasyuromorphia; family Dasyuridae; genus Sminthopsis; species Sminthopsis crassicaudata. The sequence continues at coordinate 162,020,293 of NC_133619.1, read as the reverse complement.
TATATCACATATCTGACAAACCTACTTTAGAATGTGATTTGCAATTTTATATCTCATGAAAGTATGACATCAGATTTCATGGTCTCATCCTATTCTTGCGACGTGTTCTTTGGTTGCCTTAGCAACAGAGTTGCCATGGATTACACTGCGGGAGTTGTAAGGGTCAGCAAAGATCAGAGCCCTGTCATTCTTCATTCAAAGGCAATTGTCCCTGAAAAATGTGACTTGCTTCAATATTTAAGACCTGGGCACTGATATTAAACTAGAATGATACTTCTGTTAAAAACCCATAATTAACCTTGCCTTCAACTCTAGGTCACACATTAATAGCAATTTCATAAAGTGGACATTCCTCTGTCTTTCATTCTTGAAGGCCTAGATAGGTTTTAAATAATACGTCTCCTGGAAAAGTACACGGGTAATCGTTGCAATTTATTTTATGTCATTATCTAAGCCCTTGAGACCTTACATTCCCAGCTCCTCTCTCTGAGGTAATTGCATACATCTTGGGAATGTGTGAAATGATGTTAATATTCAGTGCACCATCCCTTTTGAAAAGATTCACAACTTACAATGGTGCACTGTCTTGATAGCTTTCTGTAGAATTTATTTTCAGACAAGTACAGGATATTTCCTAGTGAAAGAGTAAATTCTTGGAGAATTAGACTATTTTGTCTCAGGATCCACTCTTCCTTTCCTATATAATAATTTTGATTTCCAATAGGGATTGTATAACTTGATTATGTCACATTATGACTAACCCTGTCAAACTGTATTTTCATATAGTTTTTAAATTCCATTTTCACATATGTTAGAAAATAGTGCTTTTGTCTAAATATCTTGTAATTTTTTTTCTTCCTCAAGACTTTTGAATATTATCACAAGTTAGCAGGCTCTATCCTTCCCAGAGCTCAACTTGTTTCAATAAGCTACATGCTTTGGAAGATACTTAACTTTTTGAAGGCATTAAGATAATGTTTTGCATACCAAAGAAGTAATTAAATTACTTCTCTTGCATATTACTTTGGAAAGTAACTAAGAGGGCTGCCAATTATTTTTTGATAAGTATTTTAACAATGTTAAATATGTATTTAAGTATATATATGTATATATATGTTGATGCAAAACAAGTTTTAAAAAATCAATCCTTGTCTACTTTTTAAAAGTAGTCATTCATAAGAAAACTAAGACAATTCCTAATTCCTTAATAGGCTCTTTAGAATTATTTATGCCTTCTAAATCCATGAATGATATTTGTAGTAATTAAAAAATGAACTGACAAAGTAAAGATAACAGGATTATTTCTATTAAAAAACAGACCTGGAATTTTAGACTAGCATATGACAAAGTAAATGATATATCAAATTAGAAATCAAATGACTACAGTATAAACTTTTTTTTAAAAAAAGATTGACAAAATTGGAATGTGCATTACTCATATTCTTTTTACACATTTAATAAAAATTCAAGAGAAATGTTTTCATTACCAATTTAATTTTTTTGACTGAACTTCAATTTTAGAATCAAATTTTATAGCTATTACACCACTCACTCAGATAAAGAAAATTATTGACTGTAGGAAAAGGTAATAATTGCACCTTAGCTCAGTTATTAGATGCATTGATTATTTGACAACAAATTGCTTTTTTTGACACTGAGTTAGAATTTTTATTGCAATTCTTGAAGACAGATTACCAGAGAAGATATTTGATGTATCTGAGTCACAAATTACAGATGTAATTGAAAATGTTGTAAGTGAATTATGACATTATTTGTATAATTTTGAGTTTGGATCCATATTTCATCCAGAGTATATAATATAGATTGCCTCTGGCAAATAAATCTTAAGTTTGTGAAAGAAGTTTTTCCCCCTCCTAAAAGTGACCCCCCCCACTCCTCCACTTCTCTTTCTCTTTAATGAATTTATTCTGATGGATTACAGTTTTATGGAAAATATAGATCTCCAATCTCTTAAGACAATTATTATAATCAAATTTCAGAATTACCAAAATTCCATTTGTGTTAAATTCATTTAACTTAAGAGATGAAATAATTAGTATTATTAGGAAAATGTAACCATTTTTACTTAAATAGTTAAAACATTTATAAAGATAGGAAGGATTGAAATATTTCTTTATATCTCAAAAATCTAATAAATTTAGCTATGAATATGTTTTTATTTTTAAAAGAATTAGCTACAACAAATGTGGTCTTTGCAGCTTAATCCTTACTCCTTTCTTTTTTCCTTGTGGTATCTTCTCTTACATACATGAATTTCTCTCTGATAACAATAGGGAATCTCTGTGGGAATACAAGGAGGTTAGGAGGAGGTATGGAATAGAATAGGTAAGAAATGAGACTGAAGGCTAGCATCAGATAGTCATTTAAGCTTCGGTTTTAATTTATGGAAAATATTGCTTTTTTGGTGAATTTTAAGTTCCTTTAACCTTTCCTCTCCATTAGGTTTTCTGAAAATTAAAGCCATAATTGTTACAGATAAAAGAAGTACACAATAGCCTTCTTTGCTTCAAGGAGAGATGGATTACTTCCTTATAATGTCTCTTTATTTGTATGGGATTTACAGGCAAAATTGTAAGCATGGTAAGAATCCATCAGGTAAAATGAGCACTAATGTAGTCTCAATTTTCTCTTATGTTTCAGCTTTCCCTCCCAATATTGCCATCTTTCAAAATTCATGCTGTTCTTTTTCTTCTGTGTGCCTTAGTCATTTTTATTCTAGATCATTCAAGTGGCACTTCCTGAATGACATTTCAATGGGACTTTAAAAGTACAGTGTAACAAAGAGATCAAGGGATACTATGAAGATAGGGCAGAATTTTTAAAAAGAATACATGAATAGATTCAATAATACCCTGCCTCTCAGTATTACTCCATACTATCTACTACCCCTCAGGATTCTCAAAATCTAAACTACCAAATGTACAGACATACACATACATTTTCTCATAGATTTTCTCTCCTTAAAAACAAAAAAACAAAAAAACAACAAAAAACAAACAAACAAACAAACAAAAAAAACAACCATCACAGTTTAAAGCCACTTAGGCTTCAAAGCAGGTGGACTATTTGTTGCCTTCATAAACAAAACATGGATTCTTGTCCTCTGCCACCTCATTGCAAAGTGAGATAAGCAGACCTCCTACTGCTGAATTATGATCTTTCTTTCAGACTATGCCCCCAAGATCTATAGCAATCCCTCCCTCTAAGAGCTTGAAAAATGGAAGTGTTTTAAAAGAACTAGCCGGTGCTGTGACTGACGGACTATGAAAACTTGTTGTTATTCAGATTTTCAGTAAGAACCAACCTGTTCGGTTTCAGCCTGTCTTTTCAGAGCTTCCCCGAATGGTTTTTACAAGCAGTTATTTAAGTGATGCTTACACTCTTTTAATTGCAAGTTTAATTACAGGGAAAAGTCAATTATCTCATAGGCAGCAGCATTTCACACCACGAATGAGCCAATTCAAAAGTTCCAAATCAGGGATTTTTAAAAGCAGAAAAGTTATTTTAATTCAGAGAGGGAATTTTGGATGAAAGTTGGATATATTAGTGAATCACTTGAAATGCTGGCTTAAAAATATCACTACTCAAAATGAATTTGCACATTCCCTGAGGGTGAAAGAAGGGAAATATTTTCTATTGGAAGAATTTACAAAGATGTCTTTATCAGAAATAAATATACAAGTGAGTATATCTAGTTACAATTTCAAGAGCAAAATTCCAAGCTCTTTTTAATTCAATTTTTCCATAGTATGATCATAATACCTTTTTGTCTCTTTGAGTGTCACTATTTATAAGGAAATCACCTTCATGAAATGATATAGAAGCAACCTGCCTCAACTATGTCCCTTAGGATCCTGTCTCTGATGTTTTGTGGCATTCCTGGCATCAGGAAACCTACAGAAACCTTCCTTCTTATGGGGAGGTTTGGAACAATATGTTTACTCATCAAAACTGTTCATAGCAATCTTCTCTTAAAAAAAATAAATTCATCCTCTTTTAATTGAACAAGAACAAATATTTTAGAAATGAATACACAAAAATGTACTGTTAGGTTCAATTCTGAAACTATAAACTGAATGTGGGACAGCAAGGTGAATCAGTGTCTAAGTACCAGGCTGGAGACTCATCTTCCTGAATTCAAATCCAATCTCAAATATTTAGCAGCTCTGTAACTCTGAGCACGTCACTTAACCATATTTGCTTCGGTTTTCTCATCTGTAAAATGAATTGGAGAAGGAAATGGCAAATCACTCCAGTATCTTTGCCAAGAAAGCCCCAAAAGGGATCACAAAAGAGTCAGACATGACTGAAAAATGAGTAAAATGACTAAACAGCCACAACAAAAATTGATTATTCTTCTTGATCGCATGGGAAACATAAAACATTTCAGCAATTTCTTAGTTATTAATGAAAATAAGACTAGCCTTAAGTAAAACTTATCTTGAGACAATTTTTTTTCTTGAGTAGCAGAATGGTAGAGTAGATAATATTGGATTAAGAGCCAGAAGTCCTAGGTTCATTGTTCTTGCAATTTGCTAACTATGGGACCAGAATGGGAGCAATTTACTCATCTTTTATAAGCTTCAGTTTGTTCATCTGTAAAATGGGGTAGATAATATTTATATTACTCATCCTACTTGTTTATGGTAAAGAAAGCATTTTATAAGTTTTGTTTAATCAGTGTATAAAAGAATTATTGGCCTTTTGATTCTGCTGTTACATGCTCTATCTCCCCCCGTCTAGCTCTAGTGCTCATCCTCATGCTGCCATCTTGTATACTGGAGTCCTGACTGTAAACACCTCATAATCTATACTGTTCTTTTTCCTGTACTTGGCAATAAACTTAGTTTTGTAGTGTTTGATTCCTCAGGAACTTGCTTTCGAAGAAGACCATAACCTCATTTTTATGTGTTTGTTGTAGAGGCCTAGTCCTTCAGATCTCTATCCCTCTTAGTAGTAGTTTGATTATGTCCAGCCCAGTATCAAAATTGTCAATAACTCCCCATAAAATTCCCACTGATCAAATTAAAATCATATTACTTGGTCTGATATTCAAGATATGCTACAATCTGGTTTTAAATTAGAAAGAGAAAATTCTTAAGTAAAAATTGTACTACATAATCTCTGAAGTTCATTCCAGTTCTAAGAATCTAGCTTTTCTACATTACTTGACATCTTGATCCTTTATAGAACTGTGAATTCTATATGACAAAATCTCTCTTTAGAGAATAGGGTATTTATTTCCAGATATTTTATGTACTTCATTATCTCTGTGTTTTCCCTTCTGCATCATTCCTACTTTTGGTGCCATTTACACTTACACCAAAATTCTACCCATTTATCAAGGCCTGGATCAAATATTGTCTCCCCATTAAGTCTTTCTCAGGTGCCTTCCCTTAGAACTAATTGTATTTAATGCATTTACCTTATTCATCTTTGATTTCTTTTTATTTGTGTTCACACCTCTCTGGGACTAGATTGTAAACTTTTTAAGGCAGCAACCATGTCTTGGTCAGGATTATCAAATAAAGATTTCAATGGCAGATTTCAAATACAGGAGTGATGAAAGTTATATGCAGTAGCAAAGTAAGGAGGCCATTTTTTGAAACTGAGAAATAAAGAGAGAGAGAGAGAAAAAAACTGGAACTCACTGGCTAATTGGTATGACTAAAGAAGAAGATTTTGCTTTTTGTTTTTTGTTTTTTTTGTTTTCTTTTTTAGGGGAGTCAAGTGCAGGAATAACCAAGATTTTCTGTTTTTCCAGGTTTGATTTCATCAAAGCTCAGCTCAAGTGCCACCTACATGTAACAGGAAGCTTTTCTTGATTTCTTTCCCTAGTATCTAGTACCTTCTTCTCTCTACTCTTCCCTCCTGGAAATTATTTTGTATATTTACTTATTTATATATGTATACGTGTATACGTTATATATTTTTTTTAATAGGATGTAAAATCCTTATTGGGGGCAACTGTTTTAATTTTGGCTTCATATCATCAGCACCTAGCACATGGAGATTAAAAGGGTTTTTAATTTAAATTGAAGTGATTATTAATATCTAAACAAGCATAATAATATCTTATAGTCATATTACAAGTTGCATTGTACAGAGCACAGTGACATGCAGGACTTAGTAGAAGGGACACCAGATTTGGAATCAAAAAAGCCATATTTAAACCTCAGTGACGCATGTATGACCAGGGCAAGTTATTTCATCTCCTGGTCTTGTCTATGATTTTTGTTTATTTACCTTTCTTTGTATCCCCAGTGCTTAGCACAGTGCCTGGCACATAGTAAGTGCTTAATAAATCTTATTGATGGGCTGCTTATGGTCTCTACAGCTATATATGTATGTTTCTATGATCTCATCCAACTGTTAATCCTCTTATCCCATATTACAGCGGAGGAATCTCAAGATCAATTAGTATAAAAGCTCATCCAAGGTCTTACAATTGAGTCAATGCTAGAACTCAAACCTTTTGGACTTTGCTTTTCATTTTATATTTCTGCTTACCTCCTCCTTCTTCCTTTCCTCAATAAGGACTTTGCTAGAGGAGTCCAAAATGAATATTTATGGTGTGAATGAATAAAATATGTATTTTAATATGGCCTTCTATTATCACATTGAATGACCCAAAGGAATGGGACTAACAGTGGGCAATTCAAATTAGAGAGGTGTGTGTGTGTGTGTGTGTGTGTGTGTGTGTGTGTGTGTGTGTGAGCGTGCCAATGAAGCATTTATTTTCTTACAAATGGTACTAAATGATAGGCCTTGTGGTGTCCCTTAAATTGTGCTAGCTAGGTAGCTGCTTACTTTAGCTCCACATAAGACTGATGGTGCATACAGATCAAATCCAAAGCATCAGGTAAATTTATGGACCTTTTAAAAGCAATGTCGCAGAAGCCAGACAGATGCTCTGTGGTGCTCACCTAAGGCTGAAGCCATTTTACAAGGATGGTTTGCTTCTGTTATATACTATCTGACTCACTGATAACATGGTTCCTTTTTGGAAGGAAAAAAAAATGACCATTTCATGTATCATTAGAATTAAAATTAAGTTTTGTAATTTAGGTAAAATGCACAAATCTTGAGTATTGAGAATGACTGAATTGGAGAAAGGTTCCATTTTTAAAATACTCAAAAATCTACTCTGAAATCATAGCATATTCATGTTATCATAATATTTTATATCAGATTAAAACAAAAACTCTTAATAATCAGTTTCTACTTAATTCTATTTTTTTTTTTTGGTCTACAATTTTACACATGATTTCACAAACACATTAAAAGTTAGACATCTTGGGAAGTTTTATTAACTCCATTTAGTGCTACGGGTAACTCCAAAGAAGAATTGAGCTCCTGAAAAGTTACATATAAAAAGCAATTCTTTAATTCATTTAATTCTGTTATATAATTGGACATAAATTATTACATAAAGATATTTTTAAAGTACTGTAGAGAACATCAGATTCCTCTTTTCTTTTTCTCCTTTCTTCAGTTCACCTGTTAGTTATTCAATTCACAAACTAAGAAAATGGAATCTAGCCTGGAACCACAGAATCTTAGAGTGTGGAGAGACTTCAGAGATCATCAAATCTGAAAAATGAATCCTGTCTACAACATACCTAATGAGCAACCATTCAACTTCCCCTTGAATACCTATATCCCCTTTCATTAGGCAGCCCATTTTGTTCTTCCCTTTCCTTTTCCATTTCAATTTGGAAGCTCTTAATGTTCAAGTTCAAGTAGTATACACTTCAAGTGTGGCTACTTCCTCTATCAACAAAAACTACAGGGTGCTAAGTTTTAGTTGACTTTATTTTAAAGGCATTGTGGTACCCTAGCAAGAGCTCTGGGGTAACAATTAGTAGAACTTGGACAAGTTTCCTTAATCTGGAAAATGAAAGAGTTGGAGGAGAAAGCCTCTGAGGAAGCTTGAATTGTGTTTCTATACTTATGGTGTCATTTTAGTCAGCCATTTGATCTCTTCGGGCTTTTAGTTTTGACTTATCATCATAGATTTAGAACTGGAAGAAATTTTAGAGGTCATAAAGTCTAACATCCTAATTTTCCAGATAAGGTAACAGCTTGAAAGGAATAAGTGCCTTATGTACAACAGCTAGTAAGAGTTTGAGGAAGGTTTTCCTGACTCTTAAACTTAGAGTTTTATCTACATACCATCCTATTCATAAAACAGAAGAAAAATAATCTCAATGTGCTTCAATCTATAATCTATCTATATATATTCAATATATAATCTATAATAATAAATCTATTAATTTATGAATTGTGCCTCTGCAAATTCACAAAATCATAGAACTTTTGAGTTAGTAGCAGGTAATGGGATAATAGTTCAAAATGAGAAAAACTCACAAAGGTGAGACCTTCATTGATGTGAAAATACTCATAGATAACAAAAAATTATTTTAGCAGCAGGCTGTGAGTTAAGGGTTTTTTTTCAAGGTCAGAGGGTAAATGGTAAGAAGTAAGGGCAGACTGAAGAGTTAGGAAGAAGTTTGGGAGGGTCCCAGTTGAAAACAAATTCACATGTGCATTATATCTATTTCAGCAATTGCATGATGGGGCAGGAAGAAAAAGGGTATGGTAATATAGGATAATGAGTGCTTCTTTTCACAAAAATTGTAGGGCCAAAATGTGCTTAGTGGGCTTGTGCAAGGAAGAGGGATCCCTTATCTGATGTGGTGAGTTGGCTATCCCTTAGTCATGCACACAAAACAGTCCCAGGAATTTGGCCCAATTTGTGGGTGATAAAGTGGACAATGGGGACAGGGTGGGCTCAGTTAAAGTTTACACTAATATGGGCCTCAAAGCTCATCTGACTCAGCTCATACTAGAATAAAAATAACATTAATTATACAGTTATCACTTTCACATCTTGACTTTCCCCATTGCAGTTTCAATATGTCATGGGTCAACAGAAGAAATTAAATGAGAAATTTTTTTTTTTAGTTTTAGGGAAGCTCAGACAATACACGAAGGCCAACAAATGATGCAGAAAAAAGTTTAGAAACTCAGAAATGCATAAAATATGTGTAGAATTGTGTAATATCAACATTTTTTATCTTTTAATCCCATAATAATTCAGATTTCTTTTCTGGTATAAAGGGATGGCCAAAAATTTCTACACAGATTTTCCAGATCATGGGGGCACCATGTCCCTAATCCTGTAATGTGGAAGGGATAACTGTTCATCTGATCATAATCTTTTACTGAAAGAGTGTGAAAGGATTGCTGCCTTTCAAGGCACATCATTCCTTTTGGGTGGGGAAAGCTAGTCCTCTCCAGGAGAACTTAAGCTTTTGGGCAGCTTTATTTCTTTTTGTGTGTGTGTGTCTTCAGCATCTAATACATTGCTTTAGCATGTAAATGTACCGTAAATGTTTGTTTTAAGTTGAGTGTTTTAAGTTGAGTGCTTAGGGACTATCTAGTGGCCAAGCACATAGTGATGAACACATTTGGTTTTAGCCAGATTGGTCCTCAGATGATGTAGAGATTCTATTGGCCAGTCCTTCCTAGTCTTCCAAGCTTGGTAGGATCTGCCAGAGCTTGCATACTGGGACATAGCCTTGGGTCACCTGCAAGCCAAGAGGAAAAAAAAAAACAACACAGAAAAAACATGAGAAGGACTTCTATGAAGATAATTAATCTGAGGAGTTTAAATTCAGGAAATGCTCAAAAGGGCTAGTAAGCTTTTAAGTACTCTCATTCTAAGGGGGATGATTTCTTCCTAGTTGTTAATTGACTGGTATTCTTTTCTCCTTTTTGGCTTCGAGGGAAAGAAGCCCACTACAAATGCATAGAGGAAAATTAGCATCTGAAGTGTCTTTTCCAGGTCTTTCTCTATCTAGGAGAGAATTAAGGCAGCCTCCACTGAGATTTTTATTGTAATTAAGAGATTTAAAATTCTGTAAATGTGAAATCAGTCCGGTGTGTATTGAAATTATTATTTTATGTGTTCCATTGTAGAAATACCCTAGGTCTTGAATTTTTGCATAGTGATAATGGCACATTTTGTATGGTGTTTTAAGGTATATAAAGCAATATATGTATATATGTTATACATATGTACGTACATACATTATATATGTACATGCACACACACACATAGTATACTGTTTCAGTAATATCCAACTTTTCATGATCCCATTTGGGGTTTTCTTATTGTTTCAGTCAAGTTCAACTTTTCATGCTCCCATTTGGGGGTTTCTTAGCAAACATACTGGAGTAGTTTGTTATTTCCATTCCCAGCTCTTTTTATAGAAAAGAAACTGAGGCAAGCAGGGTTAAATTGATGAGTTGTGAAAATTGAGGGTAAGAGAGATCCCCTAACAGCAATGGGATCCCCTTGACCAGTTGTGCAGGTTTTGTGAAAGAATTCGCAAACCCAATAAATACAAGCATAGGTTTGTGGCAAAGAATGGGTTTATTTATTTTTATTTTTAATTTTTTGACAGTATAAGAATGGGTTTATTTACACTAAGAAAACAGCATGCTTATTTGCAACTATGCTCAAAAAGTTATCAAACTGTGCATACCCTTTGACCCCACAATGTTACTACTGGGCTTATATCCCAAAGAGATCTTAAAGAAGGGAAAGGGACCTGTATGTGCAAGAATGTTTGTGGCAGCCCTCTTTGTAGTGGCCAGAAACTGGATACTGAGTGGATGCCCATCAATTGGAGAATGGCTGAATAAATCACGGTATATGAATATTATGGAATATTATTGTTCTGTAAAAAATGACCAGCAGGATGATTTCAGAAAGTCCTGGAGAGACTTACATGAACTGATGCTGAGATGAGCAGGACCAGGAGATCATTATATACTTCAACAACAATACTATATGATGATCAATTCTGATGGATGTGGCCATCTTCAACAATGCAATGAACCAAATCAGTTCCAATAGAGCAGTAATGAACTGAACCAGCTACACACGGGGAAAGAATTTTGGAAGATGACTATGAACTGTAATGCTGGAGAAACTGAGCAAGATAGAGATTAGAGAACAATTCAATAATTTATTAAATGGAGAGATTTCCTGGGACCAAATGGATCCATGGTGGTCCTAGGACTGAAGGAGACTATCATCTCAAAGAATCCAGCCCTGAATGTTGAATACAAGATTCTTTTATATGATTAAAAGACAGATGACATAATGGGAGAGGTACCTGGATGGGGATGATCTAATGGGGGGAGAAACCTAGGATGAGGATGACATAATGGAGGCAGATGAGGTATTGGAGAGGCTCCTGATATTCTAATGATGTTTAAAATGGATAAAGACCTTTATCCCATCAAACATTAAGAGAGAATGACTATAGCCTAAAGTCTAAGATACAAGACCTTTATCCTAACATTAAGAGGAATGATTATAACCTGAGGCAGAGTAACTGAATTAGACTATTAGGGAAACTGGGTCAGGACATTAAAAGAGAACTGTGGCACAACAGAACCACTACATAGAATTCCCAATCCCTCTACTTTTGTCCACCTGCATTTCTGATTTCCTTCACAAGTTAATTGTACACTATTTCAAAATCCAATTCTTTTTGTGCCACAAAATAACTATATGCATATGTATATATATTTAACATTGGTCAACCTGCCATCTGGGGGAGGGAGTGAGGAGAAGGAGGGGAAAAATTGGAGCAAAAGGTTTTGCAATTGTCAATGCTGAAAAATTTTTCCATGCATATATCTTGTAAATAAAAAGCTATAATTTAAAAAAAAGAAAAAAGAAAAAAGAAAAGAAAAGAAAACTATGCTTTCTTAGCTGGTGAACTCCTGTTAGGAATTTTTAGCAAAGAAGGGTTTACACTGAGAAGATATCTTCATCAGTGGGCAAAATCCTATTAAGACTTCTGCAAAAATGGGCTGACAAATCCTTGGTTATGTCAGGTTAGTCTTGGCCTGGAGCTGGGGCGCAGTTTGAGTGACTATGCCCCAAGTGGAGATTTCCAATTGAATGAGATTACTTATCTGGGAGTCTCCCTTATGGACAGGAGGGTGTGCCCCTCACAGGGTTTGAGAGTCAGGAGCAACCTTTCCCCAAAGGGGACACAGTTTATATCAAAAAGACTTCCAGATTCACACAGCTAGTCTATCTGAGGCTGGATTTGAGCTTGGGAAGATTTCAGGCATAGCACTATACTCAGTATGTCACCTAGTTGCCATTATGGAAGATGAGGAAGAGGGAGATGGAGACAGAGAGAGGCTCTAATAGTGCATTGAAAATATTTCTATTTTTTGATGAATCTGTAAGCTTTTTGATACTCATGATGTGGTCAGAGTCTTGAAGGATGCTAACATTTTATGACTTGCAAGGATGAGGGAAGACCTAGGGAAGAAGGCAGAAAGAGCTTTTGAAGACCCAGGAGGTGAATCATGAGATATAGAGTCAAAGAAAGTGAGAGAAAGATTATATGTCCTTCATTTTCGAACAGGACAAATAGCATTCAGAAGGTGATGTGACTTGCAAGTTAATTGGATTTAAGTGAGTGAAGACTGTGCAAAGTCATCAGCCTCATTCTCTCCTCCAGAACAAAATGAGTCCATGGCAAGATACAGATCAAAACGACTGGAGATGTTCTTAGAGATGTTCTCAGATGGCTTTTTTATGCCCATTCAGGGATTAAAACTAGGTAAGAAATGAAGAAGAAAAAAAAAATTAAGGCCACTTTTACTTAAACAACAACAACAAAAAATCACTCTGGGAAGGAAAGACACAAGTTTTCTGGCCAAAACAGAAAAAATTGTAATTTACACTTACTCAAAGCCATCAAAATTCAAACAATAACCAATCGAGTCTTGGACTGGAGCCTATTGTTGGTCAATGAATGAGAGCAGAGTGATTTAGAGTAAAGACATGGTCTTTAAAAAAGAAATCTAGTTTGTAAACCCCTAGATGTCTTATGAGGTTTCAGTGATCAAAATTCATATTTCTTTGGGCAGAACACTTGTACATAAGGCTATGACTCCCTATGTGGACATAGAGAAAGAGAGGAGGGAGAGGAAGGGAAAATGGAAGGGGAAGAAGATGGGAAGGTGGGGAGGAGGGAAAGAAGGAAGGAAAGAAGGAAGAATGGGAGGAAGGAAGGAAAGAAGGAAGGAAGGAAGGAAGGGAGTGGAGAGGGTGGGAGGGAGGGAAGGAGTGTCAAATATGATCATATAATCAGTCAACAAACATTTAATTATCTACTATGAGTAAAGCACTGTGCTAAGCACTGAGGATACAACAACAACAACAACAAAAAACCCAAAAAACTTTTTATGTTCTGAAAGAGTCCACAGTCTAAAGGGAGAGATAATATGCAAACTACTGATGTGACTAACTCTCTTCCCCAGTCAGGAAGAAGTTATTATCAAATAATTCCCAGACTATGCTTAGGTATAGAATCCATTGTGAGGAAGGAACTTTTTATCAACCCCCACTGTCCAACCCCAAATGTCCCCAAAGGTTATCTAGGTAACCTTTTGAGACATTGATTAGCATATCTTTAGACAGTTCTGGGATCTGGTCTGACAGGTGCATTCCATCCTTGAATCACCTTTGAGCATCCTAGCACTTCCTCTCTCTTTGACCCTCCCTCTGAATTCCCCCCTTTACTTCTCTGATCTTTCTGATAAAATCCTCCCACGGCTGGCTGTATTTCCCCTGAAAAATATCTGATTATGACAAAGATCTTTTAAAAGTTCTTTTCTGGACTAAGCCCACTATGAGATTACTCTCTCTCCAATTGGGTCTTTCACCTTACTCTAGCTAACTCTGGATAGTCTAACTATATACTTTCTCAACTCTATTTCATATTTGCCACTCCTGGGGCTTATTTTATCTGTTGTTTTTGTCTATAACCTCTTTCCCTAAATAACTTGCCTTTTGCCAAAGAGAATAGTCATTGTGAATTTGTCATATGTTTATTTTGAACCAGGAACTGCTACCCTCACCCCAATACTACTATGTACAAACTAGATACATGAAACAAAATAAGGGTTAAGATGAAAGGAACTAGTATTATGGGGGACAAGGAAAGGATCCTTGTAGAAGCTTGGATTTTAGTAGAAAAAAAAGAAGAAAAAGAAAAATCCTTTTGGTTGAGGGATTATTAATTGAGGTCTGCAAACTTGCTTTTTAAATATTTTTCAATATAATTGACCTTTGTAATTGTGTGGATTTTATTTTATACATTTAAAAAGATTATTCTTGGAATTGACTCTATAATGTTACCAAATTACTAAAGGTTTATGGAAAAAGATTAAGAAGCCATGTTTTATCTAGCCTATAGAATTATCTGAGCACAGGGGCTGTTTATAATTCAGAGGGACAGAGAAGAGCCCACTAGATTTGGTTCTATGGTAAATCACTGGTGATTTTGGAAAAAGCAGTTTCATTTGAGTGAATGTCAGCCTGCAGACATCAGGAGATAGTAACTGGGTCTCATGGAAATTGAAGAGTCAGGTCTGGTATAGCCATTATAACTACTACTACATTTCTTTGTCTTTCAAAAAAGAATCCCATACTTCTTTCCTTCCCCACTTAAGGGTCCATTTAGGACTTATCTATCTCAATTTTTTTTTCCTTTCCCTTTCATTACACAGATGCCAAAATAATCTTCTGAAAACTCAGGTCTGACTAGGTTACTCCCCAACTCAGCAAACTCTACTGGCTCCAAACTGTTTGTAGATAAGGTACAAGTTCATCTGTTTGACATTGAAAGCTCTTCACAGTCTGGCCCTGAATTGCTCCTCTTCATGCATTCTCCAATCCAGGTACCTGGACTTTCTTACTGTTTCTTATGCATGAAATTCCATCTTCCATCTTTATGCTTTTGCATAGACTGGCTTTCTATGCCTTAAATTCACTCCTTTCTCACAGCTTCCTCTTAGAATCCCTAGAAATATAACTGAGTGAATTTATTTAAATCAGTCTATTAACAAGCATTTTATTAAGCACCTGTATTGTGTCAAGCACCTAGCTAGATGATAAGGATATAGGGGGAGAACACACTCATGAGCACACACATACACATGCACATGCACACATATGCACCTTCTATCTGTTGGTTTGTCAGTTGTGTCTGACTCTTCATGATTTGGAGTTTTCTTGCAAAGATACTGGACATTTATATGTTAAAAATATAAACTTTATGTTAGAAATATGTCCATCAGGGAATATTTGGGTATCCTTGTAAATAGTAACAGTCTATTCTCCTCTTTTTACTTTCTTTGGGATGCAGATCATTGTCCATTTGCAGTGTCTATTTAAGATAAATATCTTAGGAAACTAACTGATAGAGAAATATGTTCCAAGACAAAAATAACCAATTTATAAGCGAAATTTTGTAATACAGTCCATTTATAAGTCAAGCCCTTCCTGCAGTTTCATTTCTTGTTATGAATTCTTTATAAATATTGAATATAGTCTTTTAAAAGAAGAATTTGGGTTTTTTGTTGTTTTATTTTAAGAAAACTGAGATAAAATATAATATGATCTGTATGATAGAGTTTTAACAATATGCAATTAATTTATAGTCCAAAGATTATTTTGTGCTACTTATCTACCACATACACAACAATATCTTCATTTTGACCTAAGAAATAAAGCAGAAAGAATTGCACAAGTCATTCAATACCTTCCATTGATCCATTAAAGTTAAAATAGATTAATCTCCAGAGACAGTCAACTTCCTGGACACTGCAATTAGAGTGAAAGATGGCAAGCCAAAGACATCCATTTAATGTAAACCTCTAGACCAATATAGCTACCTACATAATTCTGGTTTTCATCTTATTGGGATCAACACCTCCATCATGTACTGCCAAATTATTCAATACCAACACCTTTTCTCAGGCCCTAAAGGACAGAAGAGAATACATTCTAAGACAGTTAAAAGATATGCATCTTGAAAGAAGGCAGCCCAAAATATCATTAAAAAAATCAAATCAATGCGTGGTCCATCTGGGAAATTGCTAGTATAAAACTAAGAAATAAGGATGTAGTTTTTAGGATATATATTCTGTTTGCTATTAACAAAGCTTTGTAAAATATGGAAAACTAAATCGGCTGCTTTTAAGAAGTAAAGATTCTTATAAGTGTATGCTAATCTGCTCACTGCTGTTTTGCTGATCAGACTGATCAGAGACAAAAATAAATTCATATATCATTATCTTTATCTATATCATATGTCATTATCTTTATTTCTCTCCTTTACCTTCATTCTTTCTATCTTTCCTGATGCTTCTAATGGCTTCAAACATACACAGACATCACCTGTTTAAAAAAAAAAACAAAAAACAACAAACCAAACACTCAAACAAAAAAACCTTCTCTTAATCCAGTTTCCTCTCAAACTATTTTATTCATCTTTTTTTCTTGAGTGTCAAACTCCTAGAAAAAGTAGTTCATGATCTTTGCCTCCACTTCCTCATCACTCATTTATTTTTCAATTTCCTACAACTTGGTTTCCAAAGCTCACTCTTCAATTGAAATTTATCTCCAAGGTCCCTATGACCTGATGATTGTCATTACAGGACTAATTTTTGATCATTTTTCTTATTGGTGTTGCTGATCACCACCTTAGTTCAAATCAAACAAATGTGTTACAATATTGATTCTGAGGAAGATGCTTATGATACAAATAAAAAAAGTGAAAAGGTTCCTACCTTCAAAGCGCTCACATTTCACCTGAGATGGGATAGAGAGTTAGAGGATAGAATGGGTAGATATATAAACAGGTAAATACAAAATGATATATATGCGAAAATGCATACAACTAAGAAAATCGTGAAAGACTATTTGAGGAAGTCTTATCTGAGCTATTCCTGGAAGGAAGATAAGGCTTCTCATGGTCAGGACTAATGAAGGATATGTTACAGGTATGGGAACCAACTTATAAGAAGACATAGAGTTTGGAGTAGAATGTAAAGTTTAAAAAAAAAAACAATAAATAAAAAACTTAATAGCACAATTTGATTAGGATGGAGAGTTATAAACAAGAAGAATACTACAAATGGCTGAAAGGAAAGTGGTAGCCAAAAAGTGGAAAATCTTGAAGATTTTGTAAGAGTCAGTAAGGAGGCATTGATGTTTTTTGATTGGACAAGATGATTAAGCATATTCCTCAGATGATTTTCTCAGTCATTTAGCAAACTGGCTGAAAAGGGGAAAGCCTAAGGAGAAGAGTTTAAGCAAAAGTAAGAAAGAAGGCAGTGGATATGAGAGATGTCGTAGAGTTATGACTGATGACTTGACAGTTAAATATGGTGGGTGATGCAGGGGAAGAATCTATGTTAAATAATCAGGCAATATTTATTTTATGCTATGATATATTAGAAACTGGGGATACAGAGAAAAAAAATAAAACAATTCAAGGTCTCAAGAACCTTACAGTCTATAGAAGAGACATGATCATAATAGAAAATACATTCAGGGCAGTTTCTGAGAAGGAGACATTAATAACTAATGAGGTGGGCTGAGGATCTGAAAAAGCTTCATTTAAAAAATGGAGTTTGAATTGAAGTTTGAAGGAAGAGGTAGAGACATGGAAGGATACATTTCATTCATGAAAAGAAAGAGGTATGGGAGATGCAATTTCTAGTATAAGACACATCAAGACTGAATATTAGAATGAATGAAGTAGAACAATATACATATAATAAAGCTGGAAAGATAGGATGGAACCAGACTGGGAAGGGTTTTAAATATTAAACACAGAATGGGTTTATATTTAATCCTAGAACTAATAGAGAACCACTGTAGTTTATTGACTGGGGAAATAACATGGTCAAACATACTTTAGGAATTCACTTTGGCAGCTGTATAAAGGATGGGTTAGAGAGGGGAGAGAATTGAAACCGGAAAACCAATTAGGAGGCTATTTCAATCAAGATAATCACAATGTGAATGGAGATAAAGAGATAAAACCAAAAATTTTTGTGAAGATATAGTAATAAAGAATTGGAAACTGGATGTGAGTTGTGAGGTGAAGAAGAGTTGAAGATATCTCTGAGGTTCAAATCTGGATTACTGAAAAGATGATATTGCCTTCAGGGATGTGAGGGAAAGATGCTATATTAATTTTGAGATGCCTATATACAAGGGGATAAAATAGACTGAGGCTTAAACAAGAGACTTTGGCTGGATTTCTAGATCTGGGAGTCATATTCATAGAACTGATAATTTAGTAGATGATAAAAATAATTCAACTGATGAAATCACCAAGAAAAACAGAGAAGAGAAGCAGGGTCAGGCCAGAACCTTGAACCTACAATTGGTGATGGGATATGGATGCCAATCCATCCAAGGAGACTGAGGCTACAAATCTGTATTACTGGGACAGTGGAGCACTATCCACAGGAATGATCCACAGGATCAATGGGGAAGCTGATATATATATATATATATATATTGTTTTTTTTTTGTTTTGTTTTGTTTTTGTTTTGTTTTGTTTTTTTGACATATGGAGTTTGGGAAGTTTGTAGGATTTATAGCAGTAAGGTATCTGAGAATGCCAGACTATATTAAATTAAGAAGGCATGTTTCTGTCTTCACTTTTGCCTATGTATATGTGTGTACCTATGCCTAAATATATAGAGAGAGGTATGGGGAAAGAGAGAGAGGATAGACAGAGACAGAGAGAGAAGAAGGAGGAGGAGGAGGGCAGGGAAGTAAAGGAGGGAGGAAGTAGAAGAAAGGTAAAAAGGAAATGGATGGGAGGGAGGAGGGGAAAAAAGAGGGAGGAAGAGGATGGAAGGAGACAGATTTAGGAATCATGTGCATTAGTTGATATTAGAAGATAGTTAAATTCAGGGAAGCATATGAGATTACTAAAAGAAGATAATATAAAAGGGAGATGATTAAAAAAACAAACAAAAACAGAATGGTGCCCTGGAGAAAACCCCACATTTAGAGGGAATAAATAGATGGTGAGTCAGCAAAAGAATGAAAAGGAGTGGTTAGATAGGCAGTAGAGTAACCAGTATCATGGGTCAAGGGAGAAAAATAAGCTCAGAAAGATAGATTAACTGTGTAGAAAGTACAGAAAGGTCAAGGAGATAAAAATTGAGAAAAGGCCAAGAATCCAGTAGTTGAGATCATTACTAACCCCCTAGCAATCATATTACTGGTCTCATATTCTTTTTTTTTTTTTCTCTGCTTATTTACATGTTCTTCTCTCTCCTTTCCCCTAAGTACAAGTATTCCCTAAAGTTCTGTCTTTTATTTTCTCTTTTCTTTCCCTCAGTTATCTCATCTGTTTCCATGACTTCATTTACTATTCAAATTGAGATTATTCTCAAATCTATGACTCTATCTATGATCTTTCTCCTGAGATCCAGATAGGCTTAAATTTCCAACTGTCAATAGTTGCATTTTCAACATCTCCACCTGGTTATTCTTCTTCATGTTAAGTTTAATATGTCCAAACTCTCACCATCCAAAACCTGCCTCTTCTTTTAACTTCCCCCATATTTCTTAATAGTGACAATTGCTGTCACTTTTCCCTTTCTGAATCCTCCTTTGGTAAGGCTGAGACTTAGAAGAGGGAGCCAAGATTTGATGCAAACTTCTTACTCTAGCATTTTGAAGACTCTTCCTTATATGATTTCAATCTATTTTTCCGCCCTTATTTCATCCTCCCCTTAATTCTCTATTCTAATTTTATCAGGCTAACATTTTTACTGATTTTTCTCTCTCTAGCTTTCTGTCTTTCTGTCTCTGTCTCTGTCTCTCTCTGTCCTTTGAGTCTCTGTGCAAATCAGGTCCATTTATGGAATGGACTAATTCCACTATCTCTATAGAAGTTGTTTTCCTTCAAGGCACTACATTTCTTCTATAGGCCTCCCTTGATGTCCTCAGCTAGAAAGCTAAAGGAGATCTTTCTATGCTATATTTTTGTAGGATCTTTCTATTTGATTTTTCCTTTTCATTCTATCCTATTTATGTCCCATCTCTATTCTAAGCTGTAACTCTTTGAGGGTAGGGTTTTATTATATATTCATGTGTCCCTAATGCTTTGTTTACAGTTTATTTGCCTTTTACAAAATATTTTGAAATCAAATTGAATTGTTGACTAAATGCAATTTGTCCCCTTTTTGTGTTTTCCTCTTCCACATTGGTAAATTTTGGAAAAAATTAGCCTAAAATAAAATTAGACAAAGAATCATAATCTCTAAGAGGGGTTGGTTCATATTAGATCAATATTTAGATGACAGATTTCTAATAAACTTATGGATTGTAGAAAATAATGTGTATAGCATATAACTTGCAAAAACCAAATACTTCAAAGATCTGTGATTTTGTCAGAATGTCAAACTTAGGTGAGTTCTCAAATAACAGACTCACAAACTTTCATGGAATCCATTCACAAAGCCTTCCTTGCATAATAGAAGTGAAGAGATTGTTCTCTTCTGTTGTAGCTCTGAGAAGTCATCTGACTTCTATACCACTTGTATTTAGGTAGATGTTGCAAAAACAAAACAAAACAAAGCAAAAAAACAAAGGGCAAAAAGCTTACTGTTGAATCAAATTTGCACAAGCAGGTGGTACAGTAAGAAAGTATTGTTCTTGAAGCCAGGAAGACTCAAGTGCAAGATGCTTATTAGATATGTAATATTGTGTGATCCAGACCAGTCACTATACTGTTGTCTGCCTCAGTTTTCTCATCTGTAAAATGGACACAATAATAGCACATCACTTCCAAAGTTATCTATGAAGACAAAATGTGATAGTGTTTGCAAAGGATTTTGCAAAAATTAAAGTGCTCTATAAATGGTAGCTATAAAAATAATGTCATTATTATTATACTAGTTAGTATACCAAGACTGTGAAATAGTTAACTATTGTATACCCAATTTGTAGTTGAAGTCCTAAAGAATCTGGCCATACTTCAAAATCTTTTAAAACCCTCTGTATTTTTCACCAGGCTTTTCCTGAGTACATTCAATTTTTTGTTTTTTATCTTCAGGGCATCATGCAAGATCTTTTTTTTAGGTCTGGTGTTCCCTAGTGTGTTCAGATTGATTAGCCTCTTTTTTGAGCTTTACATCTTCCATCTTCCAAGAGAGTGGGAATTTGTTATTTCATTGTGCTTCCAATCATCATGAAAACATTCTGAAATTAAATCTATGTGAATGTGAGTACTGTATGGAAATACAATGCATAAGCTGCAGGTAGTACCTTTCTAAAATAAAAACAAAATCTTTAAAAAAATCTAAGTTTTAAATAAGACATTTATTTTTGTCTCTATGATCCTCTTCTCAAAGTCTTTGCAAACTAAGATGTACACTAAGGGCATTAAATACTTATATTTTTCAATTACTAACTATCATTTTAAACTCTTTATGACCTATGTGACTGTCTTTGATAAATCTTTATCCATACTTGTTTTCTCATATCTTCTCATGATTTATCAGATTTTGTATATATGCGATGGTAGCATTGTTTCAAAACGCTTTAATTATCATATTGAACATGATTAGCCAAACAATAACTAGTATTCTTACCTCTGATTTTTATGCACAGTGTCATTCTGAACCTTCACAATTTTCATTGACTGTTCCTCCTTAACTAGCAAACTCTCTTTACTCATCTCTACTTTTTGGGTTCAAGTCTCAGCTGAAGTCTTTCTCAGTCCTTGTAATCTAGGTGTCTTCCCTCTGAGTTTACTCCTAATATATATATACACACATACACACAAAGTTTAAATATAAATAAGTATTTATATTTTATATATCAATATTTATAACATAATTATAACATAATCATCATATATTATATATTTATATATAAACCTATATAATTGGGAATAATCTAAGAGGGAAGACATATTTACATATATGAATATGCAATATGTATAAATACACATTTGTATTTATGTGTGCGTGTAATTGTATGTATATATATGTACACATAGAATCATGTTTGCATGTACTTGTTTTGCAAGTTGCCTCCCTCTTTAAGATGAACTCCTCTAAAACATTGGCTCTTTTAACTTTTTTTTTTTTTAACTTTTCTCCAAAGTTTAGCATTGTATCTAGTATCTGGTGGGTGCTTAACAAATGCTAGTTGACTGACATAGTAAATGCTCAATACACATCTTATCTATCTGTCTGTGTCTGTTTCTCAGTCTCTTGTCAGTCATTTATCTATGCTCAAAGTTCTTTTTGACTCCTTTGTATTTTTCTCTTTATCACCTTAATAGAAGTGTATGAGCCTAAATGTATCTATTATTGTTATGAATAGTATCTAACACGTGAATTTTAGCATATCTACTGGATTGCCTGGAGTAGGAGATAAAACCTGACCTTGGCTTCAGAAAGACTTATCTTAGACAAATAGTAGTTGAGGGACATCAGTTAACTTCTTAGTATTTCAGGCAACTTCCTAAAGCCCTAAATTGCAGATGGGTTGTTGGAAGCAGTTTCCACACCTGGCATTTCTTATACCCATTTCTGTCATATGTCTGGATAAACAACAACAACAACAAAAACATAATAATTTTTTAAAGGGGGTAGAGTAAATCACATAATTTTCAGTAAAATTATGGTTATTTTCTCAAATTTCCTTGTAGTTTTTGGTGAGACCAATAAACTTCTTAAAGTCCTCAGACTCTAAAGCTCTGAATTCATTCTTCCTCAACGGTCTCATTCACTGTCCTTCCTTTGTAGAATTTAAACTGAGTCCCAGAGAGAGATTTTGGTAGAGTTGTTCTGTAGTCAGTTGAATATGTAAGTCTTGAGGTTGGATCCCGGGGCAGAACTGAAAATACAGAATGGGAACCATTGCATAAAGGAACTAATGGACATTTTGAGTGAACGCGATGGCTGAGGAAGAGAAGGATAAAAGAAAAAAAATAAGAATTTAGAGCTTTAAGAAAAAGGAGGAAATGTTTAGAGCAGGGACACTTAGTCTGGAGGACCACCAAGAGAGTGTGGTATCTAGATAGCTAGAATTCAGGAAACACTAGGTACGTTTTCCTCTCCCTCTGGCTCTGGGAATGAAGAACTGAAAGGCAAAAAAGTAATTCCCCCTTCCATCTCCCAAGATTGCTTCAAGCTTATTGCCTCATTTGCAATAGCCAAAATGGCTCTTCATTAGGAGCAAGGTGGATTTGTAGAAGCAGGAGGGATAGCATTTTCATTGTTCCTTTTCCTCAGCTTTTGAGCCTGAGATTTAATGGATTACCTGTATGGGAACCAAGCAAGCATTGTGTTCACTCCAGGCAGGCGGATGCCTTGTGATTATTCCCATTAGTTGGGAGTGGTTTCCAAAGAATATTTCCCCATCAGACTCAACACATCACTGGCTTATTCATATGTGGATCCCAGCATGCTTGGGGCAGTGATAAATGTCCTTATACTCCCAACATTTTTGCTACTTGCCATTTTTAAAACAGTGACAGGTGGGAATCGAATTAGCTGAAAGGATGTTAGTTTTATTCTTTTTAAAATAAGTCACAAAAGGAGCTGAGTCATTGTTCTTTAAAATAGTATAACGATGTCATCATTATGAACAATTAATGAATCAGATTCTCTCCCCCCTCCTCCATAAGCAACTTTGGACTCATACAGTCCAGAAGGCAGTAATCATACTTGACTGCCTCATTACCCTAAATGCAAAATGGTGCCATGTCCCAGTGGTCAAAGTAGTGATTGCTATTCTCTGCTTCCTAAAATTATAGGAATGACTCATTAAGCATGAAGGGATCATAGGATCACAACCTAGAAAAAACAGTAAAGATCATATGTCATACCTTCTTACTTTCAGATGAGGAAATAAGACCTAAAGAAGCTTTTGCCAATTGTCAGATAGGCTCAATGTGTATATTTAAATAAGTTGATTATTTCCAACTTTTCCTAAAACTTGCACATATAGTTGTTTGCATATTGTTTCCCTCATTAAACTGCGAATTCTTTGATAACAGGAAATGATTAATTTTTGCCTTTCTTTGTATTTCCACCCTTTGGCACAGTGCCTAACACAGAGTGTGTACTTAATAAATGGTTTTTTAACTGAAAGATAGAGAAAGGCAGTTAGGTAGTACAGTGGATAGAGTGCCAGGCCTGGAGTCAGGAAGACTAAGTGTAAATTTAGCCTTAGATACTTGCAAATTTTATTACCCTGGGTAAATCAGTTAACTCTGCCTCAGTTTTCTTATTTGTAAAATGACAAGACAAGGAAAGAATTAGAAAATCACTCTCATATTTTTATCAAAAACAAACAACACAAAACAGCAACAATTACAAAGTCTTTAAGCCAGCAGATTGGATCAAGAGTCAATACATGAAAAATGACTAAACAACAAGAGAATGAAGGCAAAGAGGTGTAGTAACGAATTTACTATGTTTTTTGAATCACATGCTTTTAATTTCTTCTATTGCTTCCAAAAGCCAAAATTAAAAAGGAAGAGGTTAATGTTTAGCGTTCTTTCTAATATAGTATTTCCCAGTAAATGTTTTGAGAAACATTTTCAGAGAGATAGTTTTCCATCTATGGGACAAGGAGTGAAAAGTACCTTCATAACTTATTTTAAAAAGAATAGAACTTTCTATTTTTCTCACATATGCATCTGTCACACTTGAGATTATAAACTTCTTCAGGGCAAAAGTTGTCGTTGTTCTTTTGGAAATGGGAACTGAACTTCAAAAATATGTTTGTCACCAGCCCACATTTTTTTGTCTTTCTTCTTTTTTCTTTCTTCCCTCCCTCTCTCCTTTCTTTCCTCCTTCCCTTCTTTCCTTCTTTCCTCCCTACCTCCCTCCCTTCATCCTTTTCTCTCTCCCTCCATCCCTTCCTCCCTTTTTTCCTTCCTTTATTCCTTCTTTCCATCTTTTTTTTTTTTTTTTTCTTTTCTCCTTTCCCAATATTTCTGTATATATTCAGGGTCATAAGTTGTTGTTTTAAATAATCCATTTTAGCCAATTATATTTTTCCCATGAGGTTTTATCAGATAACCTTTTTTTTTGAACAGATAAATTTAAAGTAGGTATAAATCTCTAATTCTTCTATAGCTTTAATATCAATTAAGAATTGGGCCTATAATG
The DNA here is from genome assembly GCF_048593235.1 of Sminthopsis crassicaudata. Taxonomy (NCBI): domain Eukaryota; kingdom Metazoa; phylum Chordata; class Mammalia; order Dasyuromorphia; family Dasyuridae; genus Sminthopsis; species Sminthopsis crassicaudata. The sequence goes on along the minus strand of NC_133619.1, from coordinate 161,995,213 downwards.
TGTACTCCAATTACTTGTCAACATATTTAGATGCTTATAGTAGAAAATGGGTTCATATTGTATACCAATAAATATCACAACAATCTTCAGTCAAGATAAGTAAGTCAATACCTAAGTTACATGTATCATTCTATTTCTGGGACCCTTTCCTTGTAAGAGGGTTCTCTGGACTTCTTTCTCTATGCCCCTTATGAAATTAGGTTATTGCATTTATGTAAGGTGATTCATAAGATAAATTACCTTTGGGAACCAAAATCAGTTGCTGCATATTCTAAATAAGCTTTGTTTGTTTTTTCTGTGTCTTGCTTTGGATCTTTACTAGGCTGTTTGTTTTTTAGTTGTAAATCCTGTTGCAGGGGGAGGGAAGGGAATGTTAATGCAGTCCGGTTTCTCTTACAGGTAATGCAACGGATCCATATTGTTTATGAAGAAGAATTAGTTAAAGCCTCCCAAGGCTTTGAAATAAATGAGGCTCCTAGAGCTTAACCTGGAATTCACAAGAAGGGTGTTAGGTTTGGCAGTAAGGTTTTCTCCGGTTGTATTGTTTTTATCTATTTAACTTCCTTACCTTTTCCTCCAGCCGGAGTACCATAAATAAACACAAAGGCAGAAAATCCTTCCCTTCCTAACTACTCTGGTTTCTACTCACTGACCAGAGCCAGATAAAAGAGTTTTAGCAGGAGTGCATTTCAAAGCCCTTAAGGGCTAAATTTCAGGGGTTGGTGAAGGTTAAGAATTTTCCCTAAAGACTGTTTCCACAACTCACCTACACTTAGGTGGCTTCAATCAGTGTTTTTTCCTTTGAAGCTTTATAGAGCTTGCCTTTTAGTTTAGATCTTCTTCACTTATATGCATCGGTTACGCCTGAGATCATAAACTTGAGAGCAAGAATCCTTTTTGGTGTCTTACTCAATTTTAGGCAATGGATTCTGAATTTATGTTTCAGCCACCATCCATCTCTGACTTTTTTGGTTTTCATTTTTTTCTGTGCAGGTTCATGTTTAATTTTTGGCCTCTAACAAGTCAAAATGGATATTCACTTGATTTTTCCTTTCTTTATTTTTCAGTGTACATTGTATCCTAAATGATTGGATATTTGAAAGAATCCATTTCAGAGTTATTTGTGATTTTTTTTTCATATGAATTTCCCAAATATGAAAGACGAGTTCAGACAAATCTCTAATTCTGCTATAGTTTTTAGATTTTTTCAATTAAATTTTTAAAAATAGGATTTTATTTTTCCAAATACAGGCGAAGATAATTTTTAACATTCGCCTTTGCAAAATTTTGTGTTCTAAATTTTTCTCTCCCTCCCCCCCCTTCAAGACAGTTAGCAATTCGAAATAGGTTAAACTTGCGATTCTTCCATATTTCTCTATGTTCACACACATATACATAGACACACACAAAGCAGATCAAAAAGGAAAAAAAAAGCAGGAGAAAGGAAAAAAAAATAACAGCAACAACAAAAAGGTGAAATCACTATGCTTTGATCTACATTCAGTCTCCATAATTCTCTCTCTGGATGCACATAAGCATTTTCCCTTTCCCTCATAAGCCCATTGTAATTTCTGCCATAGTTTTAAATTGGGTCGATAATATTCACTCCAATTTGTTTATATGCATATTTATGGCATTACATTAGCATTTTTCTTTGCTTCTTTAAAGATCTTTTGAATTATCTTTAACTGCTTCTTTTTCCTCAGATAGAAATCCAGTCTAGCATGTTGGGGCCCTTTTCCTCAAAGACAAGGAATACAGTAACAATAATGGCTGATGACCCATAAGTATATCTTCTGTGATATCAAAGGAATTCTATCTATCGCTTTGTGCATACTTATCTAGTTAGCTATAGGGTGGTGCTTAGATTCTGCTTATCCAGAGTGGTTTGTAAAAGATTCTACCTCCCTTTGCATTCTACCTCTAAGGGCTACATTCATTAACCTAGACTATAGTTCTGGATGGGGTCATTTTCCCAGGAATGATCATAGATGCTATCTTGCCTTGCAAGGCTGAGAAATTGGTGATCAGTTGGGGTAGGAGGGAAAGAAGAATAAGCATTTATATAGCAAAATGCCATTTGGTGTCAGGTAATATGTTGAGTGCTTTTATAAATCTTATCTCACTTGATTCTCTCAAAAACCCTGAGAGGTAGATGCTATTATTATCTCCTTTTTACAGTTGGAGAAACTACTGAGGCAAACAAAAGTTAAATGATTTACCCAGTTAGTATCTCAGATAGGATTTGAGCTGAATCTTTTCTAACTTTTAGCCCATTGCTCTATGCATTGTGTCATCAAATTGTCTCAGGCTGACAGAACTGATTGACATATGTGTCCTATTTGTGTGTAGCACTAGTAATTTGTATATTATCAATAAATTGTGTCATTACCAGTATGAGCCACTGTTTCCATTTCTTGAGCTCTATCTATAACTAGATGAACTATATAGCACTGATAGAACTCAGTGGAAAGAATTCTTCAAGAGAGAAGAAGCTTATATATATATATAGATAGATAGATAGATAGATATAGATATAGATATATATATCTATATCTATATCTATCTATCTATCTATCTATATATATATATATTTTTTTTTTTTTTTTGGAAAGGATGGGGGAAGGGAGAAAGGAAGGAAGGAAAGGAATTCATGCGATATTTAATTTTTCGCTTTAGAGTTACCTGTGTATCTGTTAATTGAACTCAGCAGTTGGTACATAAATTTTTTCTGTTCTATCTTTGGTCCCCAAAATTGAACATAAACTAAGTCTAAGTGAGAGAGATAACACTAACTACTAAACTTCGGTATCTATTGGTATAAAGGCATATGTATGTTCAATGCACAGTGGACAGTGCTCTCTTCTGTACTATATTTAAAAAAAAAAAAAACCTGAATAGAAAGGACCTGGCCTATTTTATGAAAAGCACCTTTCAGTTTCAGTGGTTAAGATGCAAGAAAATGTCCTTGGCTAAAATGTTCTTAAATATTTCCAAGTTTATAGGGGAAACAAAATTCTTTCCTCTTTGCATTTTCTCCTCTCAAGTAAAGGAAAAAACACATCTTTTTGCTTAATTTGTTTATATTAGGGGATGGTGACCCCAGCAGCAATTTTGGTTGGGCAAAACCCCAAATTCATCTGCCAAATAGTTCTCCTCTGAATTTTTAAACCCAGGTGGAGCTAATCCCAGGGGGAAGTTAATCTGTAGGTACCTGCTTAATTTTCACTCATCTCCTCAGACTTTTGTTTGCTTTGTAAAAGCATCCTGATGTACAAGAAGCTTTAGGAGGCTTTCCTATAAGCCCCTTTGAAAACATTTTCCCCCCTTCCAGCCAGGAAGTGGCCTTTAGCCAAATATAAACGGAATTCAAACCTCAAAAAAGCTGAATTCATTTGGAAATTTGGATCATGTCAGATTCAAGTGGACCCTAAACTATCAAATGTTTTCTCAACCATAGTTTGGAGAAGCATTAAGACTTAGAAAAAGAATTTCATTCTAAGGTTAGTTTGGAAAATGGTCTAATCTAGCAATTGATTCCTCTTCTAGTTTGGGGTTAGATGCCTGTTTATTACAACACCAATTTTCATTTGTGAAACCAGAGGCCAGGAGTAAGAAGAGCCTAATTTTTACATTGTCTGCTCAACCAGAAGTCAGTCCTGGAGAAAAGTCTGAGGATACAAATTAGAATATTGCTGCTCTGAGCATACTAAAGCCAAAAGAGGCTCTGTGGAATAGGGTGGCCAAGGCCTTTCTGAGATTCTTTACTGATGAAAGAGAGGAAAGCCTTTTTTATTCTGATGTGAACATGAGTCACTTTCTGAAAGAAAATGCAATCTGGAGACAAATGTGTGTGTGTGTGTGTGTGTGTGTGTGTGTGTGTGTGTGTGTAATGGGCTTTTTTGGAAACTATATTGTTGTTGCCTTATACCACTGAACAGAAATGGTTTGAAATGATTGCTCAAAGAAACAGTCATGTTATCTATCCTTCCAGGTTTGGGCCTTTCTTTTGTTTCTCTTTCTGCTTTTCAGAGTGTGCTATTGTGAATGAACTTGATGAAAGAAGCTACAGAAGGAAAAAAAATTATCTCACCCAGGTAAAAAGCACATCATAAGACTAGTTTAGGGAGTGGAAGAATTGGGTGCAGAGGAGGCGGGAGGAGACCTATAAAGTAAAGGCCTATAAAGAGAAAAGATGAAAAAGTTAAGCTGATTTCATTCTTATTGGAAAAAAAAAGAGGGCTTTTTGGAAAAAGGACATAAAAAAGCTATATTCTTGTTTCATCTTGTTTTAGCACTTATACTATACACCCATCTCCACAATATCTCTCATCTGTCATTGTCTCTGTATTTTCATGACAAATACCTTAGTTCAGGCCAGGATCACTTCTCAACAAAATTTTTATAAGTATCCTCCTAAATCATCTTCTTGACTCTGGTCTCTTTCTTCTTTGTTCTATTCAGCTGCCAAAGTGATTTTCCTTAGGCACAAGTTTGACCATGTCACTGTCCTATTCATTAAATACCAATGGTTCCCTATTACTTCAGGAGCAAATAAAAATTCCTGTTTATCACTTAAAGTTCTTTATATAACCTGGCCCAATTCTACGTTTCTGGGCTTACTGCATATTACTTTCCACAATACATTCGATATAAACAAACTGATCTTCCTTGCACATGGTATATTTCTTTCTTGTCTCCATCTTTGCCTTTGCAGTCTATCATGCTTGGATAAATGTTCTCCTTCCCTCTGCTTCTTAGAAACCCTAGATTCTTTCTGGATTTCACTGACTGACCTTTCTGTTTAAGCAGCATCAAATCATTGTAGGGCTTATGTTAGTCAGTTTTAGTACATAGTAGGTGCTTAACAAATGTTTGCTGATTGGGTTTCAATATTAGGTGATAGATCATTTAAACTTGCTGTATATGCCCTATCTTATCACTTGAGGAAAAATTATTACACACAAAAATCTTGCATACTATTTAAGACCACTTGTGTATTTTTAAAATTTCTTTCTTTCTTTTTCTTTTTCTTTTTCTTTCTTTCTTTCTTTCTTTCTTTCTTTCTTTCTTTCTTTCTTTCTTTCTTTCTTTCTTTCTTTCTTTCTTTCTTTCTTTCTTTCTTTCTTTCTTTCTTTCTTTTTTTTTTTACATCATCTATTTAATAATTGTGGAGATTTTCATCTAGACTTAAGTGGGAGGGTAATCTGCCAATCTGAAAAATCATATTTGCTGCTCCTCTTCTACTTGAGAAGTTCTGAGCATATAATTACATTCATCTCTTATCACCTTCATCTTTGATAGTTAATGATATTTCAGATTTATGTTTTAGTGGCCCATTTCTCCTCAACTGGAAAAATGTGAAAACAACATAGCACAGATACTAAATCAAGCTATCTTCTTCACTTGAATCCCGTTCTCTTTTCCCCCTCCTCATACCAATGAAGCATATTATACCTCAGAATTTATGAATCTACCTGTATGCTTTACCCATTTGGGTTTGTCAGTCTTTTGGATAGCCCTTTTATGCTGCATGCTACAGTGAGGGGAATGTTTCTGTAAGAGAGAAGCAGAGAGAGATGGCAAGAGGAGAAGGCACAAGGTTTAGACTTTAAATGGAAGATCAAAATCTGTTGGAGCCATTGGTACGAGGAAACCTATTGGCACCTCCACATGTCTCTTGATTTTCAGTATCTTCAAGCCCAGAAACTGCAACAGTGGTCTACTTTGGTGATATCATTTCCTCCTTGACTGATTTTTAGATCACAGAGTCCCTGAATACTTATTTGTTCTATTGTCTAAATTAACCTATCTGACTTCTCTGGTTACTGTTTTACTATTTGTTTTGATAAATATATTTACTTCTACCTGTAATTGTCTTTTGTGCAATAAGATCTTGATGGGGAAGGGAAGCAAACTGTTACTTACTTTTTTTTTTTTTTTTCTTTCTTTTTTCTTTTTTGCTGAGGCAATTGAGGTTAAATGACTTGCCCAGGGTCACACAGCTAGAAAGCATTAAGTATGTGGATTAAATTTGAACTCAGGTTCCCCTGACTTCAAAGCTGGTGCTCTATTCAAAACGCCACCTAGCTGCCCCTAACTATTACTTTCTAAGTCTGAGATGGAACTATTTCCTCTTATATCCAAAAGACAGCAAAAAGAAGAAAGAAAGAAGAAAGGAAGGAAAGAAGAAGTCTCATATGTATAAAAATATTTATAGCGATTCTTTTTGCCATAGTTAAAAAAAAAAGGAAACCAAAAGGATGCCCCCAAATTGAGAATGACTACATAAATTGTAGTACACAAATGTGATGTAATGCTATTATACTATAATAAATAAGGAGATAGATGATTTCAAAAAGACTTGGGAAGATTTTTTTGAACTGATACAGTGAAATGAACAAATAATATCCATATTATAAAAATAAATACTTTTGAGGACTTTTATAAATTAATAGAGAATGAAATTAGCAGAACCAGAAAAACAATTTGTTTAACCATGTGAAAACAAAAGAATTTGAAAATGATCAATACAATGATCATTCACATTTCTAAAGAAAAATGATTAAACATAGTATCCATTATAGAGAAATTTTTGCTTGACTCTGTGTGTGTGTGTGTGTGTGTGTGTGTGTGTGTGTGTGTATTCATGTTTAACTAGTGGAGTTGAGAGAATGAAAGGAAGAAGAAACAGATTTCTGTTAAAATTTTTAAAAAAGAGATGGGGTCTACCATAGATGTGAAATATTACAAAGGTCAATGTGTTATTAATTTCATTTAATTGTTTCTCTTTGTTACCAGAGACCTCTTCATAACATGGGATAATTAATAAATGTTTATAATATTAAAAAACAGCAATAAGACTAAAAAGTACACAAAACATGATTTTTTATTATATCTTCCCCCAGAAGTCTACCGTTAGACATTAAACATTTTAATATATCCTTAGATAGATATAAATGGTTTATCAATGGCTCTTCAAGGATGTGAGCATGAGGGGTTGACCATCTAGACATAGCCTTGCTCCTCACAAAGGTGACATTCCAGGCTCTCAAAGATATTGGGGGGGGGTGTCCATTTGAGATACATCTGTCTGTTTGCTTATCCATCCATCTATCTATCTATCTATCTATCTATCTATCTATCATCTATCTATCAATCATCTAACTATGTAACTATCTCTGTAGCCATTCATATCCAAGTTATTATGAAGCTATGGGGTCCTTTGATTACTGGGCCACAAGTTACACATGAATAAAAAGAAAACCCAGTGGGTTTAAAACCTCTGAAAACCTTCATTGTTTTAAAAAGAAATAAAACACATTTACAAAACAATATCCATGTAATGGCACTCAGAAGTACATCATTGTCTCTTATGTGTAGAGTGATTTACAGTAATTAAATATAGTAGTCAGTGGGACAGAAAATGGAAAATTGCTGGAATAAATTGAATACATTTTCTCATTGGCAAAGAAAACAGACACCTTTGGTGATTAGGACCCTCACGTCCTCAAGAAGACACAATTAACTCTTTTTCAATTTGTTTCCAAAAAAAGATATTTAATGATGTAGTACACTGTGTTGCAATTCAACATAGAGCATTTTGTCAACTGCTTGATATAATTGACAGATGTTTAAACTTAATGGAGCTGCAGAACAAATTTTGTTATAAGAAGGCTACAAACCAGATGTTCACAATATTGCCATTTTGAAAGGAAAACTTCTTTTCATATTGTCCGTAACTCATAAACTAAAAAAAAAAAAAAAAAAAGGCTTATCATAAGAACTCACTGAACTAATGAACAAAAAAGTATTTCAAATTGAAGACTTCTATTTTTAATGGGAGATCACAGTATTATGACACTTCTTTATGTTTAGAAGATTAATTCCATGGTTCTTATGAATTCCAAATTATTTTGAATAAGTGAAATATGATCTTTTTTAATGGCCAAAATAGCAGCTGTGAGGTCAGAAGGCAAAGAAGAAGTGGGAAGCTGGGTACTTTTTTCATCTTTAGCATCATGAGCTCCCAAAGAAACCCCGAAGGCATAGCAAATGGTGAGGTCTCCCAGGTCAGGAAATGCTTCCTGGGACATAGATCTGTGGGTGAGGTTGAAGTAGGTAGCAGCTGCAGCTTCAAAAACAAACAAACCCAAAACAGAAAACAGAACCTGAGGCACTGATATATGCCTCCCTTTTATTTTAGTTGCATTTTTTTCCCACCTGTATTAAAATGCTGTAGAGCAGCAATCTCAAAGTGTTATCTAGCCCCAAATCCCTTAAGGGATGGCCCTGGATTCTCTTTCATGATAAATTGCAATTTTTACTAGGATTTAGAGGAGGATCCAAATGTATGATTGCTGTTCCAAATTAGGTAGATAATAAAATAAATGGGGGCATTATTCCTCCTCAACCTGCTCCTGTTCAGTTGTTTTTCAGTAGTGTCTTAATCTTCATGACCCCTTTTGGGGTTTTCTTGGCTGAGAGTGGCTTGCCCTTTCCTTCTCAAACTTGTTTTGAGGCATACAAGATTAAGGGACTTGCTCAGCATGACAAAGCCAACTCTTTGAGGACAGATTTGAACTCAGGAAGGTGAATCTTCCCTGATTCCACCCAGTGCCTCCACTGCATTCTGTGAACCATCTAGCTACTCTCTTACTTTCCTCACAATATAGCTTAATTTATTTCAACTCAACAAATATAGGCTATATGGACATGTGAAAGTCCTTAGAGGAGATATAAAGATGAGACACGACATCCCTGAGTTTGTAGTCTTATGAAGCAAAGGAAAATATAAGTGCATCTATGGGGGGGGGGGGGGGGGGGTTGGAGGGATGCCACATAGGTTTGATGAGGAAAGCATTTGCCAGTATGAAGAATGAGAAATTCTTCATGAAGGAGGTGGTATTTGAATAACTAAGATTTAAAAGAGGGGTAGGACCTTTATAGACAACATCTCAAGGAGTGGGGGAAGGAAAAGCTGGAGGGGGAGGATGGAATTTGGAACTCAAAACTTTAAAAAGCTTAAAAATAGTTTTTAACACGAAATTAGTTATCTCACATACATACACATATTTGTATACATTTAAACATATATGTCTATATATGTACTATAAAGATGGCTGGGAATCCAACAGCAGATAGTGAAAATGGATATTCTAGAATAGCATGAATGATAATGTGGAGGTAAGAAAGAATAGGGATTATTAGATTATAGATATCCATCTGGAAGGAACCTCAGAAATGATATAATCCAACCCTCTTATTATATAGATAAGAAAACTGAGGCTCCAGAGTTTTGTTCAAGGTCACACAGGTAATAAGCCTCAGGGATAGGATTTGAAGTCATATCTTCTTGCTCTTTCCCCTTTCATTGTTTTAAAAGAGAGAAACACAAAGTGACTTCCATGTAAGGGCACTCAGCAGTACATCATTGTCGCTTAATGTACTTATTGATTGACATTAATCAAACATAGTAGTGAGGGAAAGAGAAACATCATCGTTTCTAGGATGTATTGAAGAGGACAGACAATTGTTTAGTTTGGCTGAAGTATAAAACGTACAGAGATGAACAAGGGAGGAGATGCTAAGTAAAAAAAAATGTTGATCTTTGCTCAACAATAAGGAGAGACTGAGAATTTTTAAGCAAGGAGTAACATAACCAAATATAATAACCACATTATAAGATGAGATTAACAAAGACAGAAAATTTAGACTGAGGAGCAAAGAAGTCCTGCAATGAGGTTATTACGATAATCCATGTTAAGTGGCAGAGGGTCTGTACTTTGATGGTAGCCATGGTAGCAGGCAAAAAAGAAAACAAGATAGATGTCAAAAATGCTTTGTAGATAGACTTGACTGTCCTTTTTGAGTTCTCATAACATATGAAAAAATTCTTATAATTGAGAATAATTGAGAAATTATGAAAATATTCTCATAATTCGTATAAGGAATCAGAGAGAGTAAAGAATCTAAGCTAATAGGTTAGTTTTGAATATAAAAGACTAGGTGGTCCATTAGTGTTTCTGTTATCCCCTAGCCTCTGCAATGTCAATGCTTTTGTCAATGTTTGTCTTATTTTCCAATTTGATAAGAATTCTCTTTGTAATTGTTTCTTTGCAGGCCTTCTAACTTTTATCCATATTGCATTTCTCTACCACAACAATCTTTCTTACACATATATTTGTTCATCTCTGCTCAAAAAACTTCAATGGCTATTTATTGTCTTTTTAAAAATATTTTTAATGTATGGAATAAAATAAGCATGTCTGTAATATTGTATAATAAAAATGATTATACACAAAATTGCAAATCTACTATGTACAAGTTGTACATAGTACTTCCTTTCAAATATACAATAACATTATCATGTAAATTTTTCCCTACCCCACCCTCTATCCTAAAGATGGCTACCATTAGATACACACATACATACAGATATGTAAATATACACACACACATATATATATAAATTTATTCTATACATATTTCTATTTATCAATTCTCTTGATAGAGATAAAATCTTTCTTCACATGTATTTTATAGCTAATTTGTGTATTTATAATAATCACAATGACTCCCCCAACTCCTCCCTAAAGATGGCTATCATTACATACATACATACATTCACACATATATATAATATGTAAATATGCATATACACACATATAAATGCATTCTATACACATTTCTTTTTATCACTTCTTTCTCTTGATAAAATATCTTTCTTCACATGTACTTTAAAGTTAATTTGTGTATTTATAATAGTCAAAATGACTTGGTTGTTTAAAGTCCTTCTTAAATAATACTGCTGTTACCATATACAACGTTCTCTTGGTTCTGTTCATTTCTCTCTTCATTTTACCTATTGCCTTCTTAATGAAACTCAATGTGCTATTTAAAATCCTCCATAAGCTGTCACTATCTTGCATTTTTAGTTCTACAGTGTAATTGATATTATTTCCCAGTGCATACCCTATGGTCCAGCCAAACTGGACTATTTTTCCCTCCTTATCTTCCCTTCTACCTTCTCCCCATGGTTCTACCCCCTCCCCATGCTGGAACACGGGAATCTGATTCTGACATTTCCTGATCTGTGACTTTAGACAACATTTCTTAATCTCTTTGGATTTCACTTTCCTTATCGGTAAAATAAAGGGCTAATTGAATCAGATAACTCCCCTAGGTACTGTGTTCTCATGCCTCTGTGTCTTGGCTTAGCTATTACTCCTTGTTCTTAGAATGACTCCTCTTTGCCTATTGAATTTTCATCCTTCCTTTATAGCCAAATTCAAGTGCTACCTTCCTAAAGCAGGATTTAGTTTTTTTTTTTTTTCCCCACTCTCAACTCCTTTTTTGCCTGAGAAATTTTTACATGACCCTAGATAGAGAGGTATATAAAATGGGCATACAAATCAAATATTTACTGATAATAAATCATAATTTTGCAATCTCCACATTCAGTTATATGATCTTATATGGGGTTGCAACCTATAGTTTGCTTTAGAGAATCTTAGATGATCATACATACCTTTCTATCTGAGATCTCCTACAGCATTTTGTTTTTTAACACATTCATTCACATTCAATTCACATTAAATGATTTCTGAATTATAATTACCTATACCTGTGTCTTAGACTCTTAGCAGATAGAGAGGTAGCCTCAGAGTCAGTAACACTTGGATTCAAGTCATATAATCTCTCCATCTTCTCAAGCAAGTTAAGTGTGCTTTTTGCAGAGCAGTTGCAGATTTGAATTAATAAGAGTGAATCTAACTCACTTGCTTTAGCCAATACTATTGAAATCACAGGTCAGGATGAATTTAATTCTGTTTTTCAACTTAGAGGGCAAGAACCATGTATTATCTAATTTTATTTCCTCAAACTCCTAACATATTGCTCTGCATACATTTTGTTTTGTTTTGTGTTTTATAAAGCAGTTGGGATTAAGTGACTTACCCAGAGTCACACATCTAGTAAGTGTTACTTGTCTGAGGTTACATTTGAACTCAGATCCTCCTAACTCCAGAGCAGGTGTACTGCACAATCTAGCTGACTCTGTAAATGTTTTTTGACATTATTATTTGACCAGACTTTTGCAACTGAATAATTTATGTCAAAAATCATTGTGTATTATTTTGGTGTAGATTTTTGATGGAGTGGGGGTTACATCAGAAAGCCAGGGCTTCTCAAACTTTATCCTTGATTTGATTTGCTCAGTAATTCAGTTTAAGTTCCTGTGTTTTGGTAAGAATGAATTACAGTTAGGAATTTCTTGTTTTAAGTGACTAGCTTAGTAACTAAAGCAAAGTATAGGGAAAGGGCTAATGGTCTCTTATTATAAAATAATTCCTGATTAAATGATCTGGATTTATGTGTTTTTAGGATCTCAGCAGCTCTGGTCTGATGTATCAACATCTTAGTTTAACTTAGAGGTTAGGTAAATTCTACATGCAAGGAGAACTCACATCATGAAAGGCTATTTTTTTCAGATTCATTTATGCTGAAAGTCTTCATGTTCTTTATATTTTGATTACAAGGAAATTATTTGTTTAGATCACTATGAAATTCATAAGAAGAAAGGAAAGAAAACTTATTTTATTTTCTTCTATTTAAATTAATTGTTATTTTTAGAATATTATTAGATGAAAAGCTACTTTCAGTCAATCTTGACAACTCCTATCAAGCAAAAAATGCCAATTATGATCATTGCACTTATGAAAACTTTAGAAAGATTGCTTGTGCATAACTGTTGCCAAAAAAAACAGCATGACTAGGGATTATTCTGTGTATTGTACTTAGCATTAGAGAGACCAGCAGTGAGGCTGCCCTTCAGGGGGCCTGCATCATCTATTTTAGTTTCACTGAATACTTTCTGGTGAGGATATATAATAATTGCAACAGAATAGTAACTTGATGCTCCAACATAGTGATTAAAGAATATCAATAATGTAGGCTCCAAGGCACAAAGCAGACTCAATGCTATTTCCTTTTCAGTCTAGAGAAAGCCAAAATGAACTATCAATGAAGGTTATGGTCCATCAGTCTAGAAATCAATAGTAAAACAAGTCATTCCACAGCTCAGGCCAGTTCAGCAAGGGTCTTTCAAAATTATAAGAGGCTCCAGGAAATTTTTTAGGAAAAGAAGTGTATCTTTCTTGTTGTACTTTAATTTTTAGAACATTTTTAGTTCATCAGGCATCAGCATCACACCTCACTGGAGTGCAAAGATACCAGTACAGCTATAAGTCAGGTATTTGTAGTTTATTTTATTAGTACTAACCAAACCACAAAATAGATAAAACAGTTTTATGGCCTACATCTGGTTGAATAATAAAACATATGGCTGTAGAGTAAAGTATGTGCAGCTGTAATTTACTGTAAATATCCAACTCGAGATAGCTATTGAGATAAAACCCTATGGTATCCACTCAGGGTTTATACTACAATACATCATGGACTGAATATTTATGATACTCAGACATTTGTGGTTTGTATGTTAATTAACCACTTTGGGGGCATTCTCTTTGGAATACTGCCTTTTATATGTAAAAGGGAAATTGTGGATTCAGAAAGAGTGGAAAAGTAGAAATATTTTATTACTTCTTTGCTTTATATTTTTAAAGTGATTTTCATACTGGGAGGCTCACTTTTATGTGATTTTTCAGTTGACCAGTCCCTATTGAATCTATGAAGTTATAAGTTCAAGCTAAGCAGAACATTTAACCCATGCTTCTTTGTCCTAAGATGAAAAGATAGATTCATTATTATGATGTGAGAAATTAAAAGATTGCAATGAGAGAAAAAGTGAGAAGAATAACAATGTAAAATGAAATAAGGGAAGAGGAGATTAAATATCTGGGTAGATGTCTTCTAACAGTAGTTTTGATTACAAATACATAGATATTCTACTTTGTAGATATCAGAAGAAATTAAACATGAACGACTACAGATTCAAAAATATTGAACAACATTAGGACTGGCCCTGTGAGTGAACCCTGAACTTCCTTCCTGAGTGAAGTAGAACTAGAAATAAAGCAAAACATTAGAATAACAAAAAGAAAGAAAAAGACCTGGGGATCTCAGTGGACTTTAATAACAAAATATAATTCAATATTGTGATACCAATTTAGCAAAAAGATAAAAATAGAAAAGCATTTAAAATTTAGATTCCATTAAAAATATACATGGTATTCAAGCTTTTCATAAGACTCTAGTATGATACCTTTTAATAGAATGGTATTGACTCTGTAAAATCCAAGGCTAAACTAGTGAACTGAGAACTGTAGAAAAGATTCTATTAAGATGAAAAAATTTGCTCTTTCTGAGGACCAGCCTGGCGGCACAGGTGGTGCATGAAACCTTTGGAAATTATAACCCATGAAACAATGAAAAATAGAAAATGGTCCTCAGTTCAGAGTAGTCTCATTTTGATTGTGACAGAAGGGTTAAAAAAAAAGGATTAAAATAATATGACATTCAGACCATCTACAAACATTAACTTTGGTGTTGTTATTCTAAACATCAGGCTCTTATTCAGTGACCAAAAGAGTTGATATTCTACTGAATGAACTGAATCTTATCAATCTTGACATTCTCATTATAAAATGAAGCTCTAAGACTAAAAGTGTAGCTAAATGCAACAATGTTTCATACATTCTTTTTAGAGAGACAAATAAAGGATTTGCAAGACTTAGTTTTAATATGAGTACCCAGACAAGAAGAACCATTTCATGGTCTATTTGGTGATCTTATGACTGTGGTATTCATAAGTATTTTTTAAAAAGACAATTGCTAAGAATGAGGGAGATGAATTCTACAAAGAACTTCATAACTTTGTAAGATCTTCTAAATTAAATAAAAATGTACTTTGATATTCTAATATAAAAGGAGGTAAATGAAATATGTCAGAACTCATGGTTCAGGAATAAGGAATGAGAGAGGTCAATATGCAATATGGAAAAGATTTGCAAAGATTTTTATAATGATGCTTTTCAACATGAAGGACAATGAAGCCATCACACTTGGATTTGAACATCACAGTTCAAGACCTGCTTGTAAAAGTGAAAATGCTTGTAAGTGAAACGGGCATTGTAGAAAACAGAGTGGAAAACCAGGTGGTCCAAACCAAGTGTACAGAGAAGGCTATTGTTAGAAGCCACATAACCTTGAGGGATGGGAGGGATGGAATCTCAAGGTAGTTGATGGAGGGAGATATAGCAAATATAGAGGGAAAAACTCAGACCCAAATAGTAGTAGAGAGAACATTAATCAATTACTTCTGCATCTATAACACATTTTAATGAGAATAATATAGTAAAGTCACCATTTGCCTTAGTTTTCTCATCTGAAAAATGAGCTAGAGAAGGAAATGGCAAACGACTCTGGTATCTTTGCCATGAAAAACCCCTAAAGGGCTCACAAAGAGTCAGAAATGACTCAACAAGAATATTATTACCAATGATAGATTGTGCATAAGCAGGAGAATAAATAGAAAAGGAGATGAGCAAAAGAAAGGGATAATGGATGTTTTTGTCTGTGTGCTTTACTGGTCCCCAAGTAGAGTTGACACCTAAGAAAAGACACTTAGCATGATTGTTGGTTATGGACAATGGGCATATAGGATGAGATCTGGTTGAGTAAGTCTGGTACCATTGGAAGGATCCTTGAGATTATGAATCTGCAAAAATGTAAGAAATAACAGGAGAAATAAAAATACAACAAAACAGCAAAAACTAAGAAAAAAATAGCAGACTAGAAATTTACTATAGCAAGGTACCTGTCATTTAAATATTTAAGTTTTAATCAGTGAAATTTAGGGGAGATACTTTTGGAAAGCAAACTTAGCCCTTTTTCTCAAGTTCAGTTGTCATTTCCTTTCTCTTCCTCTTATCTAATCTATCTGGAAGTCGAAAAAGGTGAAATCAGAATTGTGACTAAAACCTATACAACATCCCCCCATACTCACTTCATCTTTAGAAAGCAAAACCCCGTGTGTTCAACCAAAAGAAAACCATCCCAATGAGTTGTGATACTCATTGTATTTAAAAGCTTGAATTAATTTGAGATAATTCCTCTACTTGTTTATCTCTGACTTGAAATTATATCTTTTCTTTTTGGAGCTGGTATAGTGATTAGAGTTCTGGATTTAACATTAGGAAGATTTGAATTAAGAGATTTTTTGGCACTTACCATCAAGTCTTTAACTTTTCTTTCAGCCTCAGTTTCCTCATTTGTAAAATGGGGATGATAATTGTAGTACTTCCCTTTCAGGGGTGTTGTAAATTGCTTTGCTATATAAAAAAAGTAACTATTATTAAAATAGACATTTTTCCCAAGGCATTTGAGGTGGTAATTGGGAGGGCAAGGCAAAGTTTTAGATTTTTGCTTTCCTAGAAGGGAAAAAAGGGTATGTAATTATAACTTATTTTGTCTTCAAGCCTCCATAGCAATTTGATAAACTAGCCAACTTCCTTACAAAGCAAGATTACCAGGTTATTGGAATCAAAGCTGTTTGGGTAATACCACAACTGTGTTAATCTTAAGCATTGATAAGGTGAGTAGCAACTATCTCTTAAGCCCTTGGTCCAGATAAACAGCTGTTTTTTGGCCTCAGATGTGTTATTGTGTCTTGCACCAGAATGTAATCAAAGTAGATGAGTCAAAGAATAGGTTGACCTCAAGCAGAAACACTTAGCCAGCACAAAAATTTTGAGAAAAACCTCAACCGAACAGAACATAGCAACCAAGGAACCCAGCAAATTGAAATTAGTTTAAATCAAGAGCTATTCAATAGAATTTGTTCTGGCATTAACTCTTCTGATAGAGAGGTAAAATCTGACACTAATTATTAAAAAGTCATGGACAGAAAGCATATTGATTGATGTCTAATCCCTGGGAAGATGACAAAAAGATGGCTTATCAATATACTTCTACACAGCAAAGGAAATAAATAAAATGCAGATTTAACAAATTAACCATAGGATTAATTCTCAGTGGGATCACTTTAGGCATTTAGGTTTTCCTCTTGCCAAGGTATAATCCTACTGAGAGTTACTGCTGCTCAAACATCTCTAATGGGAAATCATAAAAGAAATTCAAGGACATCATGGGATCTATAGAGACTGTTTTCAAAGGAATAGCTTTAAAAAAAAAAAGCAAATTTGTGTGTTAAACATTAAGTTTGAGTTTAATGCTTCATTGCGAGAAACCTTTGAAGGGAGAAAATAGGATATTCTGCTTTGGAATAGATCAGTTGCTTGAATTTGACATTACTTTTTATCACATATCCTTTGAAAGATGTCTCTGACTTAACATTTGACCTCTCTGAGAAGATAAAAGTCTTTTTATCCCTATTGATAAAAATGTGTTTGTGTACATGATATATGTCCTGTAACCACAGAGATTGATTCAATAGCTTAAAGGGTAGTTGATCTAAAACAAATTAAAATTAAAGTAGAAATGATGTTCTTTACTCAACCTTGATAATATGATAGAGAGAACTATGTGTATAGATTCAAAGTTGAGCTTCTATGCTTGTATTTTATGTCTAGGTACCATATGTTCTTTCAGGAATGTTTAATGGCTGCAATCAGTGAGATACTACAGTCTCAAAAGAATTAAGTTGAGATCAAGGAGAGGCACATAGTAGGCTTGATTAGCCACAACACATTACAAACCAAGAAATCTGCGGAAGCAGTATAAGGGATATTATCTAAAAGGTATGTGATTGGAAAAGAAGGTGGGCTGGTGAAATGGTGAGAGCTAGGATAAATGATAGACAAATCATGTGCTCCACTGTTATCCAAGAATTTCGAGAGATCTATAATAAGGGTCTCAAAATATTGGGTAGGCTGTTAATGGAGGATTTGTAAATTAGAGTAATTAGAGATAACAGGGCTTAAATGGATTATTCTCTTCATCATTGGAATGAAAACTCATATCAATGATATAAAGAATCATTGAAGTATAATATATACATGACTATACATACATATATGTAAAGAGGAGAGAGACAGAGAAGTATAATATATATATGAATATACATACATATATGTTAAAAGGAAGAGAGACAGAGACAAAAAGAGATAGACACACACATACACATGGACAGAGAGACAAAGAGACAGAGAAAGAAAGAGAGACAGAGATAGAGAAATTATATTTAATAAAGAAGAGATAGGTTGGTAGAGAAGACTTGAAGTCAGGAAAGTCTAGTTCAATACCTGAGCCAACTTTCTAAGATTAAGCCACAGAACTTAATTGGTAGAGTTACCTCAACATTTATTCTTTGTACCAATGAAATCACAGGTTCAATTTCTACCTCTCTCCTATTCTGTTACAACAATAATAAGCTCATTTTAAGCCTAGGCTACAGCATAATGATCCTAAAGATATTTTCATTTAGGTTTTGCAGTGTTTATTTGGGGCAGCTACATAGTTTATAGGTAAAGTACAGAGTCTATAGTCAACTCAAATCTGACTTGTGAACTTAGTTGTGTGACCCTGGACAAGTCTCTTAAACTTTGGTTCATAGTTTCCAATGAGGATAATAATAGCACTTACCTCTCAGAGTTATGAGGATTAAATAACAAATACAAAACAGCCTAATGCCTGGCATATAATAAGTGCTATCTAAGTGTTAGCTATACTCATTTTTCCTGTTATGTTCCTGTTATTTCTTGCTATGTTCAGCAGTGATTTATTACATGATTTGATATATCCTTATTCATATTGTTGGAAGTTTAATTTTAAATGAAATAACCATAATTTATAGTAATATTTAAAGTAGAAAAAGATTTCTCCTTTTTTTTTCTAGTATTTTAAAAGGGGAAAGATTTATACGATCTTAAGAGAAACCAGAGTATTTTTTCCTAGTATTTTAGATTCAAACCTTTTGGTAGATTGAGGAAATGTAGATTCCCCTACATTTTCTTTTGTTAGTATGATCTTACATCTTTTTTTTCCTCTTTAATTAGTTAGATGCATATGCATACATATGTGTGTGTGGACACAAAGAAACACATCAATAAATACTTTTCCATTTCTAAGGACTATAGAAAATTCACGGAATGGTGAACATTCAGTACAAATCTTTTTAATATTGTGGTGAAAACAGAAAGATTTTTTGGTGTGTGTGTGTGTTTTTTTTTAATTGAGAGAGCATTTTCTTTTCTTTTAATCAAGACAATATATTCTTTTAAAACAGTATTTCTTGACATTTATAGTGCTGTGACAAAGTCATAATTTCCACTGTAATGAGATACCTTTTAATAATGCATAACCCCATAACACAGAAACTATAACCTTTTCTAACAGGCTAGAGCTAGATCCCATATATTTAGCTTAGGCTTTTTTTTTTTTTTTTTCTTCTCTAGAAAGGTCTGAATGGTTTTGAGTAGATTTAATTTTGACTAAGTTCCAATGGACTAAGGATTGTCATGGTTTATTCTCAATAGATTCATAGTGTTTCTAAATAATTAAGCCTTCTTAGTGCCAAGAACATTATGAGCTGCTGTGGCTTTGTTACAATGGATAGTCACAGTGCATAAAACCTTTCAGGAGATTTTTCTGAATTTTTATTCTGGTCTTAAGTAGTAAAATGCACAATTGGATCTTGATTGGTTGATTTTCTAGTGTTCTTTTTTTTAATTACTTGTTCAATTCATAAATCTTCTCCTTTTGAATCTATTAATGCATCTTTTCCAGAATATTTTTTCCCTCTAAGCTCTGCTTTAGCTGTATCACCTAAATTTTATCTCATCTCATTGTTAACATTATCTTCTACATTTTGTTTCTATGATTTGCTGTTTGAGATTCTGATTATTTAACATTTCATTACTTAGTATCTATTTTAGATCTATTCTTTTTATTTATGGCCTGATTTGTTACTTATATTGAATTATGTTCAGAAATGTATCTATTTAATATTTCTGCCTATTTGCATTTGCATTTTATCTGTGCCCCATCAAATGGTCAATTTTTAAAGGTATCAGTGGATATCAGGAAATATTTATATTCTTTAATGTTTCTATTTATAAAAAATAATTTTTAAATATTACTTTTCCAATAGTTGTTTTTATGTTTTCTTTTTCTTTCTGTCATATTAAATCAGCTTTAAGGGAAGAATATTAAATACTCATAATTATTTTGTTATTATCTCTGTCTTTTTTCAATTCATTTAGCTTTTCCATTATAAATCTAGTTTTATTCCTTCTGCTGAATATATGTTGAATAATGATATTTTCTTTGTGGTTTCTATAAGCACAATGTAGTTTCTTTGTTTATATCATTTGACCTTGAGAATTTTATTTTTTGTCTTGAATAAGAGCATGATTACAATAGCTATTTTTGGAAATTAACCCGAGACAATAATTTTGTTCTAGACTCATTTTCACTTATTCTGAATGTGTAAAGATGTTTTTGTGTTTTTTGTATGCAGTAAATGGTTGGGTTTTTAAAATTCATTTTGCCATTTTCTTTCCTTTTGGAGGTTGTTAAATATATTCACATTTAGGTTATAACTAGTGGGTTTGTTAACATTTATTTATTTTCTGTGGCTTTTATTCCCTTCTCTTTAAAATTTGTCCTTGTAATTAGTTTTACTTATAATACTTTGATCCTACTCTATTATCTTAGGCTCTCCCTTCCCCCCCTTACTCTGGTTACTATCCTATCTTAAGTTCTTTGACTTAAATTGTGTATTTGGAAAGTGATGCTTACAAACAATTTCTATATACTATTTGTCCCATGAAGTTCACTTCCAAATATGTCTATTGAAGAATCTTTGTAGCAACCTATCAGCTGACTTGTTATTTTATATATATTAAAATTTATGTTTAATATAAATTAATATAAAGGTCAAACTGTCCATTTGGAACTTTGCTCATCACCTTCTAACTTTAAGTAAATTATGTCATGTATTCTAGCTTCTGTATCTCTGATGGCTCACTATTTATTTTGAGCTCACATTTTGAATTGACATTTTGAAGCTTACAAAGTTGTGTCCATCTCTAGTACTCTTTCACCTAAAATCAGAAAATAAGTATAAAGAAGAAAACAACAAAGATTCATATGTATGAGCTACTTATAGATCCTAAGAGGGATGGGCCTATGACTTCTTCCAATCCAGTGGCTTAGCACAAGCCTCTCTTAATTAAACAACAGCTAGGTAAGGGAAAAATCAAGGGACTCCCTTTTGCCAGTCAATAACTCTTAAATGCACCCTGATGTTAGTTCAGCAGTCAAAGTCTGTCTTTTCACTATGTGGTTTTGTGATCAGAACCAATTACAGAATACCCAAACATATCCCAAATCATGGACCAGGACCTTTCTTTCTGGAAGCACGTTTCCTAACTTCTTCCACAAAGGCTGGCAGTAGGCAGAATGTGACATATATGCTCTGAGGATGGAACTCCTATTGTCCAAGTCCTCTTTAGACAGAATATGCAGTCCATAGACTAATGTATGCAGTTATCCATGAAATGCTACAAATGAGCACTTTTCCAATATCAAAAGAAAGAATGTATTACTAGAAAATGACTAGTTCAATTTATCATGGTCTATTTTTGATGTATTGTGCTGAGACAAATTAAGTTATTATAGTAATATATGATTTTTATTACTGTATCACTCCTTATTCTGCTATCTCTGACAAACTTGGAATGCAAAAATAAATTTTGTGAAATTACCAAGGTCTCTCCCACTTATGAACTTACTTTCATGTTTGTTGAAACTTTAATATGAATCATGAGAACAAAAATATGTTGCAAAATTTTGTCAATTTTCCTCAAAGGTTATTTATAGTACCAGAAAGTAACATTCAAGTTTCTCTATATCAAGAGGAGAATTTTTATTTTATGTTATATACATATACTTACACATATATGTACACATTTTAACATTAATTTATATAGGTATATATATATATACATATATATATATATATTTTTTAATAGTTATATAATGTTTACTACATGCCAGGCATTGTGCTAAGCATTTTATAATTGTTATTCTCATTTGATCTTCACAACATGTATGCGTATATTATGTACATTCTTATATGTATGCATATGCTATATATGTTTCTATTTAAAGATTTATTGAATGGTTCTATTCCAGACAGTTATATTGACTCTAATTTGATCCTTTGTTTATCAGCTTCCTAGAAAGAAAGTAATCTTTAAGAATTTCCATTTCTTGTGAATCGTTGTGAATTGTTTCTTTGAGTTTATTATTTATTTCTTCAGATTTCAGGTCATCATATGACTTAAGGACGAGGATGAAATTTGCGTTGTAGTTTCTCTTCTCTCACTTTTCCGGCTTGATGGCTTTGGCTGGGCACAGCTGTTCTGTCGTTTTGCTGCTGTAGTGATAGTTAACTTGAAGGCAAACATCTGCTGAATCTCTTTTAATGTTTCCAACTTCACATGGTGCTTTCCCCCCCCCCCACTTTTGTTTTGAGAAATTGAAGCAAGACTCCCCAATCCTTTAAGCAGCATTCTCTAGAGGGAAGATTTCTTAACAATTCCCCCATCTGGAAGTAACCTCAGATTTCCTTAATTTAGTTCATCCCTACCTACCAGGAAATACCTAACGGTTTGTTATTGTGAACTTCAAAATATAGGTATGAGGAAAAACAAAGCAATTATGGTTTTGTGTGCTGATGTTAATTTGATTCATACATTGCTTTGGACAGTGGTACAATAACAAAAGAAGAATAATACTCACTCTTCACATTCTGTTGGGCTCATAGCAAATCTTATTTCTGACCAAATATCCCCCCCCCATTTTTTAAGATGTGATTTAACTATTGCATTGAAAGCAATGATTTTTCAGCATTTATTTTGATACTGCCTTTGAATCCTGTGACCCCAGAGTAGTACTCTGCTTCCTAAATTTCTCAACCATTTAACTGGAATTATATTTTTGTGACTAGAAGAATATTGGAAGATGACTTTCACTAGAAAAAGTACTTTTTGGAAACTCATTTGCAGATCAAAAGTAGAGCATCAGAGCTTATTATGTATCCAACAGTTGTCTAATGTACAAAAACTATTGAATAAATCTGCATGCTTCTATTTTTTTTTTTTTTTTTGTTTTGAAGGAAAAATCTGTGATGACATTTAAACTCAACACATCAATGGATCTCAGTGAGTGGGTCACATTCTCCTTTAGTACTGATTAAATTTTGTCCTTAATTTAAAAAAAATTTATTTTTACTTGAAGAGGACCAAAATGACATCACTATCTTGGAGTCAAGACACAATGTGTCTGACTGTGATTGGTCAGACCAATATGAACTTGGAAGACTCTACCAAGGTTGGCACAAATAGGCCAAATGAACATCTGGAGGAGAGATGTCTCTAAATTTGTGCATCTCATGTTTCTTTGAAGCAATTCTGCTTTGCTTATAGAATGCAGTGCCTTCTTTGATTCAGGCACATCATGCTAGGCGGTCCTTTGCCAGTATCTCCCATGTCAAGCAATAGATTCCAAAGTTTTTCAGAGAGACCTTGAGAATATCTTTGTATCCCTTCTTCTAACTATCATGAAAACACTTGCTTGTTGTGAGTACTCTATAAAACAGTCTTTTAGACAAGTGTACATTTGGCATTTGAATGGAATTTCATTTTCTATAGTGGAGATTGAATCCTTGGCACTTCAGCTTGAGAAAGGACCTCAGTGTCTGGTACCTTATCCTCAGGTCATGTTCATAATTTTCCTAAGACAGTTCAAATGGAAGTGATTCAGTTTTCTGGCATGGTACTGGTATACTATCCAAGTTACATTTAGTACATGATCATCTGCAAACAAAAAATCATGCACCAGCTCTCCCTCTATTAGTTAATCATGATTGTGATAGCTGATCTTGGTGCCATTGTATCAATTATTACCCAGCCATTCCTCTTATCATAACTGACTCATATCTGTGTGAGTCTTTTGCATGAATTCACACCATATATAGCTTTCCTCTGGTTCTCTAGAATGTGTGTGTGTGTGTGTGTGTGTGTGTACATCTATGTATAAATGTACTACATATTTATATATTTGTTGTTGTTCATCTTTTGTTTTTGAAGGATGATATCATGGCTGATGTCTTTACTTGCATGACAATAAGATTTAAGAGAGGCTAAGTTGTACAAAGTCATCAGTCTCACTCTCTCAGAGTCACCAAAGCCAATGGCAGGACAAAAAGTCAGCTGGTGATAGTTTAGGATGCAGTATTTGACTAAGTTCTAAGCATGCTGCAATGCTTGCTTAGCCTTCATAGCCATTGTAATAAATTATTCTCACCATTCTGCAGGGGACGTCTTCAAATTCACCCAGGGGCATTGGTTACCTCTACCTGTTTTAAGCCTGCCTGCCAAGAAGGTTTTCCCAAAGTAAGGAATTTGTTCATGCTACAGCTTCTTAGAGCCACAGATGAGTGCCAAGAAAACACCAAAGGTTGATGAGCAGCCCAAAGGGCTCAGCAAGGTGTGATACTAGAGGTGTTAGTACCCCCTCAACACTCTTTATTGGATGGCTTGATTCCATACACATACATATGCTCCCCGAGGGAGCACATGAACTATCTATCTAACCTCCATTTTTTTGAAGATATCTTATACATTTGCCCTCCCCCCAGATACATACATACACATATATATTTTGAGTAAGACCCAACAAATGCAGCCATTTACTGGGATGATGTAGCATGATGTTGCTGTGCTCTGTAAGCAAAGCAGAATTTCAGTAGCTTAAAAGAAATATGAGATGCACAAATTTAGAGATATCTCTACTCTATTTGTGTCCAGTCATTGGTAGAGTCTTCCAAACTCATAATTGTTGATCAATCACAATCAAACATATGACATGTATGTTGACTCCAAGATTGTGATGCCATTTTGGTCCTCTTCAAATAAAAATAAAATAAAATTTTAAAAAAGATCTGAGGATAACAGTCTATTGGTACTAAAGAAGGAAGTGTTCCCCCTCTGTGAGATGTATTGAGTTATAAATTGAGACTAAGTCTATAAGAAAAATGTGAGTGGCTAATTATGTTCTTTCTCTGTATTGATGGGATCTTTGATAAATATTTACTTGAAATAGTTTGTTGTTTTTATTGTAAATATTTACTTGAAATAGTTTGTTGTTTTTATTGTTTTGCTTTCTGAATCATTCCCTTCCTCTCTGAACAAAAATTCCTCCAAACAAACCAAAAACCCACAACACAATCCACTTCATTTTGATCAGGGCTGAATCTAGGCAATCTTGAGTTTGTAGCAGGACTATATTACTTAGACCACCATCCTTTCTTTTGAATTGTAAACAGTGATGTACTATTTAACAATTGGCTTTCCGTGGAAAAATGTAATCAGTTTTGAGTTTAGCCTGCATTTTAAAAATTTTCTCTATTTCTCCATAAAGTCTATATGATAAACAAAATAATAAATCAAGTTCTGATTTGTAGCATTTGCTGATTTGCAAGTAAAAGCAGACTCTAATACCCCAGGCTTTAAACATAGACAAGTAATTTTTTTTTTCTCAGATTAGCCCATTTGATGTAACCAGTGAACTGGTGATAAAAAAGTTAAAGTACAACCAAAATAAAACTAACAGGAGAAATCCTTATTTTCTCAACGGTCAATTTTTGTCCACAAAATTGCCCCTCCATGCTTTTTCTTTTCTGAGTCAAACATACTTCTAAATGGGAGCAATCACCAAACTAAAAGAAATACAAAGAGATGGTGCTATATGTTGCCTTTGGAGTTAGGAAACATCAATTCAATCTGGGTAGTACAAGTTAAATACCTGGGCCTGTGTTTTATCTGTTAAATCCTGGTGTTTAATCAGATGGTTTTCAAGAGCCCTTCCTGTTTTAAAATTCCATGATTCTGATTTCTTTACTAATGTACAACATATATTCAGCACTTTCTAATTACTAATTTCTAACTGAGTTTCAGAATATTAACAGTGCTTAATAAAATCCTCCATGGTTTCACTTCCATTATTTCTTCTTGCAATACCATAGAAATTACGATATGCTTGAGCTCTCTTGCAAACAGTTCCAAGATATGAAGTCCTAGGGATCAGACTGAGAGTTTCTGTGGAAAAGCCTTATCTATGAATGAGTCTTTCCTCTTGCTTAGAAAAAATGGTCCCCATGGAAACCAAATCTAGGAATGACTTACCTGAGCATGATAAAAGATGTATCTTTTCAGTTAGACTTTTTTTCTGATAAACCGTGCAATCACTTTAGTCATGTGGCAATGGAAATACTTTGGTTAACTGGAATGTTATTCATGTTGTATGCAAATATTAGATCTATACGAGTGATTTAAACTGACACTTAGAAAAATGCTTCCTTTTAGACTCTACCTGAAATATATTGAAATGATGAATCAATTTAGCAAAAAAAAAAAAAAAAAAAAAAAGATTATCCCAAATAAACCAGAAGAAACAAAAATAATCGATCCTGGAATTTGGTACTGATGAAATATGGTGCTTTGATTTAAAAAAAAAATTCAAACAGCTGTGTTAGCTGCTGTCCCATACACTGTTTTAAGAACTGTTAACATTTACAATGTGTTTTACTATAATTTTTATTTGTTGCTTCCTGAATATCCCTGCAAAGTAGATTAGTGGAAAGAAGAAAGCTGAATGACAAAACTATTTCTAGTAATCAGCCAGTATAACATTGTCAACTTCTGACATGGCTTGCCCTTCTCTAAAGCACATGCCAGCCCCTGACTTTGAGGGCTGACTTTTTTGAGAATTGCTTTATTGGGAAGAGTGTATGAGAAGGGATCCCAAGGATTCCAATCCCCAAAGGACAAAAAAACACTGAAAGGGGAGGGAGTGACTTGTCTTTGGGGCTATAGAAAGATGATATCTTAAGAAGAGTGAGACAATTTAGTAATTAGCAATCTGGCTTTTAGGCTGCCACTTTTTGTATTATGTGCATCTTTTGGACATATTGATTATGTTTTTAATGTCTGTTATTTCTGCAAAAATTATGGTCCTGATGTTTTTTGTCTTTTTTTCTATTGCTCATCATGATTTATGTCTGCTTTTAATTCCATTCCTGGAGTGTTGTTGGAATTTCTCTATCCTGCAGAGTGAGGAATGGGAACAGAAACTTCTGCTGGTTGAAAGCACTCTTGCATTGCTCTTGAAAATAATGAATAGAGCCATCTAATTGCTACTATGCCATTACAGGACAGTCCATCTGGTTGGAAATACATAGTAAGCTTTCATTTTGCCAACAGATTGCTCAGGTTCCTGAGGGGAATTAGTTTCCTAGTGAAATTACATCCTTTTTTCCTCTGAAAAATTATAGAAAATCTCAGATATAATCTAACAAAATAAACCTACCCATGTAACTGACATTGAACTATATTTCCAATGTTCATTTAAAAAATATCAGATACCAAGTTATGATTCATGTGTAGGTAAAAATAAACCCAGATCATATATATGATTTTTAAAGATCCATTTGAATCATTTTCCTATATATATATCAATACTGTTATTGTTATTAGTATATAGGTCTAGTGTAAAATCTTTCTCTTACTTCTATTAGCCATGATTGTGCTGTCTCAGGGAGAGAATATTTTTCCCTAAAGAACATCTTCTATACTTGCTTAGTTTTCTTTTTATGAATGTTGTATATTGATTTATATTTTAATGAAACTTTGGTGTAACCTGCTAACTGTAAGTTTCTCAGAGACAAGATGTTAATCTGTATTTAATGCATGTATCATAAGGTTAAATCTGGCATGAAAGGCAATTGAGATCACCACATTTCTTTGGTTCAGTGCTTTATTGGAGAGAATAGTAGCACAAATCTAATTTTACAAGGAAATTGCTGAAAAAAATGAATGTAATAGAATGGATATGATAGAACAAGGTATTTAAAAATTGCATGCTTAGGTGGGTAATAAGCACTTAGAAATTATCTCTGACCACTGGGAAAAGGCATACTGACTTGAAATATACTACTGTTGTTTGATAACCACTAGTCAGGTTATTAACTTTACTTGGTCCTAATTTGATATTTTTTACTATTAAGGTGACTTTACTTCAAACACATTTCATTTTGAATGCTGCAACCTATATATGTATATAAAATGCATGTGTGTATGAATAATTATGAATATATCAACAAAAAATTCAGTTATAATATTCTAATTATAAGCTTTGTGTAATAGTGAGATATTTTCTATATACCTAATGACATTATTTGACCTACAATATAATCAAAGTGTAAATCTATACATAGATAATTTTCTTATGAGAAAAAGAAGAATGTTCTTTGAATTTCCCTCCTTATTCCCTTGTGTTCCCTTAGAACACAAATGTAGTAACAGCTTGTTTGTGTAGGGCTTTACAACTTACAAAGTGCTTGCTAAATGACCCTGATGGATAGTTCAATGGTTGATCATTCCCATTTTAGAAATGAAGAAATTGCACTGTCACAGCTTGGTCACTAGGTAATGAAGTAGATGGAGTACTGGACCGTAAGTCAGGAAAACCTGAATTCAAACCTGGTCTCAGACATTTAACTAATTCGGTGACCTTGGCAAGTCACTTAACTAATTCTATTTGCTTTAGTTTCCTCAGATGTAAAATGAGCTAGAGAAGGAAATGGCAAATTACTTCAGTATCATTGCCAAGAAAACCCCCAAATGGCATCACAAAGAGTCAGACATGACTCAACAACAACAAAATAGAGCTCTTCACATCTTCATGACTGAAAGTGAACACTTACTCTAGTGATTTGTATCTTTAAAAATTTAAGATAGCAACTGATGACATTAATTAGTATATGGATAAAGCAGGAACACATTATCTAATAAAATCCAATGAAGATGAAGTAGTGTAATAAAATAGAAAATTAGATTTAGAATTAGAACATTTGAATTTACAACTTGGTTGTGTCACTCACTGTGTGACCTTTGGAGAAAACACTTCACTGAGCCTCAGTTTCTTTCTCTGTAAGATTATATATAATATGGAAGTGATCTGCATGATGTTTATACCTATGGGAGTTTGATGAAATCACCAAGTGGAGATAATGTAGAGAAAGAGAATAGAGATCAAGATAGAGTCTGGGAATATACCCACTATTAGGGGTTGTGATATGGATAATAGTTGTCTGGCCTGATCATATTTATAATCATCATCATAAAATAGGAAAAGGGCATAATGACAAAGATATTAAATTTAACATGGTCATAAATATCATAATTTTGAAAAAAAACTAATTTTCAAAAGAATGCTTGGAGGAAGCTTTTAAATTAAATTTAAATAAAAAAAAACTATTTGAAGAAAGCTAAACATTGAGAAATAATTGATTGAAATAATTGCATTTTTCAAATGCCTAAAATTGTCACTGACATATTTTATAAGGAAGTCTGGCAGCAAAATTTTCTGATCTTGTCACTGCAGCAACTTTGCAAAAATGTCTTTCCCTCCATTTCATCATTTGTAAATGAGATTATTAAAGAATTTATTATTGTTCCCCTTCAAGAGGCATACCTGAGATGACCTTTTAATCTCTAATTTTCTGTGTTCAGGAAAGACTCTAAAGAATGTCCTTTATTAGAACCAACCAACTTTATCCATTAGAGAGCAATAAAGGAATAGAATTTTAGAACTTGAAAGAGACCTTAGAGACAATTTAGTTAAACCCCTTCATTTTATAATTAAGAAAATGGAAGCCAAGAATGGTTTACAAATATCAGTTTATTATTATTATTATTGTTATTACTAATAACAATATCTTTCCTGTAAATGACTCCACATTTTGTATTAACTAGCTATTCACTCCACTAGCTACCACTCAGCTTCCACTAAAATACAGATTTTATGTTACATCATGGAATAAGGTGACCCTGAATACTTGAAGGCCATGCTACTGGAGCCTAAATTATGGAAGAACTTGATAATCTGGGAAGGCTTCCAGGTTGGAGGCCAGCTTTACTATTCTTTGAAAGTCTTTTCACCCAGAATATCAATGACAAAGAAAGATTCAGTCACAGCAATTCTTGAAGAACATCTAATAAATCATAAAAGACTAACAATCTGGATGTGTGGAGAAACGGTAGACAAATTCGTAGATTTTTTTTTAAAGTATTGTAGAAGTTACCAGATGTTAATATTATAAAATAGCCGCCATTGTTCATATTAATATTAAAATTCTGTCTGAAGAGGTGGGATCCTATAAATTTCAAGTCCCAAGGGCAAAGTTGGGAAGGTAATGACCAAGACCTGTTTGTACAAGTGTTTTAAAATGCCAAACTGCCCAGCTCCAGGGATGAGATGGTGTCAAAACTTGCTTGGGAGTCTTACTTCTTTAACAACACTATATTTTCTGGGGTAGGCCTTCACATGTTTCATTAACTCCAGTTATTATCATCATTATTTATGCAATGAAACAAGACCTATAACTGGTACTTTTGAGTAATTAAAATACAAATGAAAGAGACTCCTGCCACAGAAGCTGTCTAATCTAAGGTCTAGGGTGAAAGATGGCATTTTCATTATGGTAGTGAATTTCAAGTATTATACATACCATATATGTTATACATTATGGGAAGGGAACATAGGAAGTTATACAACTTCCCTCCCTAATCAGGAAAAGGAGCTAAGCAGTGATTTGGCTGTGCAGGAGGAAGAAAGTAATCCAGACAGAATTCAGAGGGGTAGGTGGGCTTGGGTTCAGAGACTGGAAAGAGGCTAGCCTTAAGCACTGTGGAGTCTAGGCAATTTAACTTGAGGGAAATTAGAAGGATTTTCCTCCACTCCCAGTCTCTGCCCTTGGGCTTGATCTAGTGCCTAAACTCAATTAAAGATTAATTTCTTTTTTGTTAAGAGGTTGTTCTCTATTTAAAAAGCAAACATCCAAATCCCTTACTTCCACCTAAGTCTATCCTATCTTTTCTAGTAGGAGGATTTTTGTTTTTGATTTTTGTTTTTTGTTTTTTGGTGGTGGTGGAGAATGAGAATGAAGAGTCTAGAGGAAATTAATTCAGATAATTTGGGCAAAGCAGGCCTAATGGCATTGTGGAAAAACTGAGTCACACGAAGCAACAGAAACTTTGTGAGTAATGAGCAGAAGGATCCTTTATGGGAAGATGAGTTGAGGTAGTGGAGTAAATTAATTCAAAACTGATCTTTGTAAATCATCCTTGATTTCGGTTTTCTTAATTGTAAAATGAAAAGGTTTTACTAAATTGTCTCTAAGGTCTCTTTCAGGTTCTAAGATTCTATTCTTCTATGGCTTTTTAATGAATAAACTTGGTTGATTCTAATAAAGGATATTCATTAAAAAATGAGGTAGAAATGGTATCAAAGACAAAGTATAGGAAGAAAGGAAGGAAGGAAAGAATGAAGGGAAGGAAGGAAGAATAGGAAAGAAAGAAATGGAAGAAGAAAGGAAAAGAGATGAGAGATTCGATTTTTATTCAATTAAAATAATTATAAATAGGATCAATGACAGTTTTCAGTTTTCCAAATTTAGTTTATAAATCAAGTATTTACAAATAGTTTAATCACACCATACATTTACAAAAGTTACTATGGTCATTTACTGTTTATTTTGGACCTTATCTATTCCACTGATCTACCTTTCAATTTCTTAGCCAACACCAGATTATTTTCATGCTTATTGCTTTGTAATATATGATAGTTTGAAATCTGGGACTGCGAGGCCACCTTCCTTCATATATATATATTTTAATGATCCTTTGATATTTTTGACCTTTGTTCTTTCAGATGAATTTTGTTATGAGTTTTTTCTAGCTCTATAAAATAATTCTTTGGTAGTTTGGTATGGAACTGAATAAGTAAATTAATGGGTAGAATTGGCATTTTTATTATATTGGTTTGGCCTATGAGCTTAATTTTCTTTATAAAATGAGAAGATTGGATTAGAAGGTCTCTTCTAACTATATCTATATCTATATAACTATGTCTCTCTAGTTTTATCAATGAATTGTTATATTGGAAACTATTGAATAAGAAAAATCACATAAAAGATTTCACAAAGAACCTATTTGTATGACCTTAGTTACAATGCTTTCCTTCTCTGGGTCTCAATTTGTTCATCTGTAAAAAATGAAACTGTTAAAAAACAAAAAACAAACAAACAAAAAAACCCACAATTCTCCTTAAGGTCCATTCCAACTCTAATTTCTATGCTAAAACATGTTTATGTACTTTTCAAGGAAAATGAAGAAGTGGGGAGATATAGTTACTGTGTTAGACAATGAAATTGGATTAAAAAAGATGAACTAAGTCCAGTAAGGCAAAAATTTTTAAGTATAAATATCTGTTTGTAATAAATGACAGAAATACAGGATGGTGATTGTGACTGGACAGTAGTTCCTGTGTGTGTGTGTGTGTGTGTGTGTGTGTGTGTGTGTAAAAACTTGGGGATTTTAATAGATTGGATACTCAATATGAGTTCACTAGGGTAACAAGGCAACTAGGAAAGCTAATGGCTTGTGAGATTATCTTAACTCTGTTCTGTCTAGTGTGAAGGAGTTCATGGTCCCACCGTACATGGCCCTTTCGGATAACATTCTGACTATTAACATCTTCAGGTCTAAGTACCACAGTCTGGGAAAGAAAATAATAAACTAGATTGTATCCAGAGCAGGGAATCAACAATAGTAAAGTCTCTGAAAATACTACTTAATGAGGAACAGTAAAAGAAAATGGGGATGTTTAATCTGAATAACAGAGGACTTATAGAAGACAACATAGTTGTCTTCAAATGTCAGAAGAATTATTATCTCAAAGAAGGTTTAGCTTTGTTTTGTTTATTAGGAACACTTATTTACCAGAAACAATAAAAGGAAGTTAAAGAGAGGTAGATTTTATCTTAATATACATTTTTTAAAAAGAACTTTCAAAGTATTGAAATAGGAAGAGCCCAAGTAGAATGGGTTTCCTCAAGAAGTAGGAAGTTCCCCTGACTACAGATCTTTTAAAGGCTGGACAAGCTATTTATTAGAACAGCGTAAAAGGGAAGTCTCTTTAAGTATGTCTTAGATCAGATAAAATCTCTGAAGTATTTTCCACCTTTTGGAATCTTCCATTGTATGAAGAGAGTTGGGGTGACAAAAGAGTCTAAGCCTTTACATAGTTCTTACTATGTTCCAGACACTATGCTAAGCACTTTATACATATTATCTAATTTCATCCTCACAATAGCTTTTTGAATTGGGTGCTATTATTATATGAGAACTCTGGTTTTCCTGACTCCAAGCCCACTAATCTATCCCCTGCACCACTTAGTTACCTGTGATAACAACATATATTTTTCTACTTTGAAGATATCTTACATGAAACATTATGAGCTAATGTCATTTGATCCCACAAATGGGTCTTTATAGCAACCTAGCCTCATTTACTATATTTCAGAAGTGAAATAAAAGAGGTTGTCCTCATGAATAGGATCCTGGAATCATTCTCCTAATATCTACAAGCTGTGTGATCTTGGACAAGTCACTTAATTTCTCTGTATCTAAATTCATAACTGGGACATGGACCTCAATGACCCTTCCTATTCTAAAGCTATGAGCCTATGGATTTTTGCCAAGATTTTCATGATTCTAGTCCATCTCAAAATAAATTAATACTGTGTTGTCAATGGCCCCTTTCCTATGAAACACGAATGGGAAATGTTATTAAGATGGTGAGTTCTCATACTTAATATGGTCTTATTAATATACATATACACATATGAAAATATACATGCACTTTTATTCTTTAAACAGTTTCAATATTAGTTTCTTATTTGTGAAGAAAAAAAGGCTATTGGAATCTTTTGGAAACCTGAACCCAAGAACAGTATAGCCTAAAGACAAGGTTGAATTTACCTCTTTTCTCCATGGTGGCAGAAAGAAACTGAAATAACAGAACATGCTGTCATTATTTATCCTGACATAAGATCAGATAGGAAGACAAAATTCACCTCCAACCTGTAGGTATTTCACTGCAATTTTGTGCAGGGCAGTGGGGAATGATAAGAAAATATGTCAGAAGTGCATGTTAGTCAACTTTTATAGATTACGAATTTGATCTCAATAAAGCTGAGGGCCACAGAGTTCAGAAGGTTAAAATCATTTTGTCTATTTAAGTGTACATTAGCTCCAGAACAAGGAAATTGGGGTACAGGGGACTTGAGAAATGACTAACTTATTTAATTCTATAAAAGGATTCAAAGAGTGATTGAAATCTGATAGATGTCTGTGAGAGTGAGGGCTGTTAACTTTTTTTTTTATTTTATTTTTTTGCTGACAAGTCATTTATATTAATGGCAGCCCAATCATCACAGCTCTGAGCTTCTCCTTAAAATATCAGCAGGGAAACATCTGGGTTGTATGTAGACCGTCACTAGTATGTCTTTCATCAGATAAATTAGCAGTATTGTTATGCAGTGACTGTAAGAGGGAGACAAAAAATATTCAAGCACACTGATGCATATCCTTTTTTTTTTTTCCTGTGAGAGCTGATATTAAGAATGATCAGTGGGAAAGGAGTTATGCATGTTGGAGCCTGATAGAACCAAATGCACAGAAGCAAATGAGTTTTCAGGTGAGGGGAGGCTGCTCAGTGTACATACAAACAAGCTGCTTATGAACAGCTTTCTTTTACTCTCCTCAACTGAAGAGAAGCAAGGACTGAACAAAGAAGCAAAGAACGCTGTTGCATTGATGATAGCCTGGGAAGAAGGAATTAGCAATTCCAAATTATAAGAAGCCAAATTATAAACTTTCTTAACATTCTTTGTGGAATTGGGTGATGGAGCTGAGTCACTTGGAGTCAAAATTGTCTGGGCTGGATCTTTGCTTCTGATATTTACTAGCTCGGTGCCCCTGTGCCCTGCATGCACTGGGTTTTGGATCATGGGATTTTAGAGGTGTAACCATGGACCATTTTTTACGGTCTCTTAAGTCTGCTTTGTAAAATGAAGATAATATTAATACTATCCATTTTAAAAAAGTGATGTGAGAAA
Organism: Sminthopsis crassicaudata; assembly: GCF_048593235.1. Taxonomy (NCBI): domain Eukaryota; kingdom Metazoa; phylum Chordata; class Mammalia; order Dasyuromorphia; family Dasyuridae; genus Sminthopsis; species Sminthopsis crassicaudata. The sequence continues at coordinate 161,960,202 of NC_133619.1, read as the reverse complement.
AGTGCTTTGTTTCTTTCATGAGGACATACTTTGATGTAGATGAGGAATGGTGGGATGATGGATCAGGAAGGTCTTAGGTGTATAAAGCATCTGAGGGGCAGAGAAATACCATGAAAGGTGGAAGAAATGGCTCAAAAAAGGAATCAAATTAAAAAAAAAAAAAAACAACATTGGTTTTGTACTTTTGCCTAGGTTAGAAAAGGTGAAGTTATTCAATCTTGTCTGATCCCTGTGACCCCACTTGGGATTTTCTTGGCAAAGATATTGGAGTGGTTTGCCATTTCCTTTTCCAACTCATTTTACAGGTGAAGAAATTAAGGCAAACAGTATTAATTAACTTGTCCAGGATCACATAACTAGTATCTGAAACTAGATTTGAACTCAGAAAGATGAACCTTCCTGACTCCATGCCCTGCACTCTACTGTTCCAATTAGCTGCCTTTTAGGCAAGGTAGGTGCTCATTAAATGTTGGCTGACTGATTGGAAGGTTGAATAAATGTTTCTGTTTAATTTAGGACTGACCTTGATCTTTTCTCAAACACTGGAACTTCTTCATTGGAGAAAGTTTGATTCAAAAATATTTTTTGCAAAGGTTAAATCAAACCGGTCAATGCTTTCTCTGACTTTTAAGTACATTAGTTTCCATCTGGAAAAACAGCATTCCTTAAGGGGGACTTCTTAGAGTCTCCTGTCTGTTAGCTTTGAGTAGCAATGATTTTTTTTTTAAAAGGTTCTTTGAGCAGAAATGGCTAAACTTATTGAAGTGACTGGGTGGGTGAGTTGGGGTAGAGCCCAAAAAATCTGTTGGAGTTTCTGCATGGCTATGCAATTTTAAAAACTGTGCACTGACTTTTTAGGCACGGAGAACCCATTTGAAAGTAAATGAACCTGCTGTGTATTAATTATCTGAAGTTAATGTTCCACCTCTTACAAGAGCATTTCATTTTCCATTGTGTGTCTTTAGAAAATTATGGCATTTGGTTATAGGTGGATTGCACTTTTTTTCCCCCGCCAACAGAGGAATAGGTGTATGAGAAGGCTATATGGGTGTCATTTTCAGAAACATGGTCATCCTTTCTTAGCAGAAACCTCAAAGAGAAGTGCTCAGTGTATTCACTAGCTTGAATGAAATTCCCCAGACCAGATAACACCTCGTGGCACTTATTTATACATCATATTAGTAAAGGGATTTCTTTTGATGCTCAACAACTTGAAGCAATTCACTTAGACTTAATTTGTTTTCCCATTGACAGAAAAATATGCACAGTCATATCAGACATTACAAATTGAATCCAGAAATTCAGCAAAGCCTGGGGGAAAATAATATTGTCATATTCATACCTAGAGTTATGATGAAGCCAAAAAAAAAAAAATCACTCCTAACAGGTACAAACTTCCATGCTGTTGACTAATATTGTTTGGCTCCATTCCCATTTTTTTCCTATTATCACCCTTATCTTTCATCTAATCTAGGGGTTTACAATTCAGAATCTTTAAACTTAAAAAATTGTTTTTGGATAATACTATTTCCATTAATTATATTTTGTTTTACATAGTTAAAAACATTATTCTGAAAAGCAGTTCCATTGGCTTTCCCAGACTGCCCAAGGGGATCATGCTACAAAAAACCCCCAACTGTTCATGTAAAATAGGAACTTATCAAAGTCAACAGCAGTCTGCATCACCACATGGCTTGGCCCATCCCTGCTTCCTAAGACAAAGACATGCAGCAGAAAAAAGAACACTGAATTCTAAATCTTAGTTCCAGAACTCAAAAGAATCTTTCAGGATATTTCTACATTTTAAAGATTTGGCAATTGAGACTCAGAGAGAAAAAGTCATGTAGGAAGTAAATGAGAGGAAGGATGTGAATCTAAGTCCTTTGCCTACTAAAGTCAGAGAGTTGTTGTTAAAATCCTTCAGTTACCTTAATTTATAAATGAGACCATTGGATTAGGTGATCCTTGAAGTTCCTACCAACTCCAACATCCTGTGCTATTCAGTATCCTGGAGAGAGGTGAATCTATTAATTTCAGCCTCTAAAGGACTTAAAAGGCTAGGCTAAACCTAAATTGGACTGGCAGATAGCATAGTGGCAATGGCCAACCTGAAGTCAGAAAGGGTCATCTTTTTGAATTCAAATCTGGCTTCAGATACTTACTAGCTATGTAATCCTGGATAAGTCACTTAACTTTATTTGCCTCAGTTTCCTGATCTGTAAAATAAGCTGGAGAAGGAAATGGATCTTTGCCAAAAAAACCCTCAAATGCCATCACAGAATCAGATATGACTGAAATGACTATAACAACAACATAACTAAATTAGTAAAACAGGCCCAATAAATTAATCTCATTCAATTAGTATTCATGCCTATAGGTTCCCTTATGCTTATTGTAATTAAAAAATTTTTTTTTTTACCTTTTCAACTGGGATTTTATCATCACAATCACATGAAGCATTTACTAAGCACCTTGACCCTACTAAGCATTATTCTAGACATTTTGGGACTGAGGGACAAGGATTACAAGATTTAGAGATGAAAAGAACCTTTGAGATCTTTCAGTTCAACCCATTCATTTTTAAATTTATAATTGGGAATTATGAGGGACAACAAGGCATAACAAGTCAGAAAAGCTGTGTTCAAGCCTAGACTTGAATTGGCAGTGTGACCTTAGGCAAGTAACTTAATCTCAGTTTGTAGACAATTAACTAAGATTGTAAACAGCAGAGCACCTGTTAATCTCCATTTGTAAAGGGAGGCACAATTTTACTTGAGATAAACTTATTTGGGTTGCACAATGCTGTGTCTAGAGTTAGGAGGACTCTTCTTCCTGAGTTCAAATCTAACCTCAGACATTTTATTTGCCTCAGTTTCCCTATCTATAAAATGCATTGGAGAAAGAAATTGTGCACCATTGCAGTATCTTTTCTAAGAAAACCCCAAATGGGATCATGAAGAATTGGATACAACTGAAAATACTGAATAACAAATGCATTTGAGTACAAGCACAGAAGTCACTTGGATGGTGGATGGATAGCATCCCCTATGGATTTAAGAAGAAAATTCCCAGTGGAGAGATGATATAAAAATTAGACTTTATCATTGATGATACAAAACCACAGGACAAGAGGAGATACTTTAGGCAAGATGTGGAGATTTCTGGGAGGAAATGTCCCTCTTTCCCAATGTGGTCCCAATCCTGGGGCAAAACTCCATTTACCTTTTAATTTTATTCCGCAGATGAGTAAATTGAAGCCTAGAGAGCTTGTGACTTGCTTAATATAAAACAGACAGTAAACAGCAGAACTAGAATTAGAACACAAGTCTCTCCTGACTAAATTATTGCTTTACTCTTTATTCCAGTCTTTCCGTTAGAGAAGAGATATAAAAAAAACTATATTGGAGGCTTCTTTTTTCTAAAGCTTGTAATTTTATTAGCATGGCAGGACATATGCATAGAGAGGTAAACAGCAATAAAAAATAATAGTACTTTAAAATTTACAAAACATTTTTCATACAACAGCAGGGAATTGAAGAAGAGATCTATTTATCAATAAAGAGAATAAAGGGAGAGCAAGGAAGAGGGAAGAAACAAATGCTGGTAAAATAATCTTACCCTTATTTTAAATTTTAGAGAAATATCTTTACAAATTAGCTTTGAAAAATCCTAAATGCCATGTATAACATTATCCTTGTTTAATCATTTCAGAAATAAGGAATCACATGATAATTGTAGAAATATGTATGGAAGAATTGTACATGTTTAACATATTTTTGCTGTCTAAGGGAGAAGGTGGGAGGAAGGGAGGGAAAACTATTGGAACACAAGGTTTTGCAAGGGTGAATATTAAAAATCATCTATGCATATGTTTTGAAAATAAAAAGCTTTAATAATGCAAAGTGCACATTTTGGAGGAATTAAAAAAAAGAATAAGGAATCTTGTCTAATTTTAGCATTCAAAACTGGAATAGATCTTAAAGAGTATAAGTCTTTTTAGGAAGAATTATGCCTTTTATTATGTGTTTTAGACTGATCAAATGGTCTATTCAATCATGTGAAAAGTTTGAACACTTGTCTCCATTCTGTCCTCTTCCCTTGCCTTTCCCAAGTTGTTCCCATTCCCCTCTAGCACACAAAGAGCCCTGTGTCACCTTTTACCAGCTCCAGTGACATGTACCACCAGTTCTTTCTCTCTCACACCCCCATGTCACCAGCTACTTTCAGATGAGATGAGTGGATCTTCTCAGCAGGTAAGTTATTTTGATTTTGTTTGGTGAAGGGGAATGTTTTCTTTCCCCCTTCAAGTCTGGTTGTGTCTGGTGGCCACATGTAGCCAGGAAAGAATTACTGGCATATTATACAAGGGAAGGCTCATAATATAATTTTCTGTAGATGGGCTAATTGGGATTTGAGATAGAACCTATTCACTATGTTAAAGAGATGCAGTCCTGAAGTAGAAGGGCTGCTAATCCGTTATTCTATTTTTCTGTTCTCCATATATTCAGGAAGTATCCCTCCTTTTACTGAACCTTTCAACACCTCCAGGATCCCTGAGGCCCTAATTTAGGGCTAGAACTAGTCTCCTTCTATTTCTTCTATCAATCATTTTTGCTCCTTATGCAAACACAGACAGTTTTGTCATTACACTAAAAATAGGCCCTTTTAAGAAGGTTCGCAACCAGTTTGTCTTGTTCCTTTCTAGAGCTGTTTTTACTTGTAGCAGCAATAACAGGGTCTACCATTTTTCAGAGCAATAATCTGGTTCTCTCATTGATACAAACCACTCACCTTTTGGCCTTACAGTTAACTCACTGGGGAGCATGATTATTTTTTTTATTGCCTTGTAAAATAGTCTGCCTGTCACATTATAGTTTAATTGGGAGCACAAAATAATAAATAATTAAAAATAAGGAATATTGTTCATGTAGGGAGATGAATATGGTAATATGCTGCTAAGTCTGGTAAGTCTCATATAAGGGTTGGAGGAAATAACTTGGGAGTACTGATTCTCATCACCATTATGTAGCTGGGTGCTTTTCTGAGATTGTTCTTGTCTCTAGTTTCTGAATGTATATTCTTATAGTGAGTGGATTTTTTTTTTTTGTCTCTTTGCTATTTAGATTTATTCAATCACAGATTTTATTTTAATTGAGATGAGACAAAAGTTGTAAGGAGAAGGTTAAGTTTTTTTCAGGAAGGTGTGGCAGAGGGCAGGTTCTTTGTTATCTCTTCTTTCATCACCATTTTCCTACCAATATATTATGCCAGCTTGGGAACTGCCAGCGCGTATTGCTTTTCAGCAATCACCGCTGGTGGTAGGGATGTATGTCAGTCACACTGTGGCTTTCAGTTTGGCGTGTGCTAACTAGACATCAAATGCCAGTAGTTGCAATTGGCGCCTATATACTGTCATCACTTGTCATAATCTGAAATACTGGTTAGTTATAATCTTATATCAATTGCATATCACTAAGAAACCACCAAATTGCCTTAATGGAATATGCAATGCTTCTCATAGAAGCACTTAATATTTTGAAATTCAATAATGGTTGTTAGGTGTGCCAAACATCTATCTTTATTTTTAAAATGTATGTTTACTAACATCATTTTTTAGCCCCTCCTTATACCTTAGGATAAATAATAACAAAAAAGGGGAAAAAAAAAACTCTTCAAAACTAACTATTTTTTAAAAATCTAAAAAATAATTTAAAAAGGAAAAAAATCAAATATATGGAATGTTCCTCTCTCATACTCCCCCAACTCTACAAAGAAGGATGGGAGGGAACATTTGTTCATTTTAGTTCAACAAACATTTGTTAAGATTCCACTACATTCAGGGACCTGTAAAATAACAAATTCTCTGCCTTTATGAAACTTACAGTCTAATTGAGGAGATGAAGTATGTTTATCAAAAGTGTGTTATCAATAGTGCAAAATGTGATAAAAGCAAAGGAGAAATCCACAGTGGTTCTGACAAATCTGAGGAGGAAGATGCTTTTCTCAGCTGGGGGGATGAGTGAAGATCTCATGGAAGACAGTCAGTCACCTTAGCTGGACCTTGAAGAAAAGTAAGCATTTCCATTGACTGCAATGTGGATGAATGCCTCCAAGCAGGGGTGATAGTTGGAATGCATGGAGGTGAGAGAGCAGGATAAAAATGGAAACAGTTCCATTTGACTAGAATGTAAAAGGCAAGAAGATGAGGTGTGTGAAAGGTAAATTAGAGAGAGAATGGAGTTCATATTTTCTCATCTAAGTACCAGGGAGTCAAGGAAGGATTTTGATTAGACAGTACAATGATTTGACTGGTACATTAGGGAGATTATCTCAATGTATGAAGTATGAATTAAACAAATGCAATGAAGACCAATGAAGAAACTACTATAGAATTCCACGCAAGAGATGATGATAACCTGAAATAGGTTGAAGACATCATTGATAGAATGGAGGGATAGATTTAAATGCTATTATGAAGAAAATGACATTTTTTTTGTAGTTGCTTTCTTTTTTAAAAAGCTTTTTATTTTTAACATATATGCATAGATAAATTTCATCATTCACTCTTGTAAAATCTTGTGTTCCAATTTTATCTCCCTCCTTTCTCCCCACCCCCTCCTCTAGACAGCAAGTAATTCAAAATACATTAAACATGTGCAATTCTTTTATGCATATTTCTAACAACTATGATGCTGCACAAGAAAAATCAGATCAAAAAGGAAAAAAATGAGAAGGAAAACAAAATAAAAACAAACAGCAACAAAAAAGATGAAAATACTATGTTATGATATCCATACTCAGTCCCCACAATGCTCTCTCTGAGTGCAAATGGCTCTCTTCATCACAAGACCATTGGAGCTGGCTTGAATTACCTCATTGGTCAAAAGAACCACATATATATATCACAATTGATCTCCTGGTTCTGCTTATTTCACTTAGCATCAGGCTCCTGTGAGTCTCTCCAGGCTTCTCTGAAATCATCCTGCTGATCGTTTTTTAATAGAACAATAATGTTCCATAACATTCATAGACCAGAACTTATTCAGCCATTCTCCAGCTGTTGGGTATCCACTCAGTTTCCAGTTCCTTAAATGGAGAAAATTATGATAGGATTTATAACTGATTTGGTGCAGGTAGGTGGTACAGTGTGGATAGAGTGCCAGGGCTGGAGTTAGGAAGAGACGTCTTCTTTTGTTCAAATCCAGCCTCAGACACTTACTAGCGGTGTCACCCTGGGGAAGTCACTTAACCCTATTTGGCTCAGTTTCCTCATCTGTAAATTGAGCTGAAGAAGGAAGTTAAGAAATCAGTGGGTTTGTCAGAGGTCAAGAAGAGTCAGAAATGACTGAATAATAACTGATTAGATGGAGGGGGGAGTGAATAAGAGGGAGTAGAGTTAAAGGTTACTTGGAGGGTATGAAACTGGGTGACTAGGAAAAAATACTGTTCTTGATACCAATAGAGAAGTTAGTGGGTAGGGCAGGATGAGTAGTTTTGTTTTGGAAATACTGAGTTTAAGATGCCTATGGGCCATCCAGGTGATGTCCAGAAGGCATTTGGAAATGCAAGACTGAAACTTAGGAGAAAGATGAGGTCTAGATATGTAGATTTGAGAGTCATCTACAGAGAGATAATATTTAAATCCATAGGAACTAATGAGAAAAAAGTAAGCATTCAGAGAAGCTCATAAATTATGATTTTTACTGTATTCAAATCCACCAATTATCTTGAACTTGGGAAGATTATCCTAAGGGTTCTACATGTGACTGGCAAGTGTCATCGGTGTTACATAGGTATGGGAGAAAACCATGGTACTGCTGAACCACTCTGAGCCCTGATTTTCTCATACATTCGATATGATGATCTACTCAAGGCTGTATGGAGTTGTTTTTTTTTTTTTTTTTTTTTCTTTTTCTTCTGTCTTGTTCTCTAATTGGTTGTTCAATGATTCCCTAGGACTTCATTTAGAATATTCTTGGCAAAAATACTAGAGTGATTTGATATTTTCTTCTATAGCTTATTTTACAGATTAGGAAACTGAGGCAAAGAGAGTTAAGTGACTTGCCTAGGGTCCTACAGGTGTATGAAAATGAATCTTTCCTAATAGACTTGATACTCTGTTCTTTGTGCCATCTAGTTGGCCTGTAATAATAATAAGTAGCATTCTTTAAAATGATAAATTGCAGAGAAGACAGCAATCTGAATTGGCAGAGGGAGTTATCTCATCCTAGAATTTTCTCTATCAATGAAAACATAAGTCTAATTTCTATTCCTATCCTTTTAAGATTTGCAAAGAATTTTTCATATATCATTTCATTTGAGCCTCACAAGAACCCAGAAAGGCATGTATTATGATTCTCTCCATTTTTCAGGAGTAGAAACAGATCTTGAAAGAGGTTAAATGATTTGCTCATGATCACAAGCTAATAAGTATCTAAGGCATAATTTGAATTTTAGGTCTAACTCAAAGTTCATCATTTTATCTACAATTCTGTCAAGTTGCCTCAATTGAATGAAATTTTAAGAATGTGTATAGTACTATATATGATTTTTAAATTTTCAAATAGTGTTTTTTTCCAGTTACATTTAAAGACAATTTTTAATATTCATTTAAAAAAATTAAGTTCCAAGTTTATTCCCTCCCTTTACTCCTCCTCTCTAAGACAGTGAATTGATATAGGTTATATGTGTATTGTATACATTAAAAAAACCCAAGCAAGCCAGAAAGCTTCTCTTAAAATTGAAGTGGATACAAAGGGATAGAGGGCATGGCAAAGGTGAAATACTAGTGGACAAGAGTTTATTTCCTGGCGATGGTGTGAATTTTTATATCAGTTAACACGATGAGCCTCTGAAGAAATGGTAAAATGCATTCTAAGAAAGTACTGTCCTCCATCTTTTTCCTCCTCCCTCCCTTCCGCTTTCTAAATCCCCAAAGTAATCACTTATAAGATGTATTTCTACTATCTTCCCATCTCACAAATTTACCAGGGTCAAGCCTGTTCATTCTATCCTTTGGGACTGAACTTCTAACAATTCTTCCTAGAGGAAGTGGTATTGGTGAATCAGTGTTTGGCAATCTTCCTTCTTCTGAGTCAATAATGAACTAATACCTCATTGGGTGTGAGGGGCAAGTTGCTGGAGGTGTAGTCTTTTAAATTAGTAGTAAATCTGACCACAAACTCTCAAGGCACCTTTTCTAAGAGCAAGGAGGTTAATGACAACACGTTTCCTTCTTTCCAATTTGGGTGATTATATTTTTAATTACCCAAATTATCCCTGTAGATTCAATGGAATAAGTCATTATCCATTTCCTGTCTTTTAACTCGAAAAAAATCTGTGTGCTGTTTAGCCTTGTCATTAAGAAAAAAGAAAAGAGTTCTACTAGTGTTTTCTAAAAATTGCCTATCCACATCCCTTCTTTGGGACAACATCTCTTTGACCTTTTCCTCTCCTGAGTATCTTCCAACCTTCTTCCTATAATGATCGTTCCATTATTGCTCTTTGCTGTTTTTCTGACCTTGTCTATAGTAGGAGTAATATATATGTTTATATATATATTTTAATGAATGCTTTTTATGCATGGATAATTTTTTAACATTGACCCTTGCAAACTCCTGTGTTCCAAATTTTTCCTTCCCTCCCTCATCTCCTTCTATAGATAGCAAGCAATCCAATATGTGTTAAACATGTTAAAATATGTTAAATCTGATATACGAATTCATAATTATACAATTATTGTACTACCCAAGAAAAATAAATCAAAAAGAAAAAAGTGAGAAAGAAAACAAAATGCAAGCAAACAACAGCAAAAAGAGTGAGAATGCTATGTTGTGGTCATCACTCATTTCCCACAGTCCTCTCACTGGGTGCAGATGGCTCTCTCTATCACAAGATCATTGGAACTGGCCTGAATCATCTCATTGTTGAGGAGAGCCACATCCATCAGAATTGATCATAATATAATATTGATGTTGCCATGTACAGTGCTCTCTTGGTTCTGCTCATTTCACTTCACTTCAGTTGATGTAAGTCTCTCCAAGCCTCTCTGTATTCATCCTGTTGTTCATTTCTTACAGAACAATAATATTCCATAATATTCATATACCACAATTTATTCAGCCATTCCCCAACTGATGAGCATCCATTCAGTTTCTGGTTTCTTTCCACTACAAAAAGGGCTGCTACAAATATTTTTGCATATGTGGGTTCTTTTCGTAGGGGTAATTTCTTAAAATCTTCTTCCTTCCCTCCCTGCCTTCTGTCCCTCCCCTAGACAAGTTAATTTTTTCTTAAAAGATATAGAAATTATCCTCATGTTTTTGTTAGTAAAAGGCCCTAAAGGTTCAGACTGTAGAATTTACTTTTTGGTTGCGTGAATATAAAGCAGACCTGAGAAACTCCAGAGGTGCTCTGATGCTTGGCTGGGAGCTTCCCACAGCTGAATCAACCCAAAGTGTCCTCATTCTCTAGCCGTGTTTAATATCCTTTCCTTTTTGTTAACTGTTGAATGAACTACAAGTGTCTCATTTTGTTTCAATATTGAATCTAAACTGTCTGGGGACTGATCTGAGTTAGGCCCAGTACAGAACATCCCCCCGCCTCTCTCCCTCCCCTACTTATGCTGCTTTTTTGAATAGAATGTGCCTAGCAGGAATGAATTTTTTAAATTTATTTTTATTTTTTAATTACGGTATAGTAGGCAACTGCCTTAGCCATGTCATCTGAAGAATTATGGGTAGGTTTCCCTGCCTCCAAATAATTTCCATCATTGCATTTCATGGTACCTGAAATTCCACCATTAGAAATATTTTTTGGAGTGTGGGGGATTTTTTCCGAGTTTCCTAATAAGATGCAGATATCTCTGTGAAGACTGATATTTTAAGCCAATATCAGGTAACAGTTGAGTGGAATTAACACTAGCTGAAAGCAAGATAGAAGCAGGAGATGGAGGGAAAGGTGGGAGGGGGAAGGGAAATATGATTTCTTGAGATATCTAAAAAATAGAGAGGATGAAAGCAGAGGTGGGAGGATACTGAAGACATTTTACACACTTTATTTCATCTAAGGCCTGCTTGGTGCCCAGAGATGTAATCGAGCTGTGTCCCTTGTTTGACTGAAGGAGGAAAGCTGTGAAATCACTCAGGACTAATGATCGCTCTTCATATCTGTTGGTGCCTCTGTTTTGCTTCCAACTATTTATGACCCTGAACATTGTCTACAAGAGCTAGGGTTGTATATCTAGTCCCACAGGGAAGCTAACCTACTCCTCCCTGACCAATCCTTCCCACTGACTGGAATTTTTATGTTGGTGCTTTAAGGTTAAGCTTCTTTGAATTCCTCAAGTATTAAAGATGAAAGGCATCTCTCTCTAGAAGAAAAAATAAATTAATATTCCTTTAAAAATTACTCTTTTTTTTTTTTTTTTTTTTTAAACTTGCCTAGTCCCATGACTCCCACGATGACATTTCTTATAGGAGAGATTGGGATTTTTAAGAATAGTAACACGGTGATTTGTCTTTCAGATACTGTTTTACTTATAGCAGCAAAAACAGGAAATATGCACCATTTTTCAGAGTTACAATCTGATTCATTCAATGATATAAACAGCTTTATCTCATTTCATTGTTTATGTCTCATTGCTATGCCATTGGCAAAACACTATTTTTTCTCCTGAAAAGTGATATATTCTTGTCCAACAATGACTGAAATAAAAACTTGCCTTCCCTCCTTTAGTGGTTCAAATTGTGTAATCAGTTACTTTAAAAACTTTACATGTTTTTCGATATTCTATACTCCTGAGTTTGTGAAGAAAATGGTTCTCTTTTATTTATGTGGTGCTTGGACCATTTCTGAATATGAGTAATTGATGAAATTTATTTGATCTTGTCAAATTAAATGTGTGTGAACAAATCTCTTCCCTGATATGTAGTTATTCAGTACAGTCATGGGAGGGATAGTACTAAATATATAGCAGATGCTTATGACCATAAAGCATGCTTCTGCTATAATACCACATTCTCATCATGCAACATACATGACTCAGTTAACAACCTGATTCTAACAAAATTTGCTTTAGAGAAAAAAAAAAAGGAATATTTCTTTGGCTCTGGTCTGTATACTTCTCATCCTGAATCAGTTCAACTGAAAAAACACAGGCGGGGATATAGGGAAATGCAATGCTAATCTTAATCACTAAATAAGTCAGTCAATTAACGTTTTTTCCCCAATTTTCTTATCTTTGAAATGGATAATAATGAGATCTGCTCTTTCTACCTCTAAGGGTTGTTGTGATGACAAATTGAGACAATAACTATAAAGAAAGGCTTTTGAAAAGTTAAAAAGATAGCACATATACAAATAGATATTTCTTTAGATATGCACACAAATACATGTCTACATGTGTCTCTTTATTACCTAGATAATGTTAATCTTTAGCTATAAATCAAATTAGCTTTATGCTGATGTATAATTCTGTTATAAATGGGTCAGTTATCTTACTCAATCATAGTCTGTATAAGATCTCTTCTTTCTTAGTAATAGTTTCAAACAAAAAAAAGCCTTTTTTTGGGGGGGGGTAAGATTGCTGTTGTTTGCTCACTTACATGAGAAGGAGAAACATTCTAATTTTGAAAATCATTCAGACATTGAAGGAAAAATAATTAATCTTCCAGTGTTCTGTTAAGTTATCATGATCAAAATTCTGTCATGCTTCCAATAAGCAAGCTTGGGTAAGGAAGGTGTTGTAGTTGATTCTAAGACATGTACCTACCTTAAAACAACATGTTCTTCAGTCACTTGAAAAATATCATATTTCAAATTTACTTCATGCTTTAAGGTTTATACCCTCTTTCCTTACAACCCAATGAGGTGAGTAATGTAAATATTTGTTCAGGCATTTTCCAGTTGTGTTCTGCTCTTTGTAACCCCATTTGGGGTTTTCTTTGTAAGATACTGGAATGGTTTTCCATTTCCTTCTCCAACTCTTTTTTTAGAGATGAGGAAATTAAAACAAATGGGATTAAATGATTTATCTAGGGGTCTCCCAGCTAGTGAATATTTTAGGTCTAATTTGAAATCAGTTCTTACTAAATCTAGGCCTAGTACTCTGCTCAGTGTCCTAGTGCAAATGTTGTTCAGTCATTTTCAGTCAAATTCTGACACTTTGTGACCCCATTTGGAGTTTTCTTTGCAAAGATACTGGAATGGTTTTCCATCTCCAACTCATTTTACAGACGAGAAAACTGAGGCAAATAGGATTAAGTGACTTGTCCAGGATCCTATAGCCAGGAAGTGTTTGAGACTAGATTTAAACTCAGGAAGATGGGTCTTCATGACTTCAGTGTACTACCTGGATACCCCTGTGCAAATATGATTATACCCATTTTGTCAATGGGAAAACTGAGGCTCAGAGAGTTTACTTAACTTGCCACTATATCACTTAGATTAAATATTATAGTTATATATTACATAAACACATACATTTTACCATAATTTAAAATATATAAGAACTTTATACTTTATAAAGTAATTTATACTTTTAGATTATCTACAGATTATGAGAATAACCCATTCATTTATTTATCACAAGAGCCTATCATATCTATAATGATGTGCTAAATGTTATGGAGTCTAGAAAGGAAGCATAAAATCTAGTATCTGTCCTTAAGGAAAATATGGTCCTTTAAAAGAATGCATCATGATATGAATGGGCAGCTAGTTGGGGCAGAGTGCAAAAGGTACAAATTTGAGTAAAATTGAAGGCAGATTTCTTAAGACCCAGTGACTGATCAAAAGGATGATGGATAAAACAGTGGGCAGATTGGAGTAAGGAAGACCTGAGTTAAAATTTGGTCTCAAATTGGGGAGTAATTTGGGGAGACCTAAATTTTTCTCTTTTCTTTAACTGCATTAGTTGGGTGATGCTGGCAAGTCTCTTCTGCTTCAGTTTCCTCATCTATAAAATGGAGATAATTATAGTTCCTATCTATCATGGTGGTTGTGAGGATAAAATCAGATAATATTTGTAAAGATATTTATAAAACTTTAAAGTACTATACAAATGCTAGTTATGATGGTGGTGGTCATGGTGATGAGGTTCCAACCTTGGATGCATGTTAAACACTGACACCATTGACAGAATTAGGAAGATAGAAAAGGGAAAAGTGGAGGAAGAAGATCTGATTTCCATTTTTGCATATGTAAATTAGATTTGACTTCTGCAAAAAGATTTGAATATATCTCTGTGCAGTTTTTATTTTCTCTACAGAAAAGGACAATAAGGTATTTAATAGAAGCTCTAAAAATCAAAGTATATTATAGCAATAGATGGTTAGGATGTGAACTCTTTCATGATACTTTTCTTTGTTCCACTGAAGTTTTATGAGCTCTCAAGGTGGAAGCCAACATTTGTGAACAGGCTATATCCTTATTGCTTAATTTGGAAACAATGCAGGAACCTTGGCATAGGATTTTGATTCAGTAAATCAAAGGGAGGCTTGTAAAAAAGGGAACTCATCCTTTGAGAAAGAGCATATATTGAGATTGATAAAAGAAAAGAAAATGACCCATGGCTTTCTGAATACATACAACTATTGACTTTTTAAAATCTCAAAAGAATAACATGTAGGCCCTTGTTCTAAAATGTCAGTTTTAGAGTGAGCTGCAAACAGCCTTTTTGAGAAGCAGAAATATTTTCTTTCCAACTGTGTGAGGTCATGTCCAGTTTTCACCAACTAACCTTTAGGCAGATCAACCACCTCTGTTTCCAAGATTGACATGATGGATGATCTGTTTGAACACCTTTCTAATTTAGAAAAGGTACCATTTCTTGGCCTAGACAGAGAGAGCTGCTGTTGTCAAAACTTTTTTTTTTTCTTTCTGGAAAGTACTGAAGTGTCACATTTTGGTGTGCAATTTAAATTGTCAGGCTTTTAGTCATCTCAGTTCTTGGAAGTGTGATGTAAAATGCTGTAATGTGGTACGTTACTGCAAATTAGGTTTATTGATTTGGTATTGTCAAGAAATATAACACCTTCAAAATAGTCTGAGTGGTGAAAAAGATAGTCCATTTAATAGCAGTTATTGGGGTGCAACTGTATAATTTCCTAGCACTGAAATCTACAGAAGCCTAGTGTTGTTGATGCACAGGCAAATTTAACATCAAAACAACATTTTCCTTCTCCATACCTACTGAATGGAAAGACGCTTATGAAATGTTGGAGCTGCAGAAGAGAATTGCTTTGATTTTTTTCCCCTTTTATATTCTCCACTCTTATCTTTAACAGCAATAAATACTAAATGACAGATGACTCTATTCTTTTTTTTTTTAAATATGATTTCGCAAGTTTCCATTAGGCTTTTGGTTTATTTTCTATTCTTGACTCAGGAAAAGGGGAAGAATATCCAGAAACTATGACTTTGGGGCCAAGGCCAATAGTCAGAAATAAAGTGGATGAGTAGGGAGTGACTTTAAGAAAGAGAGAGATCTGGAAATGCATTTGTTGATTTCCTGCTGTGCTCAGGACTTTTACTACTCCTAGGCCAATATTAGTTTTCAGATTCACACAGCTGCCTTTTCAAAATCAGGTGAATCGTATTGGAATATCTGGGAAACTTTGTATCTGGGAGGGTACTTAGGATATTGCTGCCCTTTTAAAAATAAAAAAAAAAAAAATCACTTCAGAATTTATTATTTCAGACTACATAAAACCATAAAGTGGCATGTTCTTTTTATGAAATAGATCTTCATACGCTTGACTACTGAGCATAAAAGATCTCTGGGAGAAAGATTAGACTTTGCTTGAACAATAAATTGGACAATTCTTTATAAAGCCCCTACAGTGTTTTAAGGCATTGTACTAGCTTAGATATCAAGATAATAAAAATATAATAAAATAATAATAAATAAAAGATAATAAAAAATAAAAAATATCAAGATAATAATAAAAAATATATTTGCTCTAAAGGAAATTATATGTTAAATAATATGTTATACCCATAAATTGGGCCTCAGTTTTCCTCATCTGTAAAATGAAGTGATATTCTGTAAATATTCTGTGAATATGGTTATGATACTTTTAAAAGCATACAACAGCTTTCCTATATTCAGAATTAAGAATTCTTCTCTCAACAAGTATAAATGAGGTACAGAATCTATGCTTTATTTTTAAAAATGAAATTAGTCACACTCTGTCCTCCCTGCTTTTTTGTTATTGCTTTATCAGTTACCACCAGGAGTGTGTGTCTTTTGGTTATTAATGAGTTCTGTTGTTTCATTGATACATGGTAGTGGTTTCCTAGATTTTACAGGAAATAAACCACATGACAAAATAAAACACCATGCTGTGAATGTTGGATAAAAGAGCAAAAAAAAGTCCTTTGAGCTGAGCTGCTAAGAGTTCTGTGATCCATTAGTTCAGTTTCCCTTTCCCTAAGCCAGTGTATTGGCAAATCCTGAGCCTGCCTTAGGGAGAAATTTGCCCCTCAACAGCTTTCCTTCAAAGCTCTTACTCTTTTCAGCTGTGCTCCTGTCTCCCCAAATTACTCCCCAAAGACTCAGCAATTTTCTATCGAAGTTTTTTCCACCCATTTGGAATTGAGGCTCTTCCTGATTTTCTCCTTGGGATTTAAAGACAGCTTCAGGGAATACCTAAGTTTTTCTCTTTTCTCTAACTGCATTATGTTGGGAACATAAACTTCAGTGGCTGCTCTGCATCAGCTGAAGGCTTCCAGAGCTCCTCTGAGTGCTTTAGATTACATATAATTTCAGTCAAGGTTTGCTGCTGTATGGGAACAGTCCTCCCTTTTCGAAGGGATCAATTCTCAAGGTGCTCTTCATCAGAAAGAATGAGCTATAATAAAAATGGGAATCTGAAACCTTGGCCTAGATTCTGGTGGCCGCTATTTGGATACTTCTGAAGGGTGGATCCCAGCATTACCAGACATTTGTTTCCTACCCAGAACTTTATCTTTAATCCTTAGAAGAACAGGCTTAACTTAAGAAGTTAGACACAAACCTATGGAGGAGATAAGACACTCTGCTTTCTTGATAAAATGCTTATTTTCTACACTGATTTAGGAGATATCAGTTCCTGACCACAGACATTTATCTTGTTCACTTTCACTGATGATTTGGAGTCTAGACTATTGGATAGACCAACATTGTGAATGACTGTGACATGCCCTCTAGATTGCTACAGGAGGTGATAATTTTTCTTTTGTCAAAATATTCCAATCGATCATTTCTTCAGTTAACAATTGTTTGCTAGTTATAAAGTCTAACATGGATGGATGTATCTTTGTTACTTGTTCCATGAACACACAAATTCATCATGAAAAAAAAAAGCCCTTCTAAATGGATTTTATGTGTTATTTCGTTAGATGCCCAGATTTAATATCTAATCCTTTTTAGTAAAATAGTTTACTCTTTTATTAGATTTTTTAAAAAAGATTTATTAAATTAATTAATTATTTTAATAGATTATTAAATTGATTAGAAGTAGTGCAGTGGCTAGAATGCTGATCTTGAAATTAGTCTTTAATTCAAATCTTGCTTTATATAATTGCCAAGTTGTATATATACAAGTCATAATCTTTCTGGGGCTGAAAATAAAGAGGTTGGACATGATGATTTAAAAAATCTTATTCAGTGTTTAAAAACTGTGGTCCTATTGTCAAAGCTACAGTAATATTCCTGGGCTTATGAAGTATTTGATATTTAAAGTAGTTTATGATGAGGTGGAATAAGCTTTAGAATCCATAAGATTCTGCTTTTATACATCAATTGTAGCTTGAAAATACTGACAATACTACCTTTTCTTTTGCTCATATTTTATGATTAGGAATTCTTTCTGTCTTCCTAATAGCAACATTTCAGAAACAAGCTACTTTATTTAACTGCATTTCTTCCTCTTTCCCTCCACCCTCCCTTTGAAAAGTATATTGTTTCCCAATTTTAGCTCTACTAACTTTAGCTTTCTTCCTTAAACAAATTTATGGAAGTGTCCCGACTGGCAACTGTGCTGAGAAGTGACTATATAATCCCTTACAATGTTCTCTTTGGCCATTACATGCCTTGGGTCTTACTGCTAATCCTGTCTAAGAAAAACAAGCGTTTCCTTCTGAAAGCCCTCGACTTTAACAACAACAACTACAAAGTGTTTTTATGTGCTAAATGCTAATCATAAATTATTGTCTCTGAAATCTCCTGTGTCTCCCTTGAAGGGCTGGAGAAGGGGGAGAAGTTTGTTCTGTGATCCACCCTGCTAGGAATGAACCCATCTTCCCAGTTCAATGGACACTTCCTGCCTGAACTTAGCTAATTCTATACTAGTGACCCAGTTACTATGGCTATCCTTAAAAACAAACCTCCCATGGGAAACACCCCCCCCACTGACTTGAAGCAGGAAGAAAAAAGCCAAACTTTGTTTAAAAATCTGGGCCCTTTGACCTGTAAAAGTTAATTTCTTTTCCTGTAGGTTCTTCCAAAAGTCATAATGATCAAGATGCAATTCCCACTATGATACATGAACATAAGCAGATGTGGAAGGATTTTCAAGAAACTATCTTGATTTTATTACTAATGATTAAAAAAACACCTCACCATTTTGCAAATGAATTAATAATAATAATAATTAATATTTACATAATTATAGGTGCTTATTATTATTCCCATTTTACATTTGAGGAATTGGAGGAGGAATTAATAATAATAATAACTAATATTTACATAATTATAGGTGCTATTATTATTTCCATTTTACATTTGAGGAATT
Organism: Sminthopsis crassicaudata; assembly: GCF_048593235.1. Classification (NCBI taxonomy): domain Eukaryota; kingdom Metazoa; phylum Chordata; class Mammalia; order Dasyuromorphia; family Dasyuridae; genus Sminthopsis; species Sminthopsis crassicaudata. The sequence continues at coordinate 161,941,426 of NC_133619.1, read as the reverse complement.
GAAACAGCGGTGAGATTACTTGCTTAGGGTCATATAGCTGGTAAGTGTCAGAGGCTGAAATTTGAACTCAGGCCTTCCTGACATTAAGCCTAAGGCTCTATCCATTATGTTACCTAGCTGCTGAATTGTATGTAAAAGAAAATTTCATTTGATACTGGTCATCTGTTTCATATGATCATATTTCTAGTATTGAAAGGGATTTTCAAGGTCATTTCGTTCACCCCCATTTTACAGATGAGCAGGATGAGGCCCTTATAGGGGAAGTGACTTGTCCAAGCTGATACAAGTGTTAAGTAACTCAAATTTTATGACTACAACCTCATTCAATTATTTGTTTTTAAACCTGCCAAATGACTTTGGAAAGTACTAATATTAGTAATGTTCTTCTTGAACAAATTCAATTTGCAGTGATATTTTAGTGAAAAAATAAAGGCATAATTTAAATTTATAACTTTTCATTTTATTTTAAAATAAAGTCAATATTATAACTATTTACAATTTTATGGATTTGAACTGAGGTCTCATGATTCCGAGTTCTTTGAACTACTTGTTCTCAAATTTGACAAATTACATTGGAAACTTCTAACATAGGTAATGGTCTTTAATAAATTTAATTCTCTATGATATTTTATTGAAAAGTAAAAAAGAAAGCATATTTTAAGTTTTTATATTTTAATAAAACAAATCCCAAACTATGACTCTGGGATTTTTTTTTTTTTCTGTCATCAAATATAATTTCCTAGAATGTTAGAGTTTGTAATAACCTTAGAAACCACCCAGTTTCAACTCTGACCTGAAACAGGAACCATTCTACAATTTCACAGGCAGAATTAAATGACAAGAGGTCATTTAGTGTTTACATGAATAGTACCGGTGACTCACTGCCTCAAAAGGTAGCACTTTTTTTTTTTTTTAACAGCTCTAAATTGTTGAGAAATTTTTCCTCATGTTGAATTGAAATCTATTTTCAGCTAACTTTTAACCATTGATTTAGGATCTCTTTAGAATACAAAGTAGTTTAACCCTTAATTCCATCTAGAGACTTTAAGATAGTTTTAATTATTTCTGCTCTCTAGGCTAAACAATTCATTTTCTTTCAACTACTCCCCATATGGCATGGTCTGTAAGCCTCTTATTATTCTTTATATGATTAGAACATGTCAATATTCCTCTTAAAATAGAGTTCAAAAATATTCTGGATTTGTAGGCTGCCTGGTGTACTCAACAATATTTGTTGAAGGAATAATTGTTTGGTAAGCCCATGAAAAAGTAATTTTATATTCACTGAAGAACAATATTTGTTAAATTGGTTTGTTGTCACTATAATCTAACAGTTTTTTTTTTTTAATGGCTTTTTATTTTCAAAATATATACAAAGATAGTTTTCAACCTTCACCCTTGCAAAACCCTTGTGTTTTGATTTTTTTCTCCCTCCTTTCCCTCAACCCCCTCCTCTAGACAGTAAGTAATCCAGTAGATTTTAAACATGTGCAATTCTTCTATACATATTTCCACAATTATCATGCTGCACAAGAAAAATCAGATCAAAAAGAAAAAAAAATGAGAGAAAACAAAATGTAAGCAACCAACAATAAAAGTCATCCACGTCTATGTTGTGATATCCAGTCATCTACAGAGCTCTCTCTGAGTGCAGACCATTGGAACTGGACTGTTGGAGAGAGCCATGTCCATCAGAATTGATCATTGTGTAATCTTGCTGCCGTGTACAATGATCTCCTGGTTCTGTTCATTTCACTCAGCATCAGTTCATGTAAGTCTCTCCAGGCCTCTCTGAAATCATTGTTTCTTATAAAATAATAATGTTCTATAATATTCATATACCACATTTTATTCAGCCATTCTCCAATTGATGGGCATCCACTCAGTTTCCAGATTTTTGCCACTACAAAAAGGGCTGCCACAAACATTTTTGCACATACAGGTCCCTTTCCCTTCTTTATGATACAGTCCCAGTAGAGACACTGCTGGATCAAACGGTATGCACATTTTGATAGCCCTTTGTGCATACTTCCAAATTACTCTCAGTTTACAATTCCACCAACAATGTATTAGCATCCCAGTTTTCCCACATCCTCTTTAACATTCATCCTTATCTTTTCCTGTCATGTTAGCCAGTCTGAAAGGTATGTAGTGATACTTTGGAGTTGTCTTAATTTGCATTTCTCTGATCAATAGTGATTGAGAGCATTTTGTCATATGACTAGAAATGATTTTAATTTCTTCATCTGAAAATTGTTGGTACCCTTTGACCATTTATCATTGGAGAATGGCTTGTATTCTTATAAATTGAGTCAATTTTCTTATTGAAATGAGACCTTTTTCAGAACTCTTGGATGTAAAGATTTTCCCCCCCAGTTTTCCTTCTAATCTTGTCTGCATTGGTTTTGTTTGTATAAACCCTTTTAAATTTAACATATTCAAAATTATACATTTTGCATTTCATACTGACTCTAGTTCTTCAATTATTTTTGCTTAGATATGAGAATGCCCATTTATATATTTATTTATTTTTGCTTTAAAAACCTAAACACATAACCTGATTTGTTCATTTGCGTCTTCTGGTATAATTTAGGGGAAAAAAAAAGATTTTCTAAATAGAATTTAAGGCAGTTCTTTGAACTTAAATAACTTTAAATTGGTCAAACTTCTACTGTTTCTATTGCTCACTTCAGTAGAAATTACAATGATAATTTGTGCTTAGCATGGCATCTGGGACATAGTAGGAGCTATATAAAATGCTTATTCCTCACCTTTTCCCTTTTGCCAACAAATACTATAGCAAATAGTTTTTGACCACACTGCCTCCCTTCCTAATATTTGACTTCTATTGACTAAAACAATGAGATAAAAATTGTAAATAAAGACTCCTTACAACTAATTCTTGATTATTTATATGAGTATTGTTAATTTGTTCTTTATTTTTCCAAGAAACATAATCTTAGATTTTCTGCTCCATCAAAATAGCTGGTTGTAAGTTAACTTTTTCATCTTCCATGTTCCTTTCTTTGGATCGAGCCAATTGTATTAGAGCAGAAAGAGTACTGTGTATAAAATCAAAGGAGTTGAGTTCAAACCCAGTCTCTACCATTTATTACCTGTGTGATTTTGAGCAAGTCAGTTAACTTCTGGGTGCCTCAATTTCCTCAGCAATAAAATTAGGAATGAATTAGATAACCAGTAGAATCCTTTCTAACTCTATATCTACAATTTGGTACTCTCCAAGTTCTGGAAATAGAATTTTATTCCATTTCTCTGCTGAACTGAAAAGTTGTGAATTCTGATGAATTTAATCAAGGGATTCAAGAGATGTAAAAGAATCAAATAGAAAAAGCTCTGATTTTTGACTAATTGCCCACCCAAGGACTGGCAAAGCTATTTCATATCAAATTCCTGGTTACCCTTGGTTTCAATAAACAAGACTATTCTTAGACCAAATTAACCACTGGAAAAAAATGTCTTTTCCTTCCTCCCTCTGTCTCTCCATTCCTTCCTTCCATTTTTTCTTTCTTTCCTTCATTCCTTCTTTTTCCCTCTCTTCTTTTCTATGTCTGTCTCTCTCTGTCTCTGTCTCTCTGTCTTTCATAAAGGAAATGATAATTTAAGAGAAATCTTTAGTAATAATTATAACAATTATATTTCCATAGCTACTTGAAGGATAAATATCACTTTATATGAATTATCTTTTTTTTTTATCTTAACAAAGTGAGACAAGTATTATAAATATTATTATGCCCATTTCATAAATGGGACAACTGACATTCTGAGAAACTGATTCAGCCAATCCCTCCCCCTTGCCTTCTAAGCCAATGGCAAATAGAACTCAAGCCCAGGTGTGACTCTCGGCTCAGTGTTTTTTCTGTACTACATCATGCTTTAGATTCTCCAGAGTGGTAGAGATGTTATAGAGAATCTTAAAATGACATTATTTTAACCACTCATGGCTCTTAAGATTTGACCAGTAGTATCTTTTATATATCTGTGGAAAAGCACTTACATGATGGTAAGACTTAAGCAAAGATTGGAGAGTATATATTTTTTTTCAAATAAATCTTTGCCTTTGATTAACTTTAGTAAAAAGGTAAATGTAGTTACTGATGTAGACAGAATTAAAATTCAAACCAGTGCTTAGGTAAGACACCGAAAAAGCTTGAATTCTGTTACTCCTGCCTAATTTCTAGATTAATCAAATTCTCCTGGTCTGGACTTTGAAACATTCTCTGGAGTATCTGGGCATTGTAAATCTGGAAGTTATAAAATAAAGCCATGATTTTAAGGCATGAGGAAACTTTATGACCCTGAACTGAACACTGGACTTGGAGTATGCATCCTAGGCATGTCACTTAGTCTCTTCAAACTTGATTTGGCATCTGTAAAATAAGCATAATAATAAATCCTGTAATCCTTGCTACTGAAGAGGTTCTCTTGTTTAGAAGTTCTGAGCTGCAGTGCACATAACTGATTGGGCGTCTTCACTAAGTTTGGCATTAATACAATAAACAGCCAGAATGATGGGTCTGGGTGCCAGGTTTTCCAAGACAAAGTGAACAGATGCAGTCAAAAACAGAAGGTCAAAACTTTCCTATGCAGCTCAGAGAGAAAAGGTGAGATAGGAAGACCCCGTTAAAAATATAGCACTTACATGATAGGGTGGTTATAAAGTTCAAATGAAGCAATGAAAATTATTTCCTTTATAAAATTTAAAATGATATATTCAGGTCAGCTATTATTATTATTACTCTTGGTAACTTTTTATTGTTTTTTTTAATTGATTTTATAATTATAATTTTTTTGACAGTACATATGCATGAGTATTTTTTTTTTTTATAACATTATCCCTTGTATTCATTTTTCCAAATTTTCCTCTCCCTCCCTCTACTTCCTCCCCTAGATGACAGGCAATCTCTTGGTAACAACTTTATAGCAGCATGAGAACTTTGATTAAAATTTGTTAACCTTTAAATGTAAAGACTTACAGCTAGTATTTGCTATTACCTATAGCCACCTCCTAAAGAATGAGTGGTTTATCTAATATTGTGGACATAATTCTGACCAGCTGATACAATAGTGTATGTCTTTAGTCTTTAATAATGGAAAAAAGAAAGGGAGGGTGTGGTGGGGTTATCAAGTGATTGAACATTCTCATGTGTCCACAACTACTACTATGGCTTCAAGTGAGTGACCAGGGACTTCAGGTGACCCTTTCTCCAGGTTTCCCCCATTCCCATCTTATATACCCATTGAACTTGACTCCCTATCAGGATGATCGAGAGATACATACTGGGGCTTGCTCCAAAATTTCTGGTAGGTTGCTCATTTCCTTCTGACAGTGTCACCTGGACAGAAAATGTGCTAATTGAAAAGATTACTGACTAGAAGTTCATCTTGGTGACTTCAAAATTTTTGTTATCATCAGATAAGTAATCAGACTTATGTGAAATAAATATAAAATTGCCTTAAATCTGAGGGAGTCTAAAGTAGGAAATTCTGGACTGATTTTTTAATTTAATTTTATTTTTTTTTGGTCCCTTTTAGGAGTTGTTTGGATTATTTTAGTATTACTTTTCTTTACTGTACTATACTCTTGTCTAAACTTGATCTTAGCCAAAAGGCCCTTTTATAATTAGCATGTTTTCTGTCTGAATAACCAATTCTGAATAAACATGGGCTGGGGGTGATGGGATTAAGAAAGTTAATGAATTATAGGAGGGTTTTTATTAAGTAGTGTAGATAATTCTTGCAAACCATGAATTAATTTTTATGAATCAGGTCCAAAGAACTTAAGTAAAACACAGCTAATATTTCATAAGTAATTTCAATCCTCCTTAATAGAACAAGTCTCTGGTGTGTAATATTTAGGTAATGATTATCATAAAATAGACATCTTTTGAGGGCAATTATGTGTTCTCAATTCTTTTTTATGAGAGAGCTGGGAGGAGGATGTCATTACATCTGACAGTATATTTATCTCACATAATATTCATGATATTCTGATGGGAAAGCAGCGGTCTGACTATATATGAGTATACTTATGGAAGTAATGCATATATTGCTAAACCTGTTTATACATGAAAAAGCAGTGTGACTCAATAACCTAAGCCCAGGCTGTTACTAGGCAGGTATAGTGAAGTATTGTATATGAAAACATAGGGTTACATGCATTGAGTAAACTCCCCTAGGGAACAGCTGGGATGCTCAGGGGGGAGGATAGGGGGTGAGAGAGGAGGCATAGTCTGGGAAATGATGAATGTCTTTTAAGTCAAAGGTGAAACTCTTGGTCTTGATGTTTGAGAAAAAAGGAAGCCTTTTAAAGGGTCCTAATGAACAGAAACAAGCTAACATATTAATTTTAGATGCTTTTATAAAATTTTTAGTCTTTCTCACTTTATACATAAAAATATTTGCTAGGAAATTGACATACAAATATCAGAATATGCAAATATATATGTGAATATACATTATGTAATAAAGAGTATTACATACATGTGTATAAATTATATGTCACATTTAGAGCTACACACATATATATGTCACATACACCTATAGTTCTCTTTTCCATATTACTATATCCTTTGTCAAAATGCTTGACTTCCAAGGCACTTTACATAACAGAATTAGACTTTCAATTACACTGTCCTTTAAGGTTTGCTTTTTTCTGAATTTCTTCCCCTGTAAAAAGATTATTAAATTTTGCATGTATCTAATTTCTTTAGCTCCCTTTCTTTTCTCTGGATTATAATAAAATTTGTGTTGTCATTGTTGGCTGTTCTGGTTAGAGTTGTTGCAGCTGATCTACACTTTGAGAAATTAATTGACATTTTAATGAGGCAATAATTATGGAATTCATTTCAATTCAGGTAAGGATCCAAGTCTGAGGATGTTTGTTGAATGGAATGAGACCTTTTTTGAATTTGACCATTGGTGATTGTACTGAAAACACTAGCTTATGTCAATTTTCTTTCTTAATTCAGTTTTGAAAACCCAAATTATTGCTGATCTTGAAAGAGAAAAAAAACGCTGTCAAAGAGGAAGTCAAGTTTCAGATTTTATGTATTGTTTAGTCATTTTTAGTTGTGTCTGATTCTTTGTGACTCCATTTGGGATTTTCATGGCAGAGATATTGGAGTGGTTTGCCATAAAGTTGTTCAGTTCATTTTATAAATGAGGAAACTAAACAGGGTTAGGTGACTTGCCCAGGGTCACATACCTAGTTAGTATCTGAAGCCAGATTTCAACCCAGGAAGGTGAGTCTTCCTGATTCCAGATCCAGCACTCTATCCACTCTGCCACCTATCTTAATTACTTCACATTTTAAAAAAATTCTATGGTAATGTTTTAATGCACACATGAAATATATGATTTCTACCTTAAAATTTTTTTTACTAAGGAGGCAAAAACTTGTGTTTTATGAATTTTCTAAGTATGGCCAAAATATTAATTTATTTTACCTACTTTTATTCAAGGGCAGGGATTGGCTTTCCTATGTGTTTCTATGCTTTGTTCCTAAAACAGTGCCTGAAACATGAACATGAATGACTATTAATTGATTAATTATAAAGGAAGATTCTCTTTAAGGGGTGGAGTTAGTCATTGTGAGATTTTTTTTTTTTAATAGAGAGACTGAAAAGTCTGTGACCAAACCTGATCCTGGAGAAGAAATGGCTATGTATTGTTGCATATGATGTCAGGTAGAATTGAGATATTGCCTAATTTTACTACATTGATTTATTTCTTTTTTTGTTATGGGATTGTTTATTTCACAGTCAAGGGGAAAGATACACATTCAGAAATGAAAATGGTATAAAAACAAAACAAAATATGTATATATATTTTTAAAAGTACTAGAGAGTAGTAACATTTTTATACACTGGAATCTATACCTAGAATAAAGAGGTTCATGTTCATGGTCTAGGAGTTTCAATGACATGTCTATAGCATATATATATATATATATATATATGTTTTATGTCTATATCATGGGCTTGGACTCATAGGATTGTACCTTTAGAATTGTAAGGGATATTGAAGATTATTTAATCCCACATTCTCATTTTACAGGTAACAAACTGAAGCCCAAAGAGTTCAGAAGACTTTTCTCTGGTCATTGAGATTCTAACTCAAGTCCTCAAACTCCAACTTCAACATTCTTCCCATCCTACCAAACTGTTTCTTATTCCTTTTATGTGCTTTATGTGTATATTTGGATAAATTTGGAAACTTTATTTGGAAAGATTTGCATGTGCTATTTGGAAAATTGCTTTGGAAAAATGAAAACATGAGACTATAATGTTATGAAATGTGGTGAAAGGAAGGAATACTTGGATAAATATAGATTGAGAGATTATTTGTAAACCTTATCAAAGCTCCAAGCGTTTTGCTACATTATCCCTAGGGTATTAACTTTCCCAACCATCTCTTCGCATCCTTGCTTGACTACTCCCTACTCCTCCTTGTTTTGATAGCCCAAGCTCATTCCATTTGCAATGGTTTAGGGAGCAGCCTGGTGAGAAGGCACTGAGAAGGGACTGAAAATAACTTTAAACAACCTCTTGGGGAAGGGCTACGCTTAAACAGAGCCCCTCCCATTCCAGTTCCCTTTTATCCTTCTTGATCTACCACTGGCAAAATATAAGGCGTGAAGTACAAAAGTACCCCCAGGTTCAGCCTTCTATTTAGCCAATCTCACAGCCTAAGTGCAGATAAAAAACAGATAAATCCTTCCCTGTTCTGAGGTGATCAAGTTAATTTGAGTTTTACCTTCTCATCATTCACTTTACCTTCTTGTGCATAAGGTTTCTTAGGGAAATGTCCTAGAAAAGATTAAAGCTTAGTGACTGTTTAAGTCATATGGGATGTCATGGGAAAAGATTTGGAGTTGGGTGTGACAGGTGGAGTAAAAAGTAGGTCAAGAGAAGCTTAGTTTGACAGAGAAATATCTTTGCACTTATTTTATACAGTTCAGTTGATTTAGTCAGCAACATTTATTGACCAATAGTTGGGTACAGGCAACTATATATTCCTTAAGGACCAGGGGATATGCATGGACAAACAAACTTTCATGGGGACTCTTAAGCAAGACCTTTTAAATAGAGACCTAAAAGGATAAGTTAGAGGTCTTTAGAAAGTCATCCTTACTTGTGTGGAAAGAAGGCCCATTCCAACTAGAATCTGTGATTCTAAGGGCTCTCCATTGTAGAAAAAAATTTAAAATTATTTTTATTATCATTATATATATAATTATTTTTAAAAATAAATATCTGGAATACAATTAATGAGTTCTTTGGCTGTGTCAAGAAAGGCATGGTGTCCAAGACAGAAGTGATAATATTTCTCTGTTCTGCTTGGTTCAGATTAGAATAGATTCAATTCTAGATACTACAATACAGCTGAAGAGTGTTTAGAGAAAAGCAAATAGGATTGTGAAAGGCCTTGAGATCAAAATATGTGATAATTATTTGAATGAACCAGAGATATTTAGCCTGGAAAAAAAGGGGTGTATTTAGGGAGAATTTGATGGCTATTTTCAGGAAATGGGAACACCGTTACACAGAAGAGGGATCAGACTTACTTCGATTTGTCTAAGAAGAAAGACCTAAGATCATTGATTAGAAATTGGGAAGAGGAAAATTTTGGAATGAAGAAAAGAAAACCTCCCAATAATTAGAGTTTTCTAAAAAGAAAATGAGCTGCTCTAGGAGGCAGAAAGTTCAATTTAAGTTTTCAAGTAAAGTCTGGTAACCAGTTGAAGGATATTTTACTCAGCTATTGGTTAGACTAGGTGGCCTTTAAGTTCCTATTGAACTCTTAGGTTCTGTGATTCCCAGAAAGATATCTCAGAAATGAGCAAATTTTTGTAATTACTCAATGAGATCAAGTTTTTGGATTTCTTCTGTAAGATACCTTTATAACTCTTTTTCTCAGTGGGATCCAAATGCACAAATTCCTTTTGGAAGAAATAGTATCAAAATCTTTCATGAAACACTTGTATATATATGATGTTGGGTCAGTTATTTTTAATAGAAGTGTTTAGATAGACATAGCTTTTGCCATCTACTAATTTACTATTCTTCCTTTCTCAGTTGCCTTGAATTTACTTTTTATACACTTTAGATATAATTATCTATGAATTTGTTGTTTCTTCTAACAGGATACAAGCTCTTTGCCAGGACTGTTTTATTTTTGCCTTTGTATTTACCAGAACCTAGCACAGTACATGTAGTATGCAGTTAATATGAGAAATAATTCATTTGGACCCTTACTTTATTCCAATCAATATTTATTAGTTTGATATTTTATATAAATCACAAAAGAATATTTAGGTAAAATAGAATCTTATACTAGCCTTTTATAATAGATTTTAATCTTCAATGTAATGTTCATTACTTGCTTACCAGTTATGAAGCTCACTTATGCAAACACAAGAATACTGACAAAGATTTCTTCATACTGCTTTACTCAAATTCCATTTCATGGGTTTGGATCCAGCATGGCTGAAATGCCTTGATTTCTTGGAAAGTCCTACAAGTTATGTTTATACCTTTGCACCACTCTTTCTTGCCTGATAAGAGCCAGTGACCATCTTATGACCACTTGGTCACCAAAGGGAGCCATTGCATTGTCCATCTTAATTTTTGGTCTTCAAGACAATCAATGAGATTCTATATTTTACTATGAATTTTTTCAATATTTGAATATCAAACCATGTAAAAATTAAGTCCTGAGGACCAACGGTATCTCAGATTGTGAAGATCTGAGATGCACTTCATTAGAGGGAACCATGGAACTTTTAATAAAGTTATTGGCTCAGAGCTCTGTCTCAGTTTCTTTTATGGAAGGTTGGAAAATTTTAAAGTCTCTTTTAATAAAAGATAGTTCTTTGATGGATTGAATAAAACTAGTCACATCACAGATGCTAAAGCCAATATACACAAGTTACTCCATTAAAAAAAATCATCTAAAATTTTTTTATGAAAAAAATAGACAAAATTTGCAAATTTTTCAAAAATTTGAATTTTATGTAGCAGTTAACAAAATTTAATGTGATTAAAATTTTGCATTAATACATATACAGATTCCAGAATTAGGGGAGTCATGATCTTGTTGCTCTTTTCTCTGGTCAGACCAGTTTTAGACTCTTATGTTAAGTTCTGAGTTCCATATTTTAGGAAGAACATTGACAAGTTGGGAGGATATCAGTTAGAGGGAGATCAAAATGACTAAGAAATTTGAAACAACGCCAAAAGGAAATCAGTTTAACAAATTGAGATTTTTAATTTAAGAAACAAATTAAATTAGGGACGTGAAGGTAGGATGGTGTATGATTTATGTCTTTCAACTTTTATATGGAAAATTAATTCTATTTATTACACTTGGTCTCAGAACTGTGAACAATGCATGGAAGTAGAGGGATGTAGACTTCAGTTTGATATAAGAAAAGCTGATTAAGAATTAGTTTTCAGAAAGTGCCCTGTCATGGGAGGTCTTCAAGGGGAAATATGAGTGATAATATGAAGGGGATGTTATAGAGTAGATTAGGGTTCCAATAAGAGTTCTAGATAAGCTCTGAAGTCTGATGTTGGATTTCTTTGATTCTATGACTACCAATTCTGGAGTGTACGATAGCTAGAGAATGATGAGAGAAGTTGTATGGTGGTGGGACATGGCATGGAAACTGAAATCATCTATCTGAATTTGATAGAATAAGTGGGAGATCACCCTGGGAAAGTGTCAAGATATAATTGACACAGGGCAAAATTAAAAGGAAGAAAGATCATAAGATCTTAGCAAATATTTGCTGGAGCCAGCTAGTGAGAGCTAATAGTTAAAATTTCAGTGTGAACATTTACACTTCATACATCAGTAAAAACTACATGCAAATCAAATCTTGATTTATTATTTTTTCTCCTCTAGACAAAGTAATGAAGAATATGTTAATAATGCAAGTTCAGCTTGTGTATACTTTTTTTTTTTTTTTTGCTGAGGGGGAGCTTATTGTGAAACATTTACCTGTGTAGGTTTAGATTGATGTTGATATCAACCCTTTGAACAAATAAGAAGATGACTGAGAAGAACAGTGAATATAAGAACATGAATGAAAGGGCAGCAGTAGAAGGGGAAAGGAATAAGAAAGGGGAGGCTGATAAAGGGAGGGCATATTGAGTGAGGTGGAAGTCAGAAGCAGCTCATTAGGGTATTTTCAACTCATTAGGTAAATTCATCTAAGAGATTTTTATATATTTTCATTATGAATTGTCTTTTTAATTATAAGTTGCCTTTACTGTCTAGTGTCTTCTGTGATTGTTACAGACAACCTTACAATTTGAAATGTCTCTGATATGTGAATTTATACCTGTAGAAATAAAGCTAAATGGTGGAACAATCATCTCTCCAAATAAGGCATTGTATCCTTTTCTTTTATTCATTTTATATTAAAACAGCAAATGCAATTATATTTTGGATTTTCCTTGCTAAGTAGAAGAAGCACATTAAACAAAATCATGAGTTCAAAATGATTGTCTATAAGCTCAGCCATTTCTATTCAGGTCTAAGAATTTTTCAAACTTTTAAAGGCTAGATCCAAAGTGAAACTATTGATAAATTTTATTAAAAATGAATTTATTCTTTATATAATTAAGAGAAACCCATCCTCCAATGAAATGCTGCTTGTTCTTTATAAACTTGGGAACTCCTTGTCTCTGTGAAGATGTATCACAGGTCTGAGAAGAACATCAGAGAATATAGTTTTCAAGAATCTTTTTGCAATATTTTGTAATACAATCAGGTATATTACATACTTCAATAAATTCTACTTGGATATGTAAATAATGCTTTGACCTTTTTTTCAGATGTTAGAAAGAAAGAAGGAACAAACTTGGCTTTATTCACTGAAGGTAAAATGTAAAATGGTTAAACAGATCCTTGCAAAGAAAGTAACTATTTGCAAATGTGACTTGAATATTAGCTCCTCAACTAATCATACTGGTAGTAATAAGTTTCTGGATTTAGGTCTAATTACCATTTTCCATATGGATATAAAATTTCCTGTTTCTTACTTGATTGTGCTCTGGGTACCTTTTTTTCCATTCCCTCATTTTTGAGATTAGAAACTAGAATATAAATGTTTCTTGGGAATCTGTGGTGGTTTTAGAACCAAAGCATTTGGGATTTTAGTTCCCCTATTGAGAAGATAGGCAACCCCAGATTAATGACCATTCAAGAAGACAGGTAAACGACAGGGAATCTTGGAGGTTATCTTTCTCAATGGCCTCAACTAGTGGTTCCTATCTACCCATTGTGCTAGACTAGCATAATCTTGTAGCTGGCCTGGGGTACTTCCATCTTTTTCTTTTAAATTGGACTCTTGAAGAAATAGAATGGAGTCACAGATTTGTATGCAAATCCTGCTTTGTTACCTTGTATTATGTGTCACCTTGGGCACCTCACTTGTAAACTTTCTGAACCTTAATTTCCATATCTATAAAATGAGGACTTTGGATTAAATGGCCTCCAACTTTCTTTTGAAGCACCAAATCTATGGTCTTATGATAAAGCTTTAGTCAAAAGGAAGCTGTCTGGACAGGTGTGATTTCATAGTCCCTGAACTTTCATAGTCCCTGAACTTTCACTCCTAAAAAATAATGGTTGTTATTTCATCATGTTCTTAGGAAATCTTTAACATGAGTTGACATGTCACTAAAATTAATGGATAAGATGAGTAAAAAATCATTATATGTTATACTTTAGGGTTGAATTAAGACCTGTGCAAAGGGGGTCTTCATGCTGATGGTATGTGTATCTTGGAGCTGAAGGGGTCTGGGCTTTGAGATGACAAAGCAATTCCCTCACTGGCTGTTGAGATGGACATAATAATGGAGGATAAAGCAGAGAAGAGAGCACCAGAGTTGGAGTTAGGAAAATCTGATTTAAAATCTGGCCTCTTATTAGTTGCATCATCCTGGACAAGCCCTTTGTCCTCAGTTTCATATACCTCAATTTCATCATCTTGATATCTACTTTTTGTGATTGTCATGGGGATTATATAAAATGACATTGGTAAGGCACTTTACAAACCTTAAAGTACTATAAGATGCTAGTTATTGTTATTATTATCATTTGTTATATGACTGTAGCAAGTCACTTAAATTTTTTGTTTCTCAGATTTTTTAGTTATTAAATAAGGAATTTGGACTCATGGATTTTAAGTTTCCTTTTAGTGGATCTTTAAAAAGGGAATGGCTTCCCTATTCCCTTCCTGGTTCCAGGATATTTCAAATCACTTCCTATGAGGTAGTGGGGAAAGGACAAATTTGTCCTACTCTCATCTTGGATGCCATAGGACAGCTAGTGTCCTAAGTGAGATCGAACCTTGGTTTTGAGACTGACACTTTAGATATTTGACAATTCACTCTAAGATTCATGTTTTAGAGACCAACTTGGGTGTTCAACATATTTTAGGTCTTTTGGTTGGACTTGAGGCAGCAAAAGTAGGAGCCCATGGCAACAATTGAAGAACATTATCACCACCACAATCCTTGGAGAGACAGTACAGAGCCTAGGTGAAGAGTAAATGTCTAATCAGCATTCTTTTCAAATTGCTTTCTGTTTAAATGATTTTTAAGTGTCAACCTCCAGCACAATATAATATTATTTGGTTTGGATAATTTAGTTTGCCTTTCTATTAATTTTCACTTTTGAGCATTTTTATTAAATCTGTCTTTTGTGTAAAGGAAATAAATTCCTGTCTAGCATTTGATTCATATTGTCTACCAAGTACCTTTCTATCACCTCTTCATCCAAAATGAACCTTAAAAAATTTCTCCCAACTCTGATTGTAACAGGGGTGTGATGTAATTAGCCAAAAATATGAGAAAATGTAGTCTGATCTTTTCTAAGTAGTCAGGCACCCTAGGATTGAACTCAGTCTATACTATACACATGATTTCAGAAGAGGAGGTCTTAGTGGAGAAAGGAGTGAATGTAGCATCTCAGTTGTCCTGGGTCTGACAGCAATTCTTTTTAGCTATCACAAGACTGCATCTTTATAAATTTTTTTAAATGTAGGGCTGGAAATCAATATATCTAAGGTACATGCCCGGCTGTGACTTCTGGGAATTTGAAGATCAGCCTGGCAAAGGTGGAGCACACTAAAAGCAGAAGCCTCTTAGCAGATCATTGAGTGAATGGAGATGTGTATTTACAAGCCTGTTCTGGGGCCTCATTCTGACTTCTTGCTGTCATTCTTGTGTTTATTAGGTCCTTGTATAATTACTTGATGAACAATTCTTGGACTATCTTCTTATGCAAATGCATTTCAACTCTCTTATGCTTCCCCAACTCTGTTGCCAGATCAGTTATAATCTCAACAACATCTAACCAATGTTGCGTCAGGGCTGTCGGGAATTGTCCTTCCTCTTTCCCCTTACCTTTTCTCTAGTACCTGGGTTCTAATACAAGTTCTGCAGCTATGCAATCTTGGTCTAATCATTTACCTTTATTGAACAAACGGGGAACTCAATCTCCAAATTTCCTTAAGATTGTCAAATCAATTTCAACAACAAAAAATATTTTTTCTGAGAATTTTTTTTTGGTGAAATTGATGTTTATTCTCTTTACCCTCCCCTGCATATTATGGAATTTGATACCTGAGATATGATATGTTCACACTGCTTATATTAGCCAATTCCCCCTGGCCTGGGTGTTTGAGACTGGTTTAATGTAGAGAGTTCTGGATTTAGAGACAGAAAGCTTGTGTTCCAATACCTGTTCTACTACTTATTTTCTATAATTTTGGACAAAGTAATTCTATGCTCTGGACTTCAGTTTTCTCATTTGGAAAGTCCTTTTCAGTTCTAAAAACAACAATCTTGCCCATCAGTTTGTTATTTTCTTATTCATTTTTATTCTCCAGTTGTTTAAAATTTCCCTTGGACTTTGAATAAGCCTTGTTGCTTGCTCCATCTTCATGTGATATAATACAGAATAAAAACAAAAACACAAAAGTCCCAAAATCTGAGGCATGCATCAATAAGAAATCATTCTCTCAAAGAAAACAGAACTGTAACAAGCTTCTAAAGTAGAATGTTTACATATATATATATGTATGGATATTACATTTTAAGATAATCTATGAAAGAAAAAATACTTCACTTTGAAAAAAAATGGAGACCCGGATATTGCCTTTTCCCTGACAGTGGGATAATAGTACAGTGAGCTTTTCACCTCATTCTGGAATTCTTGGTGAATATCTGACTCATGAAAGGCAAGAGGCTCAAGCCTGGAAGATGACAAAAGTTTGAGAGCTGGGAAGATACCTTAACAAACCACCAAACAACTAGCTACCTGGGAGTAGACAAGATACTGATCTTTCTGAAGAGCAAATCATGGCAGATCAATTTCATTTCCTTCTGTGACAGAGTAACAGGTCATCTAGATAAATGGGGGAAAATAGAATTGCTCTACCTGGATTTCAGCAAGAATTCTGGTGCTCACTGAAATTCTCATCAATATATGTCACAAAGCTATCCCCTCACGTTTTTGTTCTAACAGTTTCAGTCTCCAAGGTATTACTTATCTTTTGGAAAGTTGCCCCTGCAATTTAGGTATATGCTGCTGCAAGTTGACCATGGTTTTATTTTCTGAGCTAAACATATGTGTTTTTCTTAAAATTCAAGATGGGCATCTTTCTGACCAAATCTATCCAGATTATCAGAGTTTTTCTATACAAATTAGTAACTCAAACTACAAAAATTAAAAGAAAGTATTAAATAGATAATGTTTTAGAGTACTTTTAAAGCAAATAATTCCTAAGATACAAGAAGATTGCATGTGTGTGAGTGTCAGGAGGGAGAGGGGAAGGAGTGAGAGAGGGAGAAAGCAGGAGAGAGAGAGAGGGAGGGAAAGAGGCAGAGAAAAAGATGGGTAGAAATGGACACAGAGAGAGACAGACAGAGAGACAGACAGGGACAGAGAGGCAAGAAGAGAGGGAGAGAGAAAGGAAGAGAAAGGGCAGGGAGAGAGAGACAGAGAGACAGAGAAAGACAGACATACAGACAAAGACAGAAACAGAGAGAGAGACACACAGAGAGAGAAACAGAGAGAGAGAGACAGAGACAGAGACAGAGAGACAGAGACAGAGACACAGAAAGACTCACAGGTTAGGATATTAAACTTAATCAGAGTAAAAAACCTTGGAACTGACTTTTGGCTTTGTCACATGACCTTGAGCAAGCTGATGAGTTTCTATGAAACTCAGTTTCCTCCTCTGTAGACTGTAGAAAATAATGACTTCACAGATTTTGTGATAATTGGAGCATGAATAGTTCTACTATAATCTGTCAAAAACAGACCACAGTTTTCACTTCTAGGTACCACATTTAGTAAGAACATCCATGATCTGGAAAGCTCTGGAAAGCAGTCAGGATGCTGAATATTATTTGAAGGAAGTCTTTATGTCTTGCTTATAGAAGAGAGAAGACTTTGGAGCAACATGATAGCTGTTTTCAAATATTTGAAGGGCTGAATGAAAAGAGGAATTGGATTTTTTCTGACGTGTATCAGAGGGCAAAAGTTGAGAGCAATGTGTTTAAATCATAGTGAAACCAATTTAGGCTTGATGTAAGGAAAGACTCCCAAAGAATTAGTATTATTAAAAGTGGAATATGTGGCCCCAGGAGTTAATAGGATACATCTCATTTGAAGTCATGTTAGGGATCTACACAAGCTGTTAAGGATCACTTGTTAGGGATGATGCTCTAGAAAGAACTTTAGGGGAAATTAGACCAATTCTATCATTTAATCCTTGAGGAAACTGACTAAATGACTTGCCTCCCACCAAACAAGTAAAAATATCAGGGGGTAATATTTGAACTCAGGTCCTCTGACTCCAGAACTCATGCTCTGTTCCTTGAACAACATAGTGTTTAGAGGGACTGTTGATCTCTGACATTATAGAGCTAAAAGATCACTCTTCTCAATCTTGCTCCAAACATACTATTTTTCAATCTTACCACATACTTTTACTTATGCTCTCATTTTTTCTTCTATTTTAATATTCTACCTCATCTATTCCCACTTCCTCTATGTGACCTTTTCCTATCCACCTTATTTATTTATCTATTTATCTATCCATTTATTTATTTATCCATTTATTTTTCTGTTTATTAAACCATTTTATATCTGAGAAGTTAGATGATCTTTGAGGTCTTTCCTCTGAATTAATTTTATAAATTATAAAAAAAATTTAAGCAAATAAAGATTATTTTCTTTAACAGTTTAACTTTATCTGTTGATTCTGATTAGAATACTAACTTTCTTAACACATTCTGAATCTTAATTTAATGTCATATCCTTCCAGACTTGTATTTCATTCTTTTGTCTTTATACTATTTTGGGATTAAAACCTCTCAGAAATTTTCTAACTTCCTCAAAATAGGAATGTTATTTTTAGGGAATACTCTCTCTGACAGCCTACTTCTGAAATAAATATTTCTTTGAAAGATTTTTATCTTCAGCTACTTCAGACCTTATATCTTTTTCCAGAGAGAATGAAAGAGAGAAGAAAGTGATACAATTAATAACTTATTTTTAGAAGCCATTAATTCTCTGTAATCATGGGACCTCAATTTCTCCTGTTGTAAAATGCGGAGCTGGTCTAGAATAACTCTAAAGTCAATCTATAACTTTAGTGTCTTCTGATAAGAAAAATTCCTGCCACTTTAATATTAGGAATGGAATAAACTTTTTTTTCCCCTGCTACTTTCCTTTCTCTCTTTAGGTTCTGAAACAGTTTTGATATGCATACAATACTGAAGTTCCTCCCCTCCACTCCCTCAAGTAGATTACCACCAGCCACAATTTTAAGTGATAGTTTCTTTTAAATTTAAGTTGAATTATAGTTTAGATTAATTGAAAGTCTACTGCTCTTTTTGCAGATGAAAAGGGAGCCCCAAAGAGAGAAGTTAAGTCATTTGTGCAAAGTTCCAATACATGCAGTTATAACAGAGGCTGGAATTTAGGTTTCCTAATTCATAGTTCAATGTTCTTTTCTCCATACTATATTTTAATAGTTTCCTTTATAAGATTAGAAAATTATTAAAATCCTATTTAAAAGATTTACTCTTAACCACATTGCCAGTAGATACCTGATAACAGGGCTGGATGTTCTCTTCTAATTAGTGGCTTTTAATGTTCTAGCATTTAGTTGAATTCCAAAGGGGATGCTGAATGGGGTCTCATAGAATCTTTGAGATTCTATTATGAAATTATCTTTGGGGATAAATTTATTAATTTAAGAGCTTTTTCAGTGAGGATCCCTCTATCTTTTACAGTGTCTTCAAAATTCTCTGAAGTTTGAACTCTGTGTCCCTGTCTCTGTTTCTGTTTTTCTTTCTATTTTATTATTCATGGTTTTTAAATCATGACTCTTCATGACTCTATTTGTTGTTGTTGTTGTTGTTGTTGTTGTTGTTTTTCCCTTGGCAAAGATACTTTAGTGGTATTTCTTTTTCCAGCTCATTTTACAGATGAGGAAACTGAGGCAAACAAGATTAAGTGACTTATCTAGGATCACACAACTAGTACATATCTGAGATTCAATTATGAATTCAGGAAGATGAGACTTCTTGACTCCAGCCCAAGCATTCCATCTTCTCCATCATCTCATTGCCCTTTCCTCTCCATATACTTATATATTTGAAAATATCTATTTTGTTTAAATTAGCTTCATGGTTAATCAAATTATTCTTAACTTTCTGATTACATACATGCATGCATATACATATATATATATACATTTATACATGCGTATATATATACACATACACATACATATATGTACGTTATATCTATACACCTAAGTGGCTCAATTAATATGACAGTCAGGTTTTTTCAAAATATTTTAACTGATATGATTAATTTTTTTCACTAATTTGACAATGTAATTTAATAATGTTTTGCCCAAGCCTGCATGTTGACATGTGCATAGCCTGTGGGGGTTAAATGATACAAATTGGACTAAATTGTTAGTATATTGGAACATAGAAGCAATTCCAAGTGATCTCAAGAAATGAAGAAAAAATAAACTACAAAAAATAAAATAACTTCAGTGAAAAAATAGCTGTATACAACATTAGCAAAGTAAAATATAATTGGATTGTTCAAATAAAGTTATTCTTTTATTTGAATTTTAAATCTTATTAAATTAAATTATTTAAGTTTTATTTAAATAAATTTATTTAGTAATTTAGGAAACAGTAGTGGGGGTTTTTTTTGGGAGGAGAGGGAGAATTAAAAG
The DNA here is from genome assembly GCF_048593235.1 of Sminthopsis crassicaudata. Lineage (NCBI taxonomy): Eukaryota > Metazoa > Chordata > Mammalia > Dasyuromorphia > Dasyuridae > Sminthopsis > Sminthopsis crassicaudata. Next base: position 161,921,118 of record NC_133619.1, on the reverse strand, counting down.
TTCATTTTAGTCTTATACTTTACTTTCCTGGTGCAGTTTTGATCTTTTGGATAAAAGGCCCATTATTTAGATACAATATTAGAAAAGAATATTATACATTTTGGAAAAAAATAATATGAAGATAATAGTGGACCTTAATCTAAATGTATTAGCAATATGATGCTGTTAGACATAAGCATGTTTTTTATATTTCTAATCTTTTCCAAATATCTTCTATGTAGGGATTTTAATAAATATTTGTTGAATTAAATTTAATTGAACTGAGGCAAAACTAAAATTATATCAGACTGAGTAACTGAGAGACAACAGAATGTGTTGGATAAGTATTTGACCTGGAATTAAGAGAGTTGTGTTTGAATCCCACTTCAGATATTTAATAGCTTTGTTCCCTTATCCTCAATTTCCTTATCTATAAAATAGAGATAATATTTTCATTACCTATCATCTAGGACTGTTGTGAGGGGGAGAAAAACACTTTGCAATCCTGCATATAAAAGTAAATTATTATTATTGGTGGGATAATATTCAAGGAATAAAAAGTTATATTTCTCATTGATCAAACCCTTATTTCTTTAAATCTATCTTCTAATATTCTTATTTTTTATGGTTTGATTGATTTTAGCTCCAGCATGATTCTTTTAAACTATGGTAGAAGGCTAGGCATATTTTTTTTAGGTATAATGTTTTATGAATGATCGATTAGGTCATTTATTGATGTCCTTTATTGAAGTAGTGAAAGAAATACCTGTATTAGGTTTTAGATATTAAAAAGCAAGATATATTGCAAGGCAAGACCACTTTACTAAATTTGACCATTTATATGATGCTACATTAAAAATATTAACCTACTTATATATCAGAGCATGAATTTCTATTTTTTTCAAGAATCCAAATGAAGTGTGCTAATTTTAAAATCCCATTAAAGCTTATTTCAATATTATCACATGCTAGCTTGTTTTATAGATTTTTTCTTGTTTGTTTTCCTATAGCTTTTCCTTACAATTTTTGTGTTGGGAGGGGTGTAACTAGGGGTTAATATTCCCAGGAGTTTTTCAATTAACTTGATTCCTAGCACTAAAACCATTCAAATAGCAAATTGGTGGTAAAACTTGGACCAGACTTTAGGACTCCAGCCTCTTATTCCCAGTGCTCTATCAATGAAATTCTCCTGTCATCTAAAAAGGGAGATATCAAAGGTATGTGTACTTGGATGAAATCTTCTATTCCAGATCAGAGTGAAGTTCTATTGAATACTGATAAAGTGTTATCAGTCAACAGAAAAACAGAACAGCCAGGAAATTTGAAAGATCAGATTAACCATAAACCTGAGAAGACTTCTAACGATTAGATGAATCTTTGAAAAGTGTGCTTTCAATGATCACTGAACAGCCTGTCTCCTTGATCAGTGAGTGTGATTCCTATTACTGTTAATAGGAGGCAAATTTGTGCACTGTGTGGGCGGTCAGACGATTTAGGATTCAACTGCTTAATGGATTCAAATCCAGCCACAGAAAGGGGAGTAAAATTCTCACTTTCCAGAGATGCATTAACTCTTTTAGGGCTATTTAGGTAAAGATAGATTCTTTTTTCTTTCTTTTTTTCTTTCTTTTTTTTTTCCAGGATACTAGTGTTTACTTTATTATGGGAAAGAATTAGAGTAGCTATGAAAATATAAAGTTTATTTTGTTTTCAAAGGGAAGGTTATGCCCAATATTTGATACCTATACTGAACAAACTTACAACTAGCTAAATGTTCAAATCAAGAATAGTTTGTTGGAAGGTAATAATAATATGAATTTTACTTTGTTCAGTTCTCAATATTAGAGCTGATTGTAAAGAGTGAGTAATATAACATGGTACATAAATTGGGCTGCGACTTTTTCTTCTCCAATTTAACAGCCATTTAATAAACACTCATACTTTTATTTCCCTATCTGAAAAAAATAAAGACGATAATAAGACAGGGTTGCTGTAGGGATTACATGAGGAATCATCTTGCAACTTTTAAAGAGTTATTTGAATGTTATTCTTATTTTTGTTCTCATTTTTACTACAAGGAATGCTATATAGTAGAAAGGGCATTGGGTATATTGACTGAAGACCCAAAATCAAATCTGATTCTACCAGGATTATAGCAGAATGGCAAACTCATGCAATCCAATCTGACTGTTCCAAAGAAGATGAGTTGAATCCCATAGAGGCAGAAAGAATTCAGACAAATGATTTTCACTCCTCTAATCATTATTTTTCCACATCTATAAAATCTAAGGAGGTTAGACTAAAGACAGTTTTTGTTTAGTGGTGTCTGATTCTTTATAGCCCGCTTGGGGTTTTCTTGGCAGAGATACTGAAATGGTTTGCCATTTCCTTTTTATTTTATAGTTGAGGAAAGGGACAAAAACAGGGTTAAGAGACTTGCCCAGGGTGACACATTAAGCCAGATTTGAACCCAGGAAGATGAGTCTCCCTGACTTTATGCCCACCATTCTATCCACTGTGTCACCCAACTGTCTAAGACTAAAGATGTGCAGTTTTAAATTTATGATGACTGATCTTTTTTCTTTTTTCTTATTATAGTAGTTTCCCAGGGGAAAGAATCAAGGATCATAAGAAGTGAGAAAACAGAAACCAAAATGATTTTTCAATCAGGTTGTTGATTCTTGACATTTTCTCTGCACTTTGGTTCCTCCTTGTGCATGTGGAAGCCATTTTTACAAACTCACAAAACTGATCACTCTTCCACAATTGTGGACAGCTGGATTAAGAAGCAACCTGATCTGGGATTCTCAAGGGAAAAAGCTGCTATTTGGGGGAGATTTGGGGAGGGGTGTCACCATGTGGGGACATCACCACTCACTTACTTAGCTATATTGCTTATGGCTGCTTCATGGTATCTGCATTAGCACCAAACAGATTGGGACCAAACTTTAGCACTTAGTTCTATCTGAACAAAAAAAATCTATCCGTGCCTTTTTAAATGGTGAGTTTCCAAGCTTGCCATCCAGACTGGAATCCCATAATTGTTTCCACATAAGGTTGAGCACGATGCCCCATCGGAATCACGGGTACAGTGACAGCTTTTCTCTGTCTTTCACTTCTGCTTTAGATCGGCAAATACGTGGCTCTTTGATCAAGTGTCAAGTTTATATGGTAAATCTCTCTCATGAAAAGAACCCTTTTATTTACTTTTTAAGTAGCATGTGCGGTGGAGAGTGGAGATGACTGAGCATTATTTGTTCAAAGTAACACCTCTAGCTGGAGCTCATTAAGTCAGTGCTCACAAGCGTTTTACACAAAGAGAAAGAGTTTCAGGTCTGATCTTTTCTCAGAGAGATTCTGCCATCATTGTTCTAGGCGTTGCCTGAGTGAGCTGATTTCCATACATTGTATAGAGCAGTGGTATTCTTCTCCTTAGTATTATACTGCCAAGGGAGGAGGGTATTTTTAGAAATATATTAGCCACGAGGAGACAGTTTAAAAAAAAAAAAGGTTGGAGATCTTAGGAGTGACATTTTAGTATACACTTGAAGAATAGTAATTTCTTATCTCATTCCACTTTTTATTACCAGCAACACTTGATATATTTTTTTCCTGTCAAAAATGTGACTTTAAAAAAACCACTTTCACATTTAACCTGTTTTCTCATCTGCTAGGATATCTGTCTAATGAAAACTTCAACTTTCATTATGTGTGGTTCATTTAAGAGAGACCACATTCCCTTCTCCCCTCTTCCCCCTTATAGATCAGTGTCTCTACCTCTCCCTCTCTACTCCCAACAACATCAGAGTGGAATAGAAATGCCCATGGTTGTCAGAAAAACACAAGGAACATATTAGGAGTCCTTTAATAATTAGGCATTTTTGATATGTGCCAAAGATTCAGAGCTTAATCAGAAAGTTCTTATCACATTGGCTTCTGCTTATGTTGATCTGGGAAACCGAACAAAAACAATCCTTCCTGGCTGCATTGCTTGGTAACAAGGGGAAGACAAAGGCAGATGAATTCTGCCCTAGATTTATTTGGAGGGTTTTGTTTTGTTGTTGTTGTTGTTGTTTTTGAATTGTGTGTTTCATGGGGGGGGGGGGGAATTAAAAGCTCGAGCTCTCCCATTAAGCTTTGAGCTCTCTCTGTGATCCTGATGATTTCCTTGCGTCTTAGCAGTTTCACAATCCAGGTGCTGACTAAGGGTTGCGTGCTGTGGGAACCAGATTTAATATGTCTAGCATCGCCTTTTTTCAGGTATCGTCAGTGGCTCCCTGGAGAGGATTCAGATTCCCTTCATGTGTCACAGCATCCCTACCTCACCCTGAATTTAAAAGAGTATCTCTAGTCATTAGATAAACCTGCCAGTGTAAATTGGCAGCCAAGACCGGGGGTCTGTTGGAAAAAATGGGCTAGCGCCATTTATGAATGTTTTGACAAACTGTTGTGTGTTTTTTCTGTCTGAGTATCTGGCATCACAGGTGAAACATTGTGCTGCTGGTATCTTGGCTTGCCACACACTCTCAGGCTCTGCAGGGAGCTTTGGGCCATCATAGCTAATGTTCAGAGCAAAGCTGTGAAAACAAACCATACAGATTAGTTGGACAGGCTGGCCAGCTTGTTTAGTGTTAACTGCTCTGCCTGCCCTTTCTTCCCAACCCTTTTCCATTCTTTTATTCAGCAATGTACTTATTAATTAATACAGTGTTTATGGTAAGAATTTTAAAAAATCTATTTGATACTTATTTAGGGATTATTTCTGAGACTTTGTCAATACAAGCTGCCTGTTTTTTTCAATGAAACTTAAAAGTAAAATCTCTGATTTGATTATATGGCAAGCAGATAAAGGAATGGCTAATCTAAGACCATCAATATTTTTGAAATTAGGATTTAGTAGATGGAAACTCCTGAGCCTTACAGATTTTGGAAAAAGAACATTTTCAAATTCTCTTGATTTTTTTTTTTTTCCTTCTTCAGTTTGAACTGAGAGCCAATCTGTAATAAAGGAAGAGTAGGAGTCCCCTCTGAGGTGAAATCAGAATGAAGTTTTTTTTTTTTTTTTTTTTAAGAGTGATTACTTCTATTTTAATCAAAGGCACTAGGAATCATGTTTCTTTTTAAAGAAACACCAAGAAAAAGGCTTTGAAAATTATTTTTGTGTTTTCTTGAACATTTCAGAGCTTTAGCACATTTTAAGAGTCATCAATTGTTCTTAAATATTAGATCCTAGTATCATTTCTGTGTGTGTGTGCTTCAGTGTATCAGAAATGACTGAGCTTGCCCTTGCTTTACTGTGAACAATTATAATTTGTCAAGTGACTAATACTCTTGGAATCTTGGTAAGCTATTTATTCTGCTTTTGTTGCTATCAGTCTTATGCTCTGTTTTGCAATAATAAAGGTAATATGTCTGAAGTATGGCTCTTCAAAAAGTAACTTAATCACAATGTCATTTTAAAAAATACTAGAATGGTACACTGGGGAGAAAAAACTCGATTTGGAGACAGAGGTTCAGGGTTCAAATCTTGACTCTGACAAATATACTCGCTATGAGACTTTAGGTGGGTTACTTAATATTCTACCCTTAACTTCTTATCCAGAAAATGAGGTGGTTGGAGTAGATTTTCACCTACCGTCCCTTCTAGTTCTAAAACTGCAACCCTGTGACTAGGTAGTTTTTAAATAAATGCATTATAAATGGTTTCAAAATATTTTTAGAACATCATATTTTGCCCTCTCCATACATTATACATACATATATATTAGGCATTCAATAGATTTGATATGAGGAAATTTCCTTTATATTGAAGGTCATGATCTTTTTTGAAACATGAATATTTAAATCTATCTATCCATCTATTTGTATGATCTGTTTATACATTATTTATTTATTTGTGATCTATACAAATAACATCTAAAACTTATTGGTATCTATATGAATCAATGGTCTCTTTTAATTTTATCACATAAGCAATTTTGAAAGACCATGTATTATAGTAGATAAAAATGACAAGAAGATCCCAGCTGAAACCTCACTTCTGATACTTACTGAATATGTAGCACTGGGGAAGCCATTAGTTCCCTGTGTTCGAAGTTGTAGGAATGATACAGCCTTATGTTGGTAGAGAATATTTCCTTATCTGGAAATTTCCTATATTAATAAAATCATAGATCTAGCTCCCATCCTTATATATACACTCTTTTTTTTTTTTTTTTTTTGGTGAAGCAATTGGGGTTAAGGCATTTACTCAGGGTCATACAGCTAATGAATGTTAAGTGTCTGAGGCTAGATTTGAACTCAGGTCCTCCTGACTCCAGGGCCAGTAGTCTCTGTCCCAAAACACTCACACACACACTTAAAAGAGAGATTAGATCATAACATTATTTATTTATTTTTTAACAGATAATTTTATTTTATTTTTAAAATTAATTTTATAATTATAACTTTTTTTTGATAGTACATATGCATAGGTAATTTTCTTTTTTTACAGCATTATCCTTTGCACTCCCTTCTGTTCTGAACTTTCTCCTCCCTCTTCCCCCCCTCTCCTAGATGACAGGCATTCCCATACATATTAAGTATGTTATAGTATATCCTAGATACAATATATGTGTGCAGAACCAAATTTTTTGTTGTTGTTATTGTTGTTGCAAAGGAAGAATTGGATCCAGAAGGTAAAAATAACCTGGGAAGAAAAACAAAAATGCAGACAGCTTACACTCATTTCCCAGTGTTCCTTCTCTGGGTGTAGCTAATTCTGTCCATCATTGATCAATTGGATCTGAGTTAAATCTTCTCTTTGTTGAAGATATCCACTTCCATCAGAATACATCCTCATACAGTATCGTTGTTGAAGTGTATAATAGATCATAAAGTTAGAGCTAAAAAGTGGTCTTTGAGTTATTTGGTCTAACTTCTTTATTCTATAGTTTAGAAAACCAAGCTCCAAAGAGATTAAGAGATAAGACACAGTCACACAGGTAACTATTGATGGAGTTGAAATATGATTCCAGGTCCATCCATAAATCTGGTATTCTTTCCATCCTATCATAACTAATTTAAACCAAATTGAAAGGCAAAAAATAAAGTCATACAATGAATTTTTCAGATTCTCATTTGAAATTTGCCCATGGAACTATGGGAGAAAAATTTATATGGAATAGAAGTAACCTCGCCCCATCACACAATTTTTTAAACTAATGAAATTTGTTAAATATTATTAATCAGAGCATAATAACCTGAACTTTTTTGTGCTCATCTAAAAACTGTATCTTCTATATATTTAAAATGGAAATATCATTAGTTTTTAAAGATTTATGGATAAAAATATTTAAAAAGATGTATCTTATCTCTTCTAGGATTATAACTGGGTTAATTCTTATCAAATTGCATATTTAGTTCTGTAGTTAATGATTAGTTATAGAGAAAGAAAATGCAATGTCCTTTTAGATGAAATTAAGCCTTTTTAGTTTTCTAAAATCAAGTAACATGAAAATTATAGAAATCTGAAGTTTCTAGTAAGAAAAGATAAGATACTTCTAATTTCATTAGCTCAAAAATTATGAATTTAAGTGAAAAGTTAAAATGATAACCCAGAAAATAAACTTTATGTATTTGTATGGAATCTAGAGAATGCTAATGAAAGTAGGCAAAAAATCACCAGCAAATTTTTTTTCTTTTGTAAAAGTTTGTACTAATATTTTACAGAGTAATATATACTAACATACAAAGTATATATGCATTAATACACACTTTCTTTCACACACACACACACACACACACACACACACACACACACACACACACACACACACACACTTCCCCCCCCCCCCCAAAGATTCATATTTCATGGGCAAGAGTATGTTGGTGGGGGGAAAATACGGAATTTTTCCCTCTATAAGACATATGAAAGCTTTTGGAGTTTGAGTTTAAAAATTATTGTCGCTTTTCACTTTTTTAAATATATTTTGTATTAATGTATTCAGTCATTTATTTAATGAGTACTTTAAATATTCACTTTAATATTTCCAGTATTGCAAAGCGTGACATTTCTTTGAAATACCACTTAAAGAGATTAAAAGTAATGTTTTAAAGTTACTTTACTGATATATGTAACTTTAAAATTGTTAAGATGAGAATAACATTCTAAAACTAACTATGAAATCCCAGAATAGAGATTTTAAAAAATTGCCACTGTATTAGACTCATTAGAAATAAGCAGTAATGAGACCTATAGGGGATAGGAGTCATTCTTCTAGTAAAGAAAAGCTGGGTTTGTCTTGTCTTTGGTACATACTGGCTATGTGATCCTGGGCAAGTCATTTATCTTCTCGAGGTCCTAGCAAATTTTGTAAGTAATGACTTGCAGTGTTAGAAGGACTTTTCTTGCTAGGAATTCCCTGCATTAATAAAATCATAGAACTGATAAAAAATAAAAGCCAAAAAAAAAAAAAAAGGGAACTATTTCAGTAGGATTATTTTAAATTAATCTTAAGTATGTTAATACCATTATCTTATGTGTTCACGATGTTTGCTTTATCTTTTTTTTTTTGGACAATAGCAGATCACATGCTATTTTTTGAACATACTTTTTATTGCATACTTCTTAGGCTATGTGGTTGGTACAGTTTCTTCCTACAACTATTTTGGGCATTTTTTCTCAATTAGCAGTAAAAAAAAATGCTCAGTTGAAACTTTATAATAAATTTCAGAATAATACATTAATTAATTAAGCAGAGCTGAACAGGAAACTAGCACTTTAAAATATTGTTAAGGATAAGTCATAGCTAATTTATATAATGTTTGATTTCTTCTTACAATTTGTGAATGAACTCAAAATACTAACCATTAAAATCTAGGAATTGACATTCTGAAAATGTTGCCTTTTTGATTAACTTTTTAAATGGATTCAACCAGGTGGCCAGAGTGACTTTTCATGTTGTTGCTTTTTTAATTACTAGGATTATGGTAGGAAAGCAAAACTGTAGCTTTTGCATCTTTTGCAATCAAATATATGATATTTATAAATAAGAGCTAAAAATTAAAATTTCTGGATAAGGTCATATTTTCATTGGCCAACATCTTATGCTGTTTACCTGGTATGCTGAACTATGATCAAGAAAAAGTTTGATTTTATGTGCAAAAGCAGTGCTAGACTGGATTTAAATGATTTTCATTGGAGTAGATATGATGCCTAGTTGAATAGAATGTTTATAATTATCTGTTTTTCTTGAGTACAACTCTTATAGTAACTTCATTTTTAAAGGGTCACCTCTATCATTTAATAAAAATTAATTTACCATTAACTTAAAATATATTTGCTATATATATTTATAAGTTTTCTGATGGTATTATTTGGTGATGAATATAATGTGTTTTCAAAACTCAAAAGTTATTTTGCAAATAAAAAAAATTGATAGGCAAGATATAACATACCATAACTATTCAGATTTATGTGAAACTGAATTCAACTGAAATTTGGTAACTTTCAGTAAATAAGGCTTTGGGCATTTGTTCAAAACAGTTGTTTTACCTAACATTAATGACATGCTAGTGATTTTGAAGCAATTTGTGCTGCCTAAGAGACTGACTTTTTTGGTACCTTAGGCTAGTTGATTTCTACCTGAATAAATTAAAAGAGCAACTGTGGAAAGAACAATTTTGTGTTTTTCCATTAAAAATATTTTATTTTTGTGTTTCCTTCTTTTAGGCATGACTTTATTGTTTGATTCATTGGATAATTTTTTCTCCTCAATCTTTAAATCCTACCCCTATTAAAAAAAATAAACATAATGTCAATGTGCTTTTCAGGTTAGGGGGAAATTATTAAATTTGAGAATTTGCCCTATTATTTATTGGGAAGCAGGTTAATAAATGCTTTATTTATTTATTTAAATATTTTATTTTGATAGTTGTGATTTATTTGACAGTTATTTATTTCACTTTATAAGAGATTTTAAGATGCCTTTTTTCTCTAGTCAGAAACATCATGGAACAAAAATCTCAGCTTTACTTCTGCATTTTGTATAATTGCATTTGTGTGCATGTGTCTTAATGGATTTCTTCCAGAGACAGACATGAAGTTATTCATCGTATCCTTACTGAATTATGTATCCAGTATTATTCTGTATTCTCTAAAAAATGTCAAGGGAGATATACCATAGCTTTCGGAAAGAAGATCCTTCAGAGAGCATCCGTCTTTAGTTAAGTAGAACTCCAGATTTCAGAAAACAGCAGGCAGAAAAGCAGCTGCAAAACCATTTAAACCTGAAAATTTAATCATTTTTTTCCTCTGAAAAATGAAGTTAAAAGTTAAATTGAAGCCTTGGCCAAATTCATCATGTTTTATTTTGAAATGTGCTTTTCCTCCTAAAAAGGATTCTTTACTCAGGTGAATTAATCTGAGCCTCCAGTCATTTTTTTCATGAAAGATCAGGATGATTTTCCCCCATGCCTGAGACATTCTTCAAGAATTGACTATATTCAGAATTTAACCTGTATAGTGGGATAACATTTCTTCCAGATTTCTGAACATATTTGCCTCTTAACACAATATCTTAAAGTCAGGTTTAGGGTATGGTAAGGAAAGGTCAGTCACCTATATTAGCAGAATGTATTAGGCTGTTGAATTTTCTTTAATAGAAATTATTCTTTTTATAAACTAGGAAACATTAAAATATCACTAGTTTTATATAGGATCCTCAACTTAGAACTTGGAAGAGGTCTGAAAAGCTATTTAGTTCTATCCTTGCACTTTGCAGACGTTGAAAGTGAGATCCATATAAGTTAAGTGACTTGGCTAAAGTCTCAAGATAGTAAGAGGCAGAGCCAAAAATTGTGCCTAGGACCTATGATTCCAAATTTACTGTTTTTGCCACTGTATCATGCCTTTCTAGTAGTGTCTACAGGGTGTACCCATTTTAAAGCTGTATAAATGAGAGTAATATTTATACTTAAAGCACTACAAAGCTAAGATGACTATATACACTCTATGAGACTGTTTTCCTTCACTAAGAATTAAATTTTTATGGTCTTAGGTGATAACTTTAAAAGTATATCTTGAAACAGAAGGCTTTTAATTCCCTCTATCCTCCCCCTTCTTTTAAGAGGAATGTTTTTGTAGATCTTTGAAGTAAGAAGTCAGGGGCTCAACAGTTCTACATCTGATTTCAGAACTTGAATTAGAGAAACTATTTGAACTCAGATGAATAGCACCATCAATTCAGTCTTTTTTTTTTTTTTTTTAATCAAATCTAACTGTTCATGAACCCATTTTGAGATTTTCTTGGCATAGATACTGGAATGGTTTGCCATTTTCTTCTCCAACTCACTTTACAGTTGAAGAAACTGAGACAAATAGGGTAAAGTGATGTGCTCAGGGTCACCTACAACAGTAAGTATCTGAGGCTGTCCTTAAGTGCTCTGTCCACTAAGCCACCCAACTGCTCAAATAGCATCATAACCTGACTTTAAAATGACATTTTGTTATTCTGAGTCTGGTTCTGCAAAAAAAATGGTGTGCTAAATCAGTACCACTAAGATCTTACACTTTCCTGTACTTTATAGTTTCCACCTCTTAGATCAGGATGGCAAGGCCAATTTTTAGGCTTCTTATTATTCTATACTGTTCAACCCAGAGTTTTGAAGATAGACTAATCTGTGAAGGGAATCCCTCCTACATCAGACATGTCTTATCTGCCTAGAGTATCAAACACATTGCTTGCCACACTGCTGGTGTGTGTCTGTGGGCCATGAGTTTTAATTGCACCGCCTATCTTTATTTCACATATCTAGATTTCAGTTGCCTTTAAGTTGGGTAGGAGACTGGAATCTCTGCTGATAAGGGGATTTTTACATCAAGCATAGTATGCATGTATGAGCCAGATATTCATCTACCAATCTGACTCTGCTAGTCAGAATTGCTTTGAGGGAATAGATACCAGGAAAATCTACATTTAAAGCAAAAGGCTGTGTTAAAGTCAATGGGATAAATGGGATTTAAGCAGGAGAATTCAGTGTCTAAATCAGTTTAGTCACACTGTTATTTTAGTATGCTAGTGGGGTTTGTGAACTGCTTGCTCTTGATTTGTACCTTGTCGGTAATAATGTTATGCATAATGCAGCAAAAGGAATTCTTAGTTTCTGAGCTGGGGGAACAGAAGCTGTCTTTACAACTCATCTCTTATAGATCAAAGCAAACTTGAGAACTGCTTTATATTGTATAAGCAGGTTAGTGTCCCTGAGCTTTTCATTCCTCCTATTCACAGTTATCCAACCCTCTTAGTTTATGTTAACTACAAAACCATTCTGGTTTCCATTATGACAGTGTTCATGCCCCAGTTTTACTTTTTTTTGCTTAACCACCCTGTTTTAAGATTTCAAGCAGATTGAAGCAAATATAGGACTGAAAGAATATGGGACTGAAACAAAAATAAGATAAAGACATTTTGAGTAATGTCTGTATGTATGTATAGATGTGTATATAGCTTAGATGGAAAGTTTTAAATATTATGTGTACCTCTTAAATTTTGTAATTATAAAATTTTAATCCTTTTTAAGTATTACTTGAAAATATCCTTAAAACATTATACAAGTGTTCCTGAAAAGGGCCTCATTTTTCAAATATATAGAGAACTGAGTCAAATTTATAAAAATACAGTTATTTTGAATTGATAAATTATCAAAGACCATGAACAGGGAGTTTTCTGACAAAGAAATCAGTTATCTATAATCACATTTTTAAATCCTCTTAATCACTATTGATTAGAGAAATGCAAATTAAATATATAAAAAGAAAGAAATTTTAATGAAAAAAGTGAAATGTGTCTAGTTCTTTACCTGGTATTGTAATTATTGAACAATATCCTTCCTTTATTCCTTCTTTTTCAAACTTTTTTATATAAAGATATGTGGTACTTATGTATGTGTGTGCATGTGGTATGACTATAGAAAATTTACTTATGGGAACACACATGAAGATTCATCCCCTTATTTAATAATGAAGTACACAAATATGTCAAGAATTGCTTTGCTCACTTGTTGTTCAATCATTTTCAATGGTGGCTAACTCTTTGTGACCCCATTTGGGGTTTTCTTTGCAAAGGTACTGGAGTGGTTTGCTATTTCCTTCTGCAGCTCATTTTATAGAAGAGGAAACTAAAGTGACTAGGATTGACTGACCTGTCCAGGGTCACATAACTAGTTAAGTGTCAGATCCTGGATTTGTATTCACAAAGATGGGTTTCCTTGATTGCAGGCCCTTTGCTCTATCTACTGCCCCACCTAGTTTTCCTTTGCTAGATTACAGACTATCTATTTTACTAATAAGAAGCTAAATCTAGGATAGACAGTTCCCAGGAATATTCTGATGTAGCTTAATTTGGAGACAATGTTCTTTATAATTTGATTCCTATTTTGATCTAAAAATGTTAGGCCATGATTACAGCTCATTGTTATTATACAAGTATCGTATGTGAAGAAAAAAGAAACAAAACAATATAGTCTACCATTAATTTTCCAAATCTATTTTTAATAAAGGAATTAAAGTAAAATTAAAAACTAAAATTTCTTCCAGATTCTATAGCATTTGCTATATCCTTAGCTGATGCTATAACCTTAACTGAATATGAATTTCTGGGTTGGATATACCTTCCATTTGTAAGTATGATTTATTGGTTTGGGTAGACTTGCAACAATTTTCTAATTTTTGATACTTTTTGGTACAATGAAAATGACTCCATCAGTAAACCTACAATGGTAATGCTTTTAACTAAAGAACTTATTTCTTCTATACTACCTTAAAGTTAGTCTTAAGAGTATACATATTAATTTAGAGAAATACAAATAATATTTTTGTTGTTGAGATAGTTGAGGAGACTAGACTTATGTTTCTTCAATATGAGGAACTCTCAGTATAAATTCTCCCTCCACAAATGCAGATTTTCAATTGTCTGTAACTTATGGTAATGGGAATTTGGCAAGAGCACCTAGAGGTTGAGAATTTTCTAGTAGCCAACAGTAAGCATATAATAGAGACAGGGCTCAAACCCTTGACTTCTCTATCCTATCCGTTATATGATATTTTCTTTCATTTACATTTATTATTCATTATTGGCTTTCTTTATCTTCCCTACATTTGATGCTTCTTGAGATAAAAGAAAGCTAAAAGTTGCTTTTTCAAATCCTTGAAAACACTGAATCTACATAGAAAATTACATAATTTTTCATGTTCATCTTTGAATGTCAGCTTTCTATATGATAGTAGACAACACTTAATGGAGCCAAATGATTAAAACTTACAGCCCCCAAGCATTTAAATAAATGAACAATAACACAAGCTGCTGAATCTCCTTTGACTCTGTCATATTTCATATATCTTCCTTAACTCAACAATTTAAATAGCTCTTTGTCAACATGATGAGATGTTCACGTTTCACATGTGTTGCAATATAGGTGGCTCTCTCACTAATTTGACTTTTCTGAACTATAATTCTTTTTTTTGATAAATAGTTTTTTAAAAATAAATAAGTATTGATGAAGTAGAAAGGTCTGGTTTCATTGGATATAGAAGGCTAATAAATGGTTAACTTATTATTTAATCATGAATTAGGGCATGTCCATCCATGCCTTTAGTCTGATGTGGATTAGATTTTTTTTTGGCTAAGGGATGGGGCAGAGTCTCTGGTTGTTTGTACTGTTCCATACAAACTATTCTCTTATACAATAATCCATATTCCACCTCTGGTTTTTATATAGATGGTTTCCCATTCTTAGAATGCTTTTCTTACCTCACATTAGTTTCATTCAAGGCTTACCTCATATTTGAGACCTTTCACAGTTATTCCAGTTATTACTGCTACTTTCTTGTGCATGCAATTTGTACTTTATATGGGTTCATATTGTTTCCTCCCCAGTTGAATGGAAGTTACCTTGAGGTCAAAGACTTTCATTTTTTTGTCTTTGTGTTCCTAATTCCTTAGTCAGTTAAAATAGTTGTTCCTCCTTCGTCTCAAAGAGGACCAGTGATATTGTGGGATGATATCTTGACTTAAGCATGAATTGAATTTAAGTGCAAAGTCATCAGACTCATTTTTTCTTCCAGAATCACAGAAGTTCAGTAGCAAGGTAAAAGTCAAGATAATTGACAAATGACCTGGAATGGCGGCTTGGATGTCTGATCAGGCTTTAAGCATTCCACAGAACCTACTTCAACTGTCATTATGGTCTTTAGAACAAGTTGTTCTCATCAGCTTATTCTGTGGGAAAAAGTCTTTACATGCTGAGGTAGACCCTCCTTAATTTACCTATGGGTTTCAGACCCATTGATTATCCTCAATTTGTGGTGAGTCCATCTTCTGAGATGGTTTTACAGGGTGGGATGTGTGTATGTGGCCACTGGGTACTATCTATATCACCTGTGGATGTAAATAATAAGCCCTTAATTTAAAAAAAAAAGTTTATTGAATGGAAGTTTTTTTTTTTTAGAATTTTATTTAGGTTTTTGATTATGTAATTATTTCCTGAAAACATTTAATTTTTTTTCCTACAGAATTCTACTTTCTACCCTACTCCATTTAAAATGAGAATTTTTAACAGTTATTATTATTCTAATAATTTGAAGGGTATTAAAAAAACCCACCTATCATCTTTACTAAGCTTCAGACTGATATCTTCTATAGCTGAAGGATCCTCACTGACATCAGCCCCCTAAATCTACTGCCCAGAGAGCAAAATATTGGCTTTCTGGCTCATAACTCTTATGAGGCTAAAATGAAAGCAAAGACAAATTCATGTTTTATAATTTTGATATTACTATGAAGTGATAGGAAAGGGAAGAGAAGGAGCTGGGTTAGGAAGGAGGGAGATCTCAGGAGGAAGCTAAGTATGAAAAAAGAGAAGTCAATTCATTTGGAGCTATAATTTATAGCTTCTTTGCGATTATTATGATTGTGATATCATATAGAATATAATCAGCTTGTTAAGGTTTTCGTTATATGTGAAGATTTGTATGTGTGGTCAGAGTGTTTTGCTTAATTAAAATATTTCAGAACTTTTATAAGTTCATTTTAACTGCTGGCTAATTTAATTGCAGATACAAAAAGGACACTATTTCACCTAATTTGAAGCAATAAATGAGACTAGTGTGGCTTTTTAATGATATTAAACAAGGAAAGCAAATTCTTCCTATGTTTCTTGCCCTCTCTTTTGTCTTTGGTACTTTTAGCAAAAGTAACAACGAAAAATCATTTGAAGAAACGCCCTGAAAAATGAATTTTAATTTTTTTATAAAATTTAATTATGAAAAAAAATAAAATTTAGTTATGGCGATGTTATATTGGTATCCACATTTAATTATAATGGGCATCTGATGAAATTTTCTTTCATCAAAAAAAAAAGCAGGCTTCACCAGAATTATCTAAATTCAACCCAGCTTCGGACACATGCTGGTTGTATCACCTTGGGCACTTCATTTAATCTCTTGGTTCCACAGGCAACTCTTTAAGACAAGTAGCCAGAAAGATATAATCTGCTTTGGTAGAGGAAGTCCATTACTAGGCACTCACTACATTAATGAAAGCTTAGATCTGGTAAAAAACAAATAAATAAACAAAAAACCCAACAACAATTCACAAATGAACAACTAAAATTTAAAATTGCACTTTCAGAATTGCATTTTTCATCTATTATTTTGTTTCATCTAAATGAGAGAAACCTTTGTGTAGGAATCACAGCTATTCTTTTAAACATTTTGGTTATATTAAAATATATATTTAAAAATTATAGAAAGAATGAGTAGAAATGGGAAGTAATACTTTACCATTAAATTAAGAAAACATAAATGCAAATTTGGGGCTATATGAGCGGGTTAAATATGAGAGGTATACATAAATTACAAATGATGTCTGTTACTCTCAATTTAATACTATATCACTAAATGTGTTTAAAAGCCTTAAAAATCAAATATCAAGAGGAATTAATGTATATATTTAAGAGAATAGGGTAAAAACTCTTAGGATCTTGATTGAAACATGTTAGAACTCTCTATTTGCAACTTAAGAAAAATGATGTCCTTCCCACTTTGAATATTATATAAATGTTAAAAATTGGGACTATTTCAGCCACTTCACTGAGAGCTTAGAAAAGTAAAATCATTAAACAGAATAATTAATTCTGGGGAAAGGAAAGATATATTAGATTTATATCACTTCCTGTCATTATGAGAACTCCAAATTGTCTAATTTTAAGATATAATAATTTATAACTTAATAATCTGCTATATTTTGTGATTATTGTTGTAACAGGGTATTGTGACATTGTGATACTTAAGATGAATACAAATTGAGAAATTATTTACCCGAAGAGTAAATGCTAAATAGAAAAAATTTCAATGGCAGATTTCTTCAGAGTACTTCTCCAGAGCATTTCACTTGTTACCCTTTCCATTTTCAGTGTAATAATAAAATATATACTGAAAGATAAAGAAAAATACTATAGAAGTAGTGGGAGCAGTAGTTTCCTCTTATTTATAATATTATTTTTTGTAGAGTTCTGCAGAATTTTTAGAATGATTGAAAGACCATTGTCTTTTGAGAAACTTCATTACATTGTTTGCCACAGCCTCCTATAAAGTCATCCCTTGTTGTTCGATCACTCACAGCCCTATTAAATAGCTGACAATCTTTTTTTCTCTAATGATAAGTTATTCAGTAGATTCATTCATTTCATCAGCTAAGAATTAAATGGGAGAAAGAACTAGGGAAATAGCTTTGTGAATACCAGAGGGATAGAATTCTGAAGTTCAACACTTACAGAGAATTACTATTTAGGATAATGTAGTTTAACATCACACAGGATGTACTGTACTGAGGCATATCTCAAAACATGGGAGTTGAGTGACTGACACTTGTTGAAGATGGGGAAGAATGGAAGGCAATATGATATCTGTTCTCTAAAATAGTCTTAGACCTTGGTGTAGACAAACAGATATCACTGATAGAATGCAGAATTTATATATCTGAAGATCTCAATTGTTTATTCAACATTTGAGATCTTGTGAGTCTAGTCTGGGGTATGATTTCAAAAGTGTTATTGTTTCCTTCAACTACACTAGACTACTTAGTGTTGAGTAAATGGAGAGCAAAATTGATGTCAATGATAAGTAATTCATATATAAACATGGGAGCCTTCATTATAAATAATCATTTTGTTCAAAGGTCACAGACAAAACTGTCAAGATGTATTCATATAGAATGAGTCTGAATTTTGTTTAATAAACTAAATTCTGAATTAGCTATTATAGCAATGAAGTACTTTATTTTATTTATAATATCTATAAATTTTATTTTTGTTTCCTTTTCCATTTATTTTAACTTAGAGTGTAATAGGTAAAAGGAAGTTTTCCATGAACATAATTTAAAGGTATAATGAATGTGGTCTATTATCTTAAGACTCATTTTATGCCGATCAAATGTTAAATGAGAGAACAGATGTGTGGAGAGTATATTTGCCTATTACAATAAGAAAAAAAGTACTTTTTAGAAACTACATTTTAATATTACATAGAAACTCATCTAAGAAGTTTCTTTATGGGCATTGCAACTTATTCACCAGTGCAAATATTATTATTGAGCATATGAGAAATTTGTTACTTTTTAGTTTTTGTCCCCTAGAAGATAAAAACTTGGTCTTTGGAATTTAGAAAGTGATTTTTCTAAGTTTACAAAGAATCTTTATGCCACTTATTATTAGCTAATATTAAAAGAGGAAAATGTCTTCTGAATTCAAAGGGAAAGATAAGATAAAAATCAATTTAGTTTCTGATTCATTTCTGTTGTATAGATGAATAATAATTAATTCCATAACTATAAACATTAAAATATTTTGGGGGGCAGAACCAAGGTGATTCAACACCAGATTGAGACTCTGAAAAGGTTTTGGAGTGACAGAAGCCACAAATATTTGGAGTATAACAAATTTCCAGCAGAAGATATTTTGGAAGAACTTCAATAAAGGCCTGTCCCAATTGGGCAGGGAGGGGAGGTAGCCCAGCACAGGTGTAGCACAGGAGACTCAGAGTGGAAAGGTCTTTGTGCTCAAGGGGAATTTACTGAGAGGTTCTTTTATCAGTGCTCGCTACTCTGTCCTGGTTCAGAAGCCAACATAATTACCGAAGGCAAGTAGTGAGCCCCTGAATCCCAATGTCACAAGTGAAATTTGGCTATGTCCACCTAGCACAGGAAGAAAACTGGCAACACTAGTCCCAGGGCAGCATGAAACCGTTGTTGCCTGTAGAGGAAGCTTGGGACAATCTCCCCTTTGGCCTAAGAGCAGACCTCAACTTTGAAAAATGAGCAAAAAAGAAAAAAAAGAGCTCTGACCATAGATAGCTATTATGGAGACAGGGAAGAATTGACCTCAAACCCTAAGGACACTAAAGGCAAAACATCTCTAGATGAAGTCTCAAAGGATGATATGAGTTGGTCTCCAACTCAAAAGGCTGTCTTGAAAGAATGCAAAACAAATCTTAAAAGTGTTAGAAGAAAAATGGGGAAAGCTTTGCAGGAGAATTTGAAAAAGGAAATAGAAATTAATGAAGAAAACTCCTTAAAAATAGATTTAGAGAAATGGAAAAAGAATACAACTTCTTAAAAAATAGATTTGGTGAAATGGAAAAAATTTCAATGAACAAAACAATTCAATTAAATTTATTTTTTTGCTTATGACAAATAATTATTCTATTTAATAGTTTCCATTCATTGTAAAGTGATTCCATGCTATCTTCTGACTCAAGCAACTCTTATTAGTCCTAATAGTTGCACTCATACTCAGAATACACACACTCTAAATAAACCTTCCTATCTTGAAAATCTGTCTTCTCATGTCCTATAAGGTAAAATAGATATTTTGAAAACTCTGGACTGCGTGATCTCTCTCTCTCTCTCTTTCTCTCTCTCTCTCTCTCTCTCTCTCTTTCTCTGGTTTTGTATCTCAGTTGGTCTCTGTCTTTTGCTTTGCTATGATTAAAATAAAACAGATCCCAAAATCCCCAAATAAAAGCAAGCAAATAAACCGAATTAGCAACTCAACTTTTGCACTATTCAAGAGGCTTTTTCATTTCTGAATGGCCTCAAATGGCCAATTAACATAAGAATGCTCCTTCTTTGGTTTTCTTGCATAATGTTAAAATCCCTGTATTTCCTTAACGGAAGCCCAGTCATTGTATGGTTTATAAAAATACCCACAATTTGTACAAGTTGGGCTTTACTTCAGTGTGAATTGGTCTCTTAGAATAGTTTTAGAACAGAAGGAAAAAAGGGTTTTTTTTGTTGTTGTTTTTTTTTTTTTTTTTTTTTGGTGTATTTTGTTTTGTTAGCACAAAAGTAAAAGCAGTGTGCCGGGCACACAGGAACATTATTAATGGATGTCCAGCATTTCCAGTGTATGTAATGAATGCACTAGACCTGCTGCACACATTCATTAGTGGGGTACAGCAATTTTTTTTAATGTGTTAAGATTCAGAAGGAGTGTAAATCCTACAATACAAAGCATCTTTTTTTTTTTTTGGATGGGAATTGCTTTGCTTATTTTTGTTCGGGCCAATCATGATGAAAAAAAAACAACAACAACAAAAAAAAACAACTCATGGAATAGTTGAACCATGGACAGACACACTTTGCTATTATCAACAGTACCTTACTTTTACTTTTTTTTTTACTTTTACTTCCTAAAAATATTTTTCTTTATCAAGTTTAATATTAAAAGAAACATTTCTATTGAACCTGTTTCTGATTTTTTGGAAGAGTTTAGTTTGATTCTGAGTATATATTTTCTTGAAAAGATGTTATTTATTAGATTGCCTTATGGAAAAATATTGGACAAAAAGAAACACATGATTACATGAATCTCATGATCTCTTTTAGGTTCTCATTACCTAGATAATAGTGTCAAACTCAAATAGTAATGGACCACTAAACTGTTTGTAAGGATGTGCGTGGCCACATATTGACTAAAAACTACATTTTTTTTCTTTTTTTGATAAATATTTTCCAATTGCATTTTAATCTGTTTTTTCTATGCTTGAGATTATTTTAGTCAGCAATGTGGTCTGTTGACTTTTTTTTTTTTTTTTTTTTTGCTATCACTTTATTAGACTGTTGCAATAGGTTCCTAATTGGATTGTCTCCTTTCAATCTTCCCTTTCCAATCTATTCTATATAATTTTGACAGATAATCTTCCCAAGATTAAATTTTGATCATTTATTCAACAAACATTTATTAAGGGAGCACAAGATTTTGGAAACTGCTAGACATACTGGAAATACAAATATGTCAATATATCTAGGGGGTTTGATTTAGAGAATTTGATGCAAGAGGTATGTTTTAAAATTTATTGGGAGAAACTAATGTAGATATACCAGCCACATATTATGCCATTGGTCTGAAATAGACCAGGTAGGGTATGAGAAAAGGGGTGTATGAGAGAGAGGGAAAAGGAGTGAATATGCACCTGGCCTTGAAGGTTACAGTGTCTAGGTTCAAGGTCTACCTCTGTGACTCTGGAAAAACCATAATTTTTCAGTGTCCCCAGGAAGCTTGCTAAGACTCTAAACAACTGAGTGTTGCAGTGGGAGTTCCTTACCATGAATCATAGATCCACTTAAAAAAAAATAAGCAAGAAATGAAAAAAAAAATAAGGGGGGAAGGAATAGAGGAAAGGAAGGAGGAAGTAAAGAAAGAAAAAACAGGGAACTGAGAGAAAGGAAGAAAAGGGTGGGGGAGAGGAAGGAAGGAGAAAAGAGAGGATGGGAAAGGAAGGGAACAAAGAATGAAAAAGAGGAGGGAGGAAATAAAATAATTCCCAACATAGCTTCATTTGTGGGATAAAGAGAAAATCAGGGAGATAGATTTTATGAGCCACATCCAGGGTAGATTTCAGTTTGCTATATAGTGATATAAGGATGTTAGGTTGCTTATAAAATCATATAACTTAAAGTTACAAAATATATACTCAGTTAAATGTATGGGAAGAATTAGAAAAGGGAATACTTAAAAATGATAGTATTGTGATCAAGCTTGATTCTTCTCTTATATTAGTCTTATACCCAAATTTATTTGAATGGATGAGCACCAGGAGCTGAAGTCAGAGGAAATGGCGACCTTTACCAAATCCTATTCTTTTTATTGCCCTTAAGATTTGCCCTGAATTCATTGTTCCAGGGTTGTCTGTATCAATTGGAAAATTAGATTCCAAGTGTTTCAGTTCCATCCTCTCTGCAGATTTCTGAAAAACAATTCAAATGTCTCTCCTGTCTAGTGGGTCTTCCCCAGCAAAGGGCAGGGGTGGGATAGAGGGATTAGATAGTTTTTGTAATATAAATCTGTATCAGGTAAGGAATAACTAGTTTTATTCTCACATCATAAAAGGGAATACTCAGCTATAAAGAATTATAGAATAATATAATTAGCTGAGAAGTTAGTAGTATTATAGAGACAATTACAATTAGTGTTGCCATTTCTGTCACAATTGTTTTGGTAATTGAGGAAAAGGAAAGATTTTAAAGATCTCACACAGTTCTGTACCAAAGAAAGAAGATATAAACAGGAAGTTGCCCTATCTCAGACTAGGGTTGTCATAAGAGGTTAGTAGCTCTGGGTCTTGCAGTCCTTCTGAAGGGCATTCTCTCATCAATCACTATATTTTGAATCTGGCAGGAAACAGAAGTCTAAGGAGTAAGAAATGCCCCTCTAATGTTTCAGTTCAGCATGCAGTTAGAAGAATTCTCTTAAGCATTCAGAGATTATCTGTGCCTGCTCTGAATTATAGTTGGGAGATGGGGGAAGGGGGGTCTCCATCATGCATTCTGAAGGGGGTACAATGGAATCATAGATTGAAAGTTAAAGGGAATATCAGAATTCATCTAATTCAGTCCCCTACTTTTAAAAGTGAAGTGATTTGTCCAAGATAGTAAGTGACCCATTTGGGGAAAATGTTGGGGATGTAGAAAAAATCAGACTTGTCAGCTAATTGGATATGTCGGGTGAGTTTGAGTGAATAGTGAAAGATAATCCTGAAGTTCTAAACTTAAATGACTTGGGAGAATGGATGGTGGTGTCTTGGTAACTATTTTTTCTTAGCCTGGGATACATGAAGCTACTTTGTTTTATTTTTAAAATTTTTATAACTACTTTTCTTTTTAAAATTTTAATAATATTTTGTTTTTTCCAAATACATGCTAAGATAGTTTTCAACATTTATCTTTGCAAAACCTTGTGTTCCAAATTTTTTTCTCCTTCTCTTCACCCTCCTTCTTCCTCAAGACAGCAAGCAAGCCAATATAAGTTAAACTTTATAACTATTTTTCAAAATAATTGGTTACCTTTGTAATACTATGCATTTTATTTTATTTATTTTAAACATTATTCTCTGAAAGGGTTTATAGGCTTCACCAGACAGTCAAAGGGATCCATGATGTTAAAAATATTATTGAGAATCCCTTTATATACTAATTAGGGAAGACTAGAGTAAGCCTTCTGAGTAAGTCTCAATGAGTAAGCTCACCTGGAGAATAATTAGAGGTAGATTGACTGTGACTTACTGAGACCCATTTCCCTTTTAGGGACAGAGCATCCTAAGGGATTTTTATCTAGCTGGGAATGGATGTAGAATAAGAGGGATAGACATTGCCATCTAAAGGATGACAAACTGAAGGGTTTTGCCTGAGGACCATGTGTAACATCAGGAAAATAAAGCTCTTCGTGGATAATATTAACTCTGTATGTTAACACTTTTGTTCTGGGAAGGGAGGAGTGAGTGAAAGGGAAGTAGGAATTATTTGAGCTACATTCCTTCATTCAGTAGTCACATTTCTCCTCATTCCACTAAAGAGGAGATATGGTCTCTGCCCTTGAAGATTTAGCTGACAATCCATCTGTGAATACGTGAAACACATATGTACACAATAACTAAAAAAACAAAATGGAATATGATAAGGACATGAGACACACAAAGTATGATGGTAGATTGAAAATGAAAAAGAAAAACCCTATAATTTCCTACCTTTTATTGCCTACTGACTTGTCCTACCTTCTTAGTTTATTGGTCAAGTCTCTTTTCTTCTTTAAGCATGCTGGACCTTGAATCATTAAGACCTGAATTTAAATGTGACCTCAGACTTTATTACCTGTGTGATCATGGATAAGTCACTTAACATATTTCTACTTCAGTTTCCTCATCTGTAAAATGGGAATTATTGTAGCATCTACTCCCCCTCCCCCATACCAGTATTGTTATGAGGATAAAATGAAGTAATATTTAAAAAATACTTTGCAAATCTTAAAGCACTATCATTTAAATGCTAGTTACTATTACTGTTATTTTTTTAGCCTTACCTCTTAATAGATCTTTATTTGCTCCAAAAGAATTGGATTGGTCATTCTGGTTTTTAAGCTGTATTTGCATGAATTTGTATACTTGCTCCTATAATTCTAGACATTTTGCCCTATCTTCACTTAACTAAATTGTTTCTTCAAGATCCAGGTCATATGTCTTCTCAAGTATCAAGTTATCCCCTTCTCTGATCATCTTTGTAAAAGTTAGGCATCTAATAAATGTTTGTTTAATTGAATTAATAAATGCCTGATGTTAAGTAAATGAGTGAATGATTTTTACTATCTAAGGAACTTATTATCTTACTAAAAGAGGCCTGACTTGACCTGGGAATCAGATAAAACTGAGCATTTCTTGAGCTGGGTGTATCAGACATTTCTTGCGATTATTTGTGTATCAGAGGTTCCTTGCAGTGCTGACATGCTGAACCCAGAACTTTTCCTGCTATGCCAGATTCCCAACTCAGTCTGATTCATATCAACTCCCATTTCCGAAAAACAACCCAGCCCAAAGATGACCTGATAAAGACCACTCTGAGATTACTATACTCTTGGTGATTTTTGTCTTTATAACCCCTGCTATCTAATTGTGCTCTCATGTTTACATGTTTGCTTACTTAGGAAGAATAAAGCTATGGATACAGTTTGTTTTGTCTTTCTTAGACTATACTCTCGGGAAAAAAAGAAGATTGAGAAGGGTTTGATAATTGAATGGGATGCTGGGATTTATAGTTTAGAACACATCTTCCCTCTCAGCTGTAAGAATAATTTTGGACTATTGCAACCTTTGAACTGGGTGTCAGAGGTGAAATATACCTTGATATTGTTATTTTTAATTTTTAAAAACAATTTAATAATATTATTTTTTCTCTCCAGTTACATGTGAAAAAATATCTAACACTTTAAAAAAATTTGTGTTTCAAA
This sequence comes from Sminthopsis crassicaudata, assembly GCF_048593235.1. Taxonomy (NCBI): domain Eukaryota; kingdom Metazoa; phylum Chordata; class Mammalia; order Dasyuromorphia; family Dasyuridae; genus Sminthopsis; species Sminthopsis crassicaudata. Next base: position 161,895,828 of record NC_133619.1, on the reverse strand, counting down.
TTTTATCCTTTTTTCCCTTCTCTTCCCCTCCTTGAAATGTAAGCAACCTGATGTAAGTTATATATGTGCAATCATGTAAAATATTTCCATATTAGTCATTTGGATGGCTAGGAATTTGTAAAGTGATACACATAGTTTATTAGAGTCCAGCTTAAAAGGAAGGATTAAGGACTATAAGCATTTGTAACAACAAAGGAGATAGCTTTCTGAGCTCTAACTTGGACAGAGCTTGAAAGTATTGTCAAAGGCAAGAATGAAGGGGTAGTAGAAGTGGGAGAAGAGAGCCCCTTTTTCTTTAGTGCTGCTTCTCAATTCATGTATTCCTTTCTTTTTTTTTTTTTCTCATTCTGCCCTCTTGAATTCTGGATGAGTTTCTTTGAAAATGTCTTAGTATGGCTTCTCTGCCTTCAGTTTCAAACATCTTGACAGTCTAATATCATTTTCAGGATTGAGAGAGAATGGTTGTTCCTATGAACTACAAATCGAAGAAAGTAAGTCAATTCTCAAATCCCCATTACATTCAACTTTCATAGATGCCTTCCTGTTTCAGCCTATGCTGGAAGAAGACAAATATTAATTCTATGTTGCTACTTTCCATGAATTGAATAAAAAATGAAATATTTTAAAAATAAATAGAATTTAGAAAAGAATTGAAATGACAATAATGACCTTGTCTTCCTAAGCAATTTGAAAATTAATGACTTTTTTCTGAAAGTAGTCATTAATCCCAAGAAAATGTCTAATGTTAAATTTTATTGCTTTAGTCTAGTATTAAGAAATGATACCCCCCAAAGCTATTTTAAAATGCTCTTTCTGTATGATATATAAGATAGAAAAGTTCAGAATGAATGAAAGTTAAACATTTTGGCTTATGTAAAATTTGCCAGTATCTTTAAAAAGCTGAAAAATTTATGAATGCTTGGTTTATTCTGAGGAAGTGATGAGTCAGAATATAATTTTATTTTGGGCTGTTGTAGTCTATAATATAATAATATGCAACTGAGGAAACAGAAACTTTATATAGAGATTAAATGACTTATTCAATAATGACTTAATAAATATGAAATGCAGGATATAAACCTCTATGTACAATATTTTTGCTACCATTGTAATAAAAAGTTTCCTAAGGATTTGATTAGATTGTTGTTATTGTGATACATTAACATTTCTAAGTAAGCCAGATCAGAACTGATTTGAAACAATATTTGAGCCTCAACATCCTTAGAAAAGGTACTATTCAAGATTGAGGGGAAGAAAAATAAATCAGTTCTCAGGGATAACAAATCCCTCTAGATTCTCCTTAAGGTAGTCTTCAGAGAAAAGGGGGGGTCTCTAATTTATAGACAGAAGCAGTCTTCAGAGAGAAAGAGAGAACAGTCCTTCTTAATTCTCTACTCTCCAGATTCTAATTCTTTTCCAAAGTATTGAGTTCTATGCCATGGATGTATAAGAAATGTCTTTATTGTACTGTTTTATTTTTTCCTTCTTCTACTTGTTTTGCATGATCTAGCAAACTTTTTCCATCTTCAAAACATACATGTAGATTATACTACAAAATGATCATTATAATAACAAATATTTATAAAGTACTATATGTCAGATACTGTACTAAGCATTTTTGCAATTTTTTTCTCATTTGATCACAACAGTGCTATTATTAGCTCCCATTTTATAGTTAAGGAGACTGAATATAGGCATGGAATGTTATCTGCATTTAACTTTTTTATTCAAAGAATTTAGTATGAAAAGACTTTAGAAGTGTTCTGTAAGGATGCTCCAAGGTTCTCTTTCTACCAGATTCTAGTGTCTTAAATACATACTGAGTTTGGGTAGACTTAATGTGCTTTCTTTGAAACATATTTTGTGCTAATAGAATTTTATCCCCAAATTGTAAATTTATATACTTGGTTTCCATGATTCTTCTAACATAGTGTATTGTTCTATTTTCCTGAAAGATAAATTATCATTGGTTGATGTATTGGCCTTAGGTGGTTATAGAACAGCAATGGTAAAGCTTGAGATGACCTTTCAAAGATCAGAGGAAGACTTTTCAGAAAACCCATTAGTTTCCTCCATTGAGAAGAAAAACAGACCTGTTTTTTTTTTGCATGTCTAGCTATTTAAAAAAAAACAGCAAAGAAAACATAAGAACTACCAAAAATTAAAACGTGGAGGTAGAAAATAGAATGTTATAGTTAGAGAACAGTAACAATTGAGTTTCACTACAGAGCTTGTGAGGGAGGGGTGAGACAATCTTTGGGTGCTTTGGATAGTTAAGGTCTAAATTCTTTCTAAGACAGGTAGGACAATGGATAGTGTGCCAAACCTGGGGTTAGAAAAACTTGAGTTTAAATCTTGCCTTAGACACTTAGCAGTTGTGTGACTCTGGGCAAGATACTTATCCTTGTTTGCTTCAATTTCCTTATCTATAAAAATGAACTGGAGAAGGACATGGTGAACCACTCCAATATCTTTGCTAAGAAAACCCCAAATTGGGTCATGACAAGTTGGTCATGACTGAAATAATTGAACAATAACAAAGTCTTATAAAATGTTTAGTTCTGTCTGTGTTCTTTGGGTACATGATAAAAATAGGATAGAGCAGAGGGAAAAAGTGAGTGATATACTCCAAAAATGAAACAGGATTTCTAGTGAGATTAGTGATTATAGATATTTTTGGAGTGGATTAGAAAAAAAACTATTAGAAAATAAGAAGGAAAATAATACTTTTAACTGGAAGAGATAGAGAAAACTTTAGAAAGGAGTTGGTCCTTAGGTTGATCCTTGAGGAAAGACAAAAAGTTCTGAAAGACAGGCATGAGGTGGGAGTGTTCTGCACACTTAGGGGATGGACTGCATAGAATGAACATAGGTGAAGGAGAATGTATTGAATTTGGAATGACTAGCAAGCCATTTTGGGGGGAATATAGAATGAAGCAAGGTAAAAAAATAAAGTTAAACCATATTTTGGAGTAGTAGACTAAAGAGAAATGGAAGGAAAGAAAAAGTGAAGTCCTGTATAATTAGAAGTAAATTCAACTTGATATATTTCCTAGCACCTAACACACTGCTTTGTGGGTAATAGATATTTACAAAAGGATGCTTATTGAATAATAACAATAATAATATTAATACTAAATCACATTTTTATATCACTTAAAGTTTTGCAAAAAGAATTTCTGACAATAACCCTGTGAGAAAGATGGTATACATATTAAGAGCCCTATTTCATAGCTTACGAAATAGATTTATAGAGGACAAATGATTAGTTGACAGTTTCGCTACTAAGTGTTGGAATTGAATTTTAAACTGAAGTTCAGTGCTATATATATTAGGGAATGACGATGGACCTGTAATTTCATTAGTAGCTGGAACTTGTATATAAGGAAACTCCATTTATTTATTTATTTTTTTAAACCAGTATAGCTCAGGGTCTCCTCTGAAACATATAGTTTTAGAAAGTTGTCTGAGAGCTTCGGTGGTTTGTTATGGGTTGAAGAGCCAGTATGTGTTAATGATAGGACTTGAACCCAGGTCTTCCTGGCTACAAAATTAATTGTGTTTTTTTTTAAAGACATAATTGGGGTTAAGTGACTTGCCCATGGTCACACAATACATTAATTCTTTACCCACTATTCTATTCTTTCACATACCATGCTACTGAAATGAACTGATACATTCAAAGGATCATAATAAATTAGAGCTAAGATGGATCTTAAAGATTATCTAGCCCACCCTCCTCATTTTACATATTAACAAACTGAGGCCCAGAAAAATCAACAGATTTGCCTAAAGTTGCATAGGTAATAAATGGCAATTATATGGATAGAAAGCGATGTCACAGGAGATAAGGAGCTCTATAATTTTCTAGTTTTTCTCTAATAATAAGAATAACAATAATAACAACTAACAGTTATAAAGCACATATTGTGTACTAAATGTTTTACTATAATTGTATCATTTGATCATCAAAACAATCCTTGGAGGTAGTTACTATTAACTCATTTTATAGATCAGGAAGTTGACAGAGATAAAGTGACTTGCCTAGAGTCATATAACTAATAAATATTTGATGCCAGATTTCATCTCAGGCTTTTCTGATTCCAGGCTACTTACCTGTACTACCTAGCTGTACTTTTTTCAGAAAACAATTTCTTTTTGTTTTTGGTAATGAGTTCTAGGATAAGGACCACATGGAGACAGTTCATATGGCATAATACCAAAGCTAATAATTTTGGCAAACATGGTTAATAAAGGGTCTGATAATGATTTTTTTTCATAAATTCCAACCCCAATAAAATCAATTATGAAATTAAGAAGTTTATGAACATATTTTAGCTTTTTTATGACTTACCTACACACCCAAAAATTGTAATTCTACTTTAAGATGAAGATACCTTAATTAAAGAACAGTAAGACATTGTAGATGTGATCCACATGTAGAATTTATTGCTGCTTGAACTCTTACTGAAGTAAATTACCTTCCAATGACTGGGTCCTAAAAAGTTTTGGCTTAGTTGAGTCAGTGGAATTATTTATGGATCAAAGGGACCTATGGATGGTCCTTATGGGAATTTGTATAATAATAGAGCACTTTCACAGTGTCCTTCTTTGATGTTCTCAAAGAGTTTTTACAGACATTTTATAATTTGCCCTCATCACCTGGGAAGTAGGTTGGAAGTAGGAATTATCTCTATTTACAGATGAGGAAAAAGAGGTTCCAAGAACTTTAACCAACATTACAGTATGATAATGGAGACAAAACAAGACATGGGTCTCCTTGTTTCTACTTGCCCTGCTTGGCTCCAGAGAGAAGAATTAAATAAGAACAATACATGGAAGTTATATGGAAGCAAATTTTTGCCCTCACTGATAGACTTTGTTCTGGAGAACTCTCTCAGAATAAGAATTGGTAAAAAATGGAGTGCGTTGCCTTGGGAATTAGAAAAATCTCTGTCCCTACTTACAGAAGATTCAGAAATATTGATCTGTGTTGTAAAGTCTATAAGTAAACCAAGGGATTAAATTTCTCCCATGTCTATCTACTGTAATTCTCACAATCCAGAGTTAAATATATTATTTTTTCTTCCCAGTTCTAGGTCATAGTGATATCATGATCCACAAACTCTATGGTTATGAAGTTCTTTTTTAATGAAATCAGTTTGGAGAAAATTGGGTGTTGGATCATTGATGGTTGAGATGGAATCAGTGGGCACTGTCCCAGGGGGTCTCTATAAGTAGTTCATGATTTATCTGCTCTTCTAGTTTCACACAATTATGTGGATTAGGCACTTGGGAAACCTCGTCCATGCTGTGACTGTATGAAACTTATATATATATGAGTGGATTTCCTCATTGAAAGAATTTGGATTGTTGATCAGTCATTTCAGTCATGTCTGATTATTTGGAGATCCCATTTGGGGTTTTCTTGGCAGAGATGCTAGAGTGCTTTGTGATTTCCTTCAATAGCGCTCTCTCTCTCTCTCTCTCTCTCTCTCTCTCTCTCTCTCTCTCTCTCTCTCTCTCTCTCACTCTCTCTTATAGATGGAGAACTGAGACAAACATGCTAAATTGACTTGCCTAGGATCACACAAGTAGTAAAACTATGAGGGCAGATTTGAACTTGGGTCTTTTTGACTTCAGGCTTGGTTCCCTATCCAGTGTTCCACCTGGCATCAAGGGTTTGGACTACTTAGTCTCCAATGTCCCTTCTGCTGCTAGGTTCTTGAATTGGATAAACTAAATATGTTTGTGATGGACCTAGTATACATGTTAGATTACTGCTATGCTTAGAATATTTAGATTTTTCAATTTGGTCAGTGGATGAATTCTACCTGAGCATCCCTCTTACTTTCTACCCTGATTGTCTACAGTTAACACCAGGAGTTTGTCCACCTGGATAACCTGTATTCTTTTATTAATATTCTATAGCTATGGCTTTAATGCTATTAAAAATTGGTAGGATTTAGCTTGAAAGTATTAATCATGCATTGACACAGTCTCCAGGAGAAATATAAGACTATTTAACAAACCAGTGAAAGTTACTCCACAACTTTTTTACAGACACAGATCACTGAGTATAGGATAATTAGGTGATGCAGTAGATAGAGTGCCAGGCTTGAAGTCAGGAAGACTCATTTTTATGAGTTTAAATCTGGCCTCAGACACTTACTAGCAATATGATTCTGGGCAAGTCACTTACCCCTATTTGCCTCAGTTTCCCCATCTGAAAAATGAACTATAGAAGGGAATAGCAAACCACTCCGATATCTTTGCCAAGAAAACCCCAAATAATTAGACACAATCAAAGTGACTGAACAACAACATTGAGTAACTTTGTCTTGAGTCATAACCTATCCAAAGGGGGCAAAAATAGTCAGAGTCTAAGCAATAACATGGCTCAGATGTGAACTCCCCTATTTTACAGTATCCTACTACTATTGTTCTTTTAACCAACATCAACATAGAATTAATAGCAATGATGGCTAACATTTTTATAGCATCCACTCTGACTCCATTCCAGGTGCTATGCTAAACACTTTACAAATATTATTTCATTTGATCTTTACAACAACCCTGGAAGGTAGGTGCTATTCTCTTTTTTTGTGATTTTAGAGATGAAGTGACTTGTCCAGCATCACAAAACTAGTAAATGTCAAAGGCCAAATCTAAACTTGTCTTCCTGACTCTAACCCTAGTCCTATCCATTGTGCTACCTAGCTGTCTATATATTAACATATAATATATATGGATAGCAAATGTTTAATTTTATGAAACTTTAAGTGCAAAGAGATTTTAAGGAATAATTTCCTAACAATTAGAAAAAGGGACAGTAATAGGAACTGATATGAATAATTTAAGATATTTAAAATTGGAAGGAGCTGCTTTGTAAGGTAGTGATAATGAGAAGGATGCAAGCGGAGAAGTCTTGCATTCAAATCCTAGTACTTAATTACCTGTGTGGCCTTGGGCCAAATTTTTTCCTTTTTATAACCAGAGTTTCAGTTTTTTAAATTGTAAAATGTTGAGCTTAGATAAAGTGATCACTAAAGTCCTTTCTTGTCCTAAATCTATTTAAAAGGAATTGTTTAAACAAAAAGGTGGATGGTCAACAGTCAGAAATATCGTAGAGACATTTTCTTCACTGAGTAAGAGATTACAAGTGATCTTTTCCAATTTCAAGATAGGATAACTTTCCAACTGAACTACAAAATATTCCAATCCTAGAATATACTTCTATACCACTGTACTTACAATATCCTGTCCTCCTCCTTTTCCTCCTCCTCTTCTTTTTCCTCCTCCTCCATCTTCTTCTTTCTTCTTCTTTCACTCTCTTTCCTCCCTCTTTCACTCTTCTTTTGTCCTTCTGTTCTTCCCTCTCCCTCTCCCTGTCCCAGTCCTTTTCCATCTCACTCTTCTCATCTTCCCCCACCTTTCCCTTTCTATTGCTTGCTTTTTCTCTTGTTCTTTGGTTGAAAAGTCACTTTCAGTTCCTTTTTTTGTCTTTTGCTATGGTTGCTTTTGTATTTTTGATTTTGATTTCCTTCTTTTTAGTATTAAATAAGCTATTATGGAATATTGCAAAAGAGAAGACCTGTGAGTGATTAGGGGATGAATTTGCAGGTTGAAGGCCATTCTTTCAAAGATGAGATACATACGTACAGTATTTATTGGGAGAGAAATAATATATTTTTCCTCACAGATTCTTTCAGGGTCTCACTGTGGTGCCCTTAAGCAAGTGCTGATATTGTTTGTGATCTAGAATATAACTATTCCATTTGCAATGTCCTTCCTGGCAGGAAACACTCCAAGGACCTGAGAATGTGTGAACTCAAAATGCTAGCTGCAGAAAAATGTAAACATGCAATCAAATCCAGTATAAAAATATGACAGGATCCACACAGAATAGGTGAATGATGGAATATTAGACTCTTTTATTATTGGCATTAAGAAATGTCTTTAGGAAACGATCAGAAGTTAAGTCTAAATTTATGTTTCACAATTTTTAAAAAGAATGCTTTGGCAGAAAGAAAAAATGAAAGTATTCTGAGTTGCTATCATAAGAACCGGTAGTATGTTACTAATGTGATATTTTTAATTAAAGATATTTTGATAACTAATTTGTAGAATCAAAGTCATAAATTCATTACTTGTTTTAGAAGAACAAAATATTCAGTTCACTTTGTTTGCTTTGATGCCTTTGAATTGTTTTTACTGTACTTTCCAGGAATAATTTGTCCATGACTATTTTTATATGTATCTCATCTCTAGGAGAGCTGGGATTATAACTTTGATTATATTACTCCCAGTGCCTAGCACAATATCTTGTACACATTAGTACTTAGTATCTCTTCCTGCATGTAGAGAGGAACATAATTTCCCTTGCCTCCAAATTCTTCCCTGGAGTGGTTCCATAGTGATATGGAAATTGGGGAAAATCCACAGGTTTTCTATGTTTAGAAATGTGGTAAGCAAGAAAATAAAGAGACATGTGAGCATTATGGCAGGCAGACTTAATGTTCTCCTTGGCCCACCACCCATGGGGCCAAATGCACGAAACATTCACATATGGACCAAATCATCAGTGCATTGTGCCAGGAGGCATTACTCAGTGGCTACACAACCGCATACATTTGGAATTATATAATCAACATTTATATCCACCCATCTTTCTACTGAACTGGAGGTACACAGGGAAAAGAGAAATTGGGTTCAATATAGAGGTTGATTTGATGAAGGTAGAAATGGAATAAATTACTGAGGAAAGTATTTGATACACAGGATATAAGCAAGCTAAGGAGATACACAGATTTGTTTATAGAAAATGGGACTGAGAGATATTGTGAAACAAGAGGGAAATTGGAATGGAGAACAACCAAAAGAGTAAAGCAAGCAGGTGTGTTGAAGCAAATGACTTTTTTTGTTTCCAACTTAAAATTTTCACTGTTTTAGCTCTTGTGTTTTTCATATTAAATTTTATACCAAGGAACATAATTATTATTCAGTATCTTCATGTTAAATCAGTTTTGAATTTTTAAATCGTATTCTTCTGAATCAGCCTTAAAATACCCAAGCATTTCTATTTGTGTTTAATCTAATTACCATTCATTTTTCAGTTCCTTACAACAGAGACGACAAAACTGTGATTAGATCATTAATTCAGTGTGACAGGATGGTTTTTGTAGCCTTTTTACCATTTTATGTTAAGAATATGGATGTGGGGACAGCTAGGTGGTGCAGTGGATAGAACACCAGCCCTGAAGTCTCTAGTCTCAGACACTTAACATTTCCTAGGTGTGTGACCCTGGGCAAGTCACATAACCCCAATTGCCTCAGCAAAAAAAAAAAAAAAAAAAAAAAAGAATATGAATATGGAAGAGCATGGTATTGGATATCAAATACTCTTCAGTTCTTCTTTCTAATACACTGACATGCTCTGGTTTCACTTGAAATCAGTTCAAATGAAGACCTTAATTCTCCCATCTATAAAACAAAAAAGTAATTTTTAATATAAATGTTGGGAGAATTTATTATTTAACATCAGTAAAGAACTACTGTGATGAAAAGCACCATCTAAATACAAGATGTGGAAACATTTATGGAATTAGTTTTAAATTCAGTTGTCTCAACCTGAACTTGAAATTGAAGAAACATTTCAAACATGTTTGTTTGATTTCTTAAGCTTTGGATTAGCATTCCCAGTTGGACATTTGTAATGCTGCAGAATATATGATAACTAATTAAATAAAAGGAAAGCTAGCATAGTGAGGAAATTTAAAAAAAAACACAAATACAGTATGTACAAAACAGAACTTATTATCTTTCCTTTCTAAGCCTTTCCTCTTCTTCTGAATCAAAGGCAGCACCATGCTGCTGGTGATCAATGTTTCCAACTTTGGGGTCATCCATAGCTCCTTAACTGCAATGGTTTGTCATTTCCTTCTCCAACTCATTTTACTGCTGAAGAAAAGAATGTAAAGTGACTTGCTTAGGGTCACACAGCAAGTCAGTGTCTGAGGCTAGTTTTGAAGTCAGGTCATCTTGACTCTAGGCCTAGTACTCTATCTATTGTTCTATCTAGCTACTTCCCCATTAATTCCTCACTTTTACTTATGTCATGGATCCAATTCATTTTCAAATGATCACTTCTACTTTCACAATATCTCTCCTACATAAATCCTGCTCTGGACTATTATAGTTACAACACTAGTTCTAGCCTACTTTGTTTCTCATCTAGACTACTGTAAATAACCTTCTAATTGATCTGCCTCTACTGAAGTTTCTACCCACTTCAGTCTGTCTTCTTTCCATTAATTGCCAAGGTGATTTATTTTAAAAAAATTGTTATTTATTTAATTTATAGACTAAAACAATATTTCCATAACAATTTAATTTAAAAAGTGATTGCACATGAAACTGCAAATCTATTATATACAACTTGTTATTCTTTTTAAATATGTAATAAAGATCTAACTAAATCACATTTCTCTCTCTCTGAGCTCCAGTAGTTCCTTATTACTTCCATGAAGAAATCTAAATCCCTTTGTTTTACATTTAAACTTAACTCTTTCATAACCTGGCTCTTTCTTACACCTTATTCTTTCCCCATATTCTAAGATCCAGATGCACTGGCCTATTCATCTGCCTTCTCTTTGTCTTTGCACTAACTAAATTATCCTCTGTTCCTTAAAGGCTAAAACTCTCTCTTCATTTCCTTTAAGATTAAACACAAAACCCATTTTCTCCAGGAGGCTTTTCTTAGTTCCTCTGGTTGATGGCTGCTAATTCCTTTTATTAGAGTTAGATTTTATTCAACTGTTCTGTACTTATCTTTTATGTATCTAGTTATTTACATGTTATCTCCTTTATCAGAATGTGATCACCTTTTTCAACTTAATTTTCTTTGTATTCTTAGCAAAGTTTTGGCAGGTAATGAGCACTAAAATAGACATTTGTTGATTGATTATTTTTGAAGAACATTTGAAAAAAATGGAAAGGTTAGCTTAGAGAATAGAAGGCTTAGGATGGGGTGAGGTAACATATGCACAATTTTTCATGAACTTAAAGGCTTATATCTAAGATGTACTTATAGCAAGCTCCCCAACATTTCATCATGGAATGATTGTTGGGCAAGAGCTATCTTTGGGAAAGCAGTAGTGATTCCTAAATTAGGAATAATCTAAAATTAGAATTTTAGTTAGAATAGTGAATAGAAGGGCTTAAGAAGTGTAGGAGCTATTGGGAATGGGTGGCAACAAAAATGGTACTAGCAGCTGTGGAAAAGAACAGATCGAACAGCCAAGAAGCCTGGGATGCAGACTGTCTATCTGCCATGAGATCTGTCTGTTCTACCAATACTTTCTTATTGAATCTTAGAAATTTTATAGTGTTTATCAGAAAGGATTAGTGAACAATGAATAGTGAAATCTAGATTTCTTAAATCTACCTGCTAAGTAGTACTAGCCCTAACTTGGTTTATTATGATCCTAAATAAATAATATATATTTAAATGCTGATTAGACATCTAAGCTTGGGTACAGGAATATAGTTTAATATCTTTAGAAAAAGTTAAAATAAGTTGGGTTCTGAAGTTCCCAGAGAAATTTTCAAAACTGAACCTGGTAGCCGGCTGATTTCAGAAAGGCCTGGTGAGACATACATGAACTGATGCTAAATAAAGGGAATAGAACCAAGAGAACATTGTACACAACAACAAGAATATGTGATGATCAACTGGTCAATTTCAATAGATTTGTGATGGAGAGAGCCATCTACACCCAGAGAAAGAAGTATGGGGACTGAATGTGGATCACAATGTATTATTTTCACTTTTGTTGTTATTTGTTTGCTTGTTTCTTTCTCATTTTTTCCCCTTTTGATCTGACTTTTCTTGTGCAGCATGATAAATATGGAAATGTGTCTAGAAGAACTGCACACATTTAACCTATATTGGATTTGTTGTCTAAGGGAGAAGGGAGAGGGAAGATGGGGAAGAAAGGAGAAAAATTTGGAACACAAAATTGTGCAAGAATGAATATTGAAAATTATCTATGCATGTATTTTTAAAAATAAAAAGCTATTAGTGTTAAAAAAAAATGTGCCTGGGACCATGTCAATCTTAGCTTCTAGTCAACTAGGTTACAGATGTCAATCCTTAATGGCTTTTATGGAAAACCATTACAGAAGGTAAAATCGGTATTAGTCAAAGCATAATGATTGTTCAGAGACACAAGCAGAGTAGTTATCAAATCATTAGGTTCCATCTCATAGGTATAGAATTATTTTCTCATCCTATTTTGAATAAATTTTCCTACTTTATCCCTACCAAAATGTGAATTCTGGGTGTGTTTTTTTGGTATTTATGTCTTCAGAAATCAATTTCAAAAGTAACAGTATGTTTTCTATGAAAATAAAGAGCTCTGTGGAAGCTTCATTTATTGGTATATTTCCATAGAGTTATGGAAATTAAAATTTTGGTTCAGCTGAATCACCAGAGGAAATGCCAAAGAAGAAATCTGACTCTAGGTTATATCATCTTATCCCAACATGAAATCATCATCTGAAGCAATCCCTTTTCTTCTTTTAGGGTCAGTATTAGAAGAAATGCTCACACACATCATTTAAACATTTTTTTTAGCAATTATATTTGCCCAAAAATAAAATTAGTAACTCATGTGATATTGTATTTTCTATCATATGAAAATAAAGCTATGAAATTTTATTAGAGTTCCATTTGGAAGAATTTAAAAAATCAGTTCTTGGATTCAAGAATGGGGGATGAAATATAAAATTGGTGATGAAGATGTACATAACACTCACTTTTATTCTAACTAGAGTTACCAATTCCAGGGTTTGTTTGTTTTTTAGTAATAATAAAAAAATAATAATAAGACTCGTCCCATATCACAATCTAAGTCGATTTGATTGTACTTTTTTTTTTTTTTTTTTTTTGGTTCTTCCTTCAATTTCATGTCTGTTGCATGTTTGGTTTTTTACTGGATTCTATTGGGGGTGAGCTAGAATCTATTAACAACTTCACCTGGAATAGTTCTTCATTAATGGAATTAATGATGAGCTTTTCCATTTCTTATAGGGCATTGCACTTTCCTCTGGATTTTAAAAAGACAGAGACAAATAACAATTCATATCATTTGGATATTGTCAATTTTCCTGCTATCCTCATACAATCCAATGTAATTGTTCTGCTGACAGTTTGGCCCTAAAGTTGATTTGCAAATCATTCTTTTGGAACTCAAGACACATTTCCCATATAAACAATGACAAAATGATAGTTACATTCTTTGACTATCCCACAAAATCTATCTAAACCATAATATGTAATGATATAGTAGAAAGAGAATGGATTAAGAAATGAAAAATTGGGGTTATAGCCTTGACTCTGCCACTAACTTGATAAGTTGTATGACCTCAGGCAAGACACTTCTATTCTCTGAGTTTCAGTGTTCTCAAATGTAAAATGAGACTTGGATAGATGATCTCAAAAGTCCCTTGAAACTGAAGTTTTATGATCCTAAGCATAGCATTAATTCACATTTTTGTGCTATTTCAGTTAGTCTCAACCATCATTTGTAACATTGCCTTTTATTCTATTCTATTCACATTTAAAATTTACAAGGCACTGAAAATGGAAAAACAGATTACAAATGCTAATTTTGAACACCAGAAACACATCTCCCTTCTCCCTTCAACAGTAACAACTGACTACTTTCCTAACAGCAAAATGGTATTTTGTGGCAAGAATTCTATGAATGGAGTAAAGAGGAGCCAAGGTTATTGTGATTTCCTAATTTTTTTCAGCTCTCAAACTGCATAAAAGAAACTTCTTAAAGTTTCTGAATTCATAAGAAATCAGGAGTATAAATATATACCATATCTGTGTTATCCTACTCTATATGAAAATTGAGACTGCTTGCATAGTAAAATAGTTGCAAATGATGATTAATTATAAATATTCTTTTCCCTAAACATATGTAAACCCACATAAACATAAAAATTTATAAGAATTCATAAAAATTTAGTATTTAATGTGAATAGAATGGAACTTTCAAAATTTGGCACATGAGAATAATACTGTGGTATGTATACATGGTATTATCTTTGCAAATTTCTATCCTATGCATCTATAGGACAAAGATTAAATATTTAATAGTTCTTGTTGGTTTTTATAGTTTGATGGTGTTTTGATGATAGTGAATTGCAAGGATGATTTTTCAGTTAATATAGGAACTAAATGCTCTCTTAAAATCCCTACCTACTCTAGAACATATGATCATAGCTAAAAGTGCCAGGCACAGGTAGAGTTAGCATTCAAATGTAGCACTTGTTTTATTTTCCTACCTAGATTCTTCATGTTACAATGGATTTTATTATCCTGTTAACTCTCTGAAAAATATTAATGATCGCCAAATGCGTTATTTCAAGGAACCTAAGGCAGCTTTATTTGGAGTTTAGTTGAAAGTCATTCACTTTCTCAATTTTGTTTTGGCTTAGTCAATATATATCCTTTAGCTTGTGCTAATAAAACACATAGTGGGATAATAGGTTTTATAATGTTTTTCATAAATCATCTTATTTGTTCATTGCAGAAATATTGTGATATATCACAGCTATTATCCACATTTTACAGATGAAGAAATGAAGATATTTAGATATGAGAAGATTTTGATTTCATAATGGGAATGTTGACTATTCATCAAAGAACAGTTGATCTGAACTTCAATAGAAGGAAGTAGTTCAGTAACTGCATGTGTTTAATTCAGACCCCTTTTAAACTAAACCATAGATTAAAGGGAAAGTTAGTGCTGAGCCTGAAATCAGGAAGACTTATCTTCCTGAATTCAAATATGGCTTCAGACATCTGTGTGATCCTGAGCAAGTTACAAAACCCTGTTTGCCTCAGATTCCTCATCTATAAAATGAGCTGAGGAAGGAAATGGCATACCACCAAAATCTTTGCCAAGAAAATCCCAAATGGGTTCTTGAAGAGATGGACACTACTGAAATAAATAAACATAGAATAAAAGAAAACAAACTTCAGTCTAGTATAGCCTGAAATTTCTGGCTCGATTTGATCAAATACTATGTATCAATATTCCAATAGGAAACAATTTTTAGCATCCCTCACATGTGTGAGTCATAACTTCCAGTTTGTTTACATTGGATGGGTGGTGAAAGTTCTAATTTGCATCTGAATGACCTTACCAACAAAGCAGAATCAAGAATCCAATGTAATCAGCACTTTGAGCTCTGATTTGACAGCTTAAAGGGGGAAAGAGGAGTGGAATGGTTGGGAAAGTTAGGGAAGGTAAAATTTTCTGATCTTCTGAAAAAAGGGCTTTAGATTGTGTTTTCACTTTTTTTTTTTTTTTTAAATGTTAACTCTCAGAATCATAGACACATGAACAATCAAATATCAGAACTAATACCAAATATACTTTGCAGTATTTGTATACTTTGCAGACTTTATTCTAGGTTTAACCCTAGTTTTTCAATGTGGAATTTCAAAATTATTACCTTCTCTCCAACCTATAATCTAGTCTCAGAATATCAACAGGTTTCAAACTTTTTTTTTTTTTTTCCCACTCATAAAAAGAAACAACAACAAATCTGGCCAAGAAAAGGAGGAGTGAATTATTTTCCCCCTTAAGCTGCTTTTTAAATTTCTTCTGGATCTTTTTCATGCCTCTTTGCCAATGATTTGCCAATAAGTCCACATTGCAAATGTCAGTGCCAAATATGAAAGCTCAGGCAAGCTGTATGGCAGAGGAAATGCTTTTCAAAAATCATCATTATAAATCAGACTTTTGTTTTTTCTATTCATTTTAGCGTGTGGTGATATCATAGTTCATCTGCTCCTCCTATGTAATTAAGTTGCAAGCCAAAATATCTCATAATTGCAAAAAATTGCTTAAGCAAAATATGATAGATCTCTTGAAGGGGCTTCTGTGCTTTTCGAACCACAGCTCTCCTTGCATGCCAAATAAGAGATATTTGCCAAGATACACTTTGGATAGGATACTGATTAAGGGTAGCTTATGCAATGATTTTTGAAAGAGAAAAAATTCACCAAAAATATAGTTTAAAGAAATTAGGAACAACTTAGAAACCACAACATAAAAAAATCAGATAAATAAAAACATTCATATTATCAAGTTATATCAACTTCTGCCTATTTTAATCCTAAGAAGTAACATACACTTGAGAGAGCTTGGTAAATCTTAAAAAAATGATAGCGATAGGGACAATATTAAAATTGGTACTTCATTCATTAAAGACTTTGAAAGGCCTTATAGAGTGTCCCCCCAGAGTCCTTAGGTAGTGTTATGGAAAGAAACAGAAGATATGATCTCTGACATAAAGGAATTTATGATCAAATAGGAAATGTCATGAGAGATGGTCTCAAACTTTTCTTTTTTGAATAGGTAAGTCTGGCATCAAATTAATTTAAAATTACACATGAAAAATGTATTTGGAAAATGCCTCATGAGAACTAAAATGAATGCCTTGTTTGGATAGGCAACACATCTTTGGGTTATTATGCCATTATAAACTTTGTTTGGATGTGTCATTGTGGTATAAGATATTTTACTGTGGTATTCTTTGTATCATATATCTGAATGACAGGAGAGTTTCTGTGGTAGGCTTAAAGAATGTTTATGTTCCTTGGGTTTATTTATCAGAAAGCATAATGACCTATTGCATTATGGGTGATTTATTTAATGCTAACAATTCCAGAACTTAAGACTACAGGTTCAATATTTCAACAGCCAATTTGTGATCCTTGAGAGGTCATCTACATTTATCACATCATGGAATACAACAACTATAATCATTGAGGAAAATAATAATGAAGGCATTTGGAGTCTCCTTGCTGAAGTCCCCACTTATTCTTATTTCAGGTCAGAGAGAGCAACATAAAGAAAATGAACATTTAAAACATGCTGTTAAGAAGAGGTTGTTTTTTGTTTGTTTGTTTTTTGGTGTTTTTTTTTTTTTTTTTTTTTTTTTTTTTTTTTTTTTTTTTTTTTAATGACCAAAGAAATAGTAGCAGAAGATTCATTATTTGAGGGACTCCTCCAACACTTAAAGCTTACCAAAGTTTTAGGACATTTTGGCACATGAGGGCTATGAAGGGAGTATAAGGGCAGTACAGTGTGATGGAATAGGATGTAGATAGGGGGAGATAGTATTCCCCCAAAAGGGATCTAGGTTTGAATTCTGACTTATTTATTATTAAGTAACTTTGGGTAAATCAAGTCATCTTTTTAAGGCTTAATTACCTCATCTATGAAAAAAAGGTCTGGACAAAATTATAGATTTTAAATCTGGAAAGTGCTATACAGATCGGAGTGCTGTAGACAATAATTTGAAGGGTAATACCCCTTGGATCTGAACTCAAATCTAAATCCAATGTTATAACTGTTATATCATGTTGCCTATCAGATGTGTTCTGTGGTTTCTTTCTACTATAAATCTATGAACAAAATAATTATATGTCTTTTTAATATTCAGCTTCAGAAAACCAACCAAAGTATGAAAGATTATACTGGAGAGATATACTGCTTGTTTCCTGAGTTAGGGAAGAGTTTTGAACCGAGTATTTTCTTTTCTCCTCATATTGGACTAAAATAAGAACTGGCACCACGAGGTTATAATAGGGGATTGTATCTCTCCCCATTATGATAGGATGTAAAAATACTTACTTGAGGCTTATATTTATTTATTTAAATTTCCATGCTTGCAATAATACAGCATAATTTTTACCTTATAAAGGTAGACAATGTTGAGGATATTGTAAATAGTATTATAGGGTATGTGTACATGGTGGATTAGCTAGCCTCTGAGCAAACTTTATATGGTACTTTTTCAACTTCTTTTCTGAATCGACAAATATACACTTCTTTGGAATAAGAATCTATTTCACTTAAGTTTTACTATTCCAAGTTCCAAAAACACATAGAAGAGATTGAATCAATGTCTGATGAATGGAATTGTTAAATAAATTTTATCCCCAGACAGGGATTTATTTGTACAAATAAAAACACAAGCCAGATGATGGTGCAGGTCAGTAATCCTTGCTATTGGAGGAGGCTAAGGGTGGTGGACTGGACATTCTGAGCTGCAGAAAGGTGTCCCTACTAAATCAAGCGCCAGTATGTTGAATTCCTGGAGCAGCAGACCACTATGCTAACCAAGAAGAGGTAAACTGAGACAACTCTTAAATAGAATAGGTCAAAGCTTCTATGCAGGTCACCAATGGGATTAACCTATGAGTCAATGTTGTCTTTCCAGCATGGGGAGCATAGAGGAGCACAGGGAGACCCAATCTCAAAAACAAATGACATGCATCATATTAATTGTTATACCATCAATAAAAGACAGAATTGTGCTATAACTATGTAGAGGGGGAAGAGATAGCAAGGTAATGTGGTATAGTAGAAAGACAATTGAATGAGTACTTTGTGGAGATAGATCTAATCTACCCCTAACCATTTGCCTTTGGACAAATCTCATTACATCTCTAGAATTCAGTCTACTCATCTGTAAAATGGTAGTAATAGTGGGAGGGGCAATGAACTCCATGTTTTCTAATAGTTTCTTCTACTCTTTACACACAGAAAAGCATTCTGCACTGCCTAGAACTTCAAAATTTAAAAAAAAAAAACAAAACAAAACAAAAACTTTTCTGATAGAAGATTAAGGATTAGGACTGCATTTCCATTGCCTTCAAAGTAAATGTATTAGTCCCCACTTTTCTTTTTTCTTTTTTTTTTTCATTTAAAATTTTTTTTTAAGAAATCCTTTTCTATTTTCAAGTGAAACAGAACACTACACAATACAAAGGAATGGATTGTTCTCATGAGTGTCCACGCCACAGTTTTCACTATGTTAATGAGTATAATGAAAATCCAAAGACAGGAAAAATCAAAGAAATCAGGCTATATTGAGAATCTGCAGTTGGCTTTGTAACCTCCCATCAGCAATATCCGGTTATTTCTTTCCATTGCTTTTAATTTCCCAGTGATTCAACTAATTCTGGTTTTTCAGCATGTAATTTCAGGCTTTGAAGCATGACCAAAAAAAATACACAAAAATGTGTCAGTCATTTAATGCTTTGCAGTGGGTATGGTACATTCTTTTTCTTCAGTCACCTGCTTAAAAAGAAATAGGCAAGATACCTTCACTGTACATCTGAAGAACAAAAATAAAACAGGCATCCCTGCTTGCTCTGTCTTTGCCACTGACTGCCCACTTTGATTTGTTATTTTGTAGTACTGATAAATCATGTTTTGAGCATTGATATATTTAGAAAGAACATGTGTTAAACCACTTGTCTTATGGTAGGATGACTTAATTTTACTTATTTATAAATAGATTAACAGACTCATCAAAGAAATGGAAAATTTGTGACATATGATGGTGTGGTTTCCTTATCTCACATGGAATGAAAACTTCTTTGTACCAGGATTTGAAAGGCAATAGACACAAATGAGCAGAGTATTTTAGGAATGGCTCAAAAGTAAACTGGCAGAAGAGAGCCAAGAGCACATCCCCTTAGAGAGGTGGCAATCCTGCCACACACTCTTAATTATACATTTCTGTCTTTTTAAGGCTTAAAGTTGCTTTTTCTTGATCTCTTCCCTTCTTTCTTGGCAGGAGAGAGTCCCAGAAATCAAAGTGCTCTCTCTTTGCATTTGGGAGCCTTAGAGGTTTTTCTTGCTAAACCAATGGCTCAAGGAGGAAGGCTAGGCTGAGGCGGGTTTATGTTGCTTCCTTCCTTATGGTGCTCTAAGAGGGGTACCCACTAATCCTTCCTGCCCCATAGCTTAATGACATTACCGAGGTGCTATTGTGGTAAGGGTCTGCTGTGAGCCAGCTTGGGCTTCTAGGAATAATAGGTTTACATCCTTGCTTAGCTTACTTGATTTTTTAGTCCTTGGATACAAAAACACCTTTACATGTTGATTGCATGATGGGAATCTTTTGGTGAGAGAGATTTAAGAACTCAAATTATCCCTTTATGACAGTTGACAGACTTGGCTGCCTTTACTTTATTGAAGTTCCAAAACTTTTCTGAGGGACTCTTTTTCAATTGCTGCTTCCTTTATCCTTTCCTTATAATAATATAACTATAATATAAAATAAAATACCTATAATAACATTCCTTATGCTTTGGACCTATGCTTTGAGATCACATTCTACTGAATTAGAATGTATAAAAGAAAGCAATAAGCTTGCAGCCTTTGCCCCCAAACTACTCACTGAGGTATGCTTTATATCCTTGTGTCTATACTTCCAAATGACTTAATAGGCTAGAATTCTTGCCTGTTTTGATTGCTGAGATATAATTATTCCTTTCCATTTTCATGATTTCCCGGTGCCTTTTTTTTACTCTTAACCTTGGTAAATCTCTGACTTCCATCTCCTGACCTGAACTTCTAGTCAAAGGTATTATTGGTATAATTTTGTATATGGGATATGGAAGAACAATAATAAGGTGATATCACTTTTTGAGACACTAGAATATTTGCAAGAAACTAGTTTATCATTAAGCTCCCTCAAACCACACAACTTTCCCCCAATTCTGGCATCCTGCTGACAAGTCCATTCTAATTTCCTTAAATAATAAAATAGCATTTTTCTATTGAAAATAAAGCAGCGATCATGATACAATGTAAAGAAATCTGGAATTGAAATCAAGGGAGCTACATTTAAACTCTGGCTATGACATTATCTCTGTGACAAGACAAATTACTTTCCTTAGCCTCAGTTTCCTTGTCTGTAAATGACATTATAGTATCTCACAGGATTAGTCTGAGATATGCTTTTTAAATCTTAAAATACTACATGTCTATGAATCATTGTCATTATGATTGATAATAATTATTATAATAACATTATAATAAATCAAGGCTGTGAAGGAAGGGGAAAAAAAAGAAAAGTACTCAAAGCTCTTAAAGCCTCCTAAAGTAATTAGAAGAATTAAAGCTGAATGATCATCCAAATATCAAGGTAAACAGAGAGCAACACATTTCCAGTGAGGAATAGTGCAAAAGGAAAGAGTCATACACACTGAGATGTATGACAGGAAACAATATTGGGCTGATCATAGGGGGAGAATGAAGAGAGATAGACAGCCTGTGTCATCCATCCATTGACATTGATACAATGTCAAGAAATGTAGAGAAATCTTTCAAGCTTCTTGGGAAGGATTTATGAGAGGACCTCCACAAGAGTGGTACGAGCTGAGAAAAAATGGGTAAGTTGAGATTTGCACCACTGAGGTGAATAGCCATTACAGAGGTAATTTTGATAGGAACACCTTGAGTAAAGGATAGCATGGAAAAAGAAGAAACACTTTTGCTGTTTCTACTTGGCACTTACAAATTCACTAATCTAGATTGGATTTTATTTTGTAATGGAATAGATCCTTTAACAGCAATTTTTACCATTGGAGGAGTAAAAGCCAAATGCAAACAAGAAACTAGACCTCTGACCAAGAAGCAGATTTTCTATCATAAAAATATAAAATAAGTGAGTGGGCTTCACATGGAAATATGACAGATGTTATCTTTGTTTAATAAGCAGCATTTTCAGTTTCTTTTTTCCCCCCTCCTCTCTTTATGACACAAATTCATTTTTAAATTTTATGAGATGTCAAACTTCCTCCAGCGGTGTGAGAAATAGCTGGAAGGCTGTGAGTAAAGGATTTCAGGCAATGATTGACACAGCACAGTAGGGCATGTGCTTTTCTGACAAGCTGTAAATTCTGAAGTGAGTTACAATATACAGGTGTTTCTAAGGAAGGCTCTGACTAGATAATTTGTGAACATCAGCCTATACATCAACTGTGCTTGCTTGCAAATGGCTCCAGCAGTAGATGTGGGAGCATCTTTTCTTTGCAAGACATATTCCTTCCCTGTCAGCTTAGGAGAGGGAGTACTGTGTGGCTGTGACAATGAATTATACCTAACCAATGGAAATGGGGAGTATGGATTATACTGATGAAAAGTGCAACAATCATTCAAACTGGCTTTGACAGGACCTTCCAATCAAAATTTCACTTCCTGGCCCTGGTGGATTAACTTTCACATACAAAAAAATGCTTGAATTTCCATTGACGAACAAGTCACATCTTCATAAATAAACCTTGACAACAAAGCCTCTCTAAAATAGATGCTCTTCGAATTTAACGAATGTAAGTCATGAATGAAGTGTCTCTATGTGAACTGTTGTGTAGTGTCTGACAGAGGGCTTTCTAGCTGCTAATTAGGACTTATTTCCTTTTAGTTTCTCTCTGTCTAAGAAAGAGTTCTTTTACAATCACCAACAGTTGAAAAAAAGCCATGTCTCAGAAAAAAAAATCAAGGAAAAAAATACATGGTCTTAGCAATGATTCTGTAGTGTCTATAAAAATTTGATAATATTTAATGATTTACTTTTACAGATTGATATGTATTTGCCAAGTTCTTTCAAGTGGATTGATTTCACCAGTTATTAGCATTACTTTTTTGAAGAGAGTAGTGATTTATTTCTTCCTAAGGGAATTTTGAATTCTCTCCTGATTTTTCTTCAGTACATTGCTATAAAGTTTGGTGTGAAAATGGATATAATATTGCAAAGATTATCTTATATTATTTTTCTATTGCATTGGAATTCTTATTCTTCATTTATCACATTGTAATATAAATAGTGGCTGACATAATTTAATCAGTAATTTAGTCAACCAGATATTTATGAAAGGTCTTTATATGTTAGCCTCTATGCTGGGCACTATGGTTGCAAATATAGTTAATGAAAAAGTAGGAAACAAAGACATATTGAAAAAAATTCAAATGTTCAAATTGATGAATCCTTTCTTTCCAGCAAATTTTTTTTCTTTTGCATATATCATAGACTTATCTCTTTCTTTCTTACATACCCACCTATCCATACCCACATTCATACCTCCTCCCCAACACTGTGTTTCATGTATGACCAAGTATACACAATTATCTCAAAAAGTGTCTTTTTAAATTTAATTATATGATATATTCTTTTAATTTTAAAGCATGAATTGTATAAAGTTAAAAAAATTCATGTTTAAATTTAGTTATGTTTCTTCTACTGCAGAGAAGAGATAGCAAATGCAGTTCTAAGAATGGGCCTTTTTAGTTGTTGATGCAAAATTTGATTGTAGCTTATTTTCAAACAAATTAATTAGCTTGGGCAAAATAGCTAATGAGTTAGTTAATTGGAAGTTAGAAATTCCTGTGATTAAAAAAATTGGAAATGGAGGCACAAGCTGCAACATTTCATTGTAGTATCAAAAAAAAAAAGTCTGTGTGTGTGTGTGTGTGTGTGTGTGTGTGTGTGTGTGTGTGTGTGTGTGTGTGTGATTCAAATAACCTAGGAGTAAAACTCAGATTATTTGTAGGGAAGCAAGGACAATGACTGCCATGCTGTAAAATTGTGCTATCAGAGATAAGCTTGATACTTCTGTTTTCTCTTAAAGTTTTATTATTAAGAAAATAAAAAAAAGTAGACCCATAAATTTATGTGCTATGTATATGACATTATGCTCAATATAAAATAAGACATGAAAACAAATGATTAGTGAAATAGTTAAAACACAACTTTAAATACATAAAGAAATATGGTTTATGTGGTTAGTGGTACTATATCATTAATTTTCTCAGAGCATTTATTAGGGAATTTCTTTTGTTTCAATTTGACCCAGACAAAGCAGCTTCAAGACATTTACAATGATGAAGAGGGAGCTTCAATTAACCTTCTCGGCTGAGATATTTGATATGCATGAGTTACAATATAACAGCCTAATTACCTAATACCTTTTGTGAAAGATTTCTAATAAAAAAGAAATTGATTTACACATAATGAAATTCAAGCTATTCATTTAATTTCTTATCAAATTTTTATTATTAAAATGGGTGTAAACTATTATTATGAAACCAAACCTTTAGATGTGACTTTTTGGAGGTTTCTAATTTACACATGGGGCTTAGAAGACTCAGTTAAAGGAATAATTTTTTTCAAAATAAATTAATAGCTGTTAATCTTATAAAATTATATTACACTTCTGAAAGTCATTATGCAATGAAATGTAGCATTATACATGGGGTATAATTTCTTCTTGAGGAATTAGATACAGACAATTATCACTTATTTGTTTTGTTTACTATCCAATATTGTTTCAGTAGTGGGAAAATACTTTGTTGTATGGACCAATTCATTATATTTATTAAATACTGATGCTGACAGTGCAGTTAATGAATTCTTTGGGGTTCACTTTACTCTTGAAAAAAAGTTTTTAAAAAAATGTAGTACTTTTTCAAAAGCATATGAGGCTTGGATTCTCCACTCTTTGAGTTTGGGGTTTAAATTATTCTCTTATTGCTCTTTTTTTCTTAGGCCCAGAGTCCAGTAATTTCAGTGGTGATGATGCTGTTTGGTATTTGGGCATTTGTCTGCCTGGATCTGATTTGAAAAGAATAGTTCTCAAAAAAAAAAAAAAAAGGAATTCAAAATGAAAATGTTTAAATGTTTTAGCCATGCCCTCAAATATTGACATTTTTGGTTTCTCTCTATGTGATTTGACAAATGTGTGAAAGGAAAAGGATTTTGTTTATTACTACTTTTTCAGAGAAAAATGAAAACTGTATCTTAAAAAATGTCTCACATATTCTATCAATAGATATTTTTAAAAATTTATCTTCAAAATATTGCCATTTCCTATCCGAGGTAAGAACTAAAGTAGGCAGATTCTTTTTATTTAATTATTTGATGTTAATAATAACATATATACAGTTTAAAATCATAAATAAATAAACAAATAAAAGATATCTATGATAGTACTTATCAAAACATGGGTATAATATTACCTAATTTGTTTTATGATCATTTCTTGGCCCTGTCTAGAGTAAAATGTCTATTTAAGTTACATGATGTTTCACTGAAGCAAATTCCCTGTATTAGAGGATTATAGATTTAAAGCAGAACAGGACTTTAGTGTCCTCCTACTTAAACCCTTCCACTTTATGGATAATGAAATATAGGCCCAGAGTAGTCCTACTCCATTGCCTCACTGTGTCATCGAGATGACCTTGTGTTCTCAAAGATTTAACCAGCATAACCCAAGTTCTGTAAGCTAATACCAAAGTGAAAAGGCATGAAATTTGGTCCTGGCAACAGACTGTATCTGCTGTCTAGGGACCAGCCTCACTAAGTACAGAAAAGCTCATCACTAGTATTTTAACTGCTAGGTGATGATTTTATTGGTTGTGGCAAGAAAAATACAAAATGACCCCTGGTCTTTTGAGAATCAGTTCTCCTTTTCCCATGATAGTATCCAAGTAGTCAAAATAAAATAAGTGATACTAAGTCATTTGATTTTTAAGACTATCCATAAACATTGATTTAACTTTAGGTACTTTAAATGTCTAGATTTTGTTCAGTGGCCAATGATTGAAACTGAATCATATTGTTATTGACATTCTTGCTATCAATTAAGACTTAAGAAAAATAAAAGCTAGAAGAGAGCATGGCTCACTAGTTCTACTAGGAAAAGCAAAAAAAAATGGCAAAGTTATTTCAGTATGCATCTAAAGGCAATAAGAAACATTCTTTGTTGGAATAGTTGTTCATATTACATTACAATGCTCATGGTGAGTAGAAGTAACAAAAGATCATCATGAAGAAAAGTTTAGCTTATGCATAAACATCTGTTGAAGGTGATCAAAAAGAGTAAATGTGATATGAAGATAGAATTCTCCAGATTGAACTTTTGCTGTAGTTTCCTAATCAGTCTCCTTGCATCCAGACTTTCTGCTTCTCTGTCCATTCCCCACTTAACTAATTAATGGATATTCCTAAAGCATGAATCTGATATTATAACTCTCGTTCAAGAAGCTTCATTGGCTCACTTACATGTTTGCCTTTTAAAGCTCTGCATGAGAGAGCCCTCTGCACCCAGAAAGAGGCTTGTAGGGACTGAGGGTGTATCACAGCATAGTATTTCACCTTTTTTTATTGTAGTTTGCTTGCATTTTGAGTTTTTTTTTATTTTTTCCTTTTTGATCTGATTTTTCTTGTGCATCATGATAACTGTGGAAATAAGTATAGAAGAATTTCACATGTTTCACATATTGGATTACTTGCCATCTAGGGGAGGGCATGGGGGGAAGGGAAGGAAAAAAATTGGAACACAAGGTTTTGCAAGAGTGAATGTTAAAAATTATCTATGCATATATTTTGAAAATAAACAGATTAAAAAAAAAGTTCTTCATAGTCTGGCTTGAGTTTACCTTTCCATTCTCATTACATAGTATTCCCTATCATGTGTTATATATTCTAGCTAAACTAACATATTTGCTGTTTCTTGTACATGGAATTCCCTTTATTGCCTCTTTGACTTTGAACGAGTCTCCTCATTAACTCTAGGACTGGAGGATAAAGGGTAAATATTTGTTGGAAAATGTGATTTGGAATTAAGAAAAACAAGATACCTCTATACTCTAAACATTTTCTTCAAGAAAAAAGTCAGAAAGCTCCAGACATATA
This sequence comes from Sminthopsis crassicaudata, assembly GCF_048593235.1. Taxonomy (NCBI): domain Eukaryota; kingdom Metazoa; phylum Chordata; class Mammalia; order Dasyuromorphia; family Dasyuridae; genus Sminthopsis; species Sminthopsis crassicaudata. The sequence continues at coordinate 161,869,248 of NC_133619.1, read as the reverse complement.
AGCATGGAGTAACACAATAAAAAATGAAATTGCTATGTCCTAATAGAGAGGAAACAACCAGATATCATTAAAGAGACATTTCAGCATCAGTCGTCTGCATGAAATCAGATTATTGCCTAATTGTTGTTATTTGTCCTTCATTTTTGAAGGGGACTAATGACATCATAGGGTGATATCTTGACTCATGCATGAATTGAATTAAATGAGCCAGAGTTGTACAAAGTTATCAGACTCATTTTCTCTTCCAGGCTTAATGAAGTTTAGTGGTAGGACAAAAGTCAGGATGAATAGCGATGGCCCAAGATGCAATGGATGACTTTAGCATCTTCAGCCTTTGACCAACTTCTAAATACTTCACATTATTATTTACTTATTAGAAAAAGGGATATAAATCAAAATCAAGATGGGAGAGAGGATAGAGAGGATTACACTCTTCATGAGAGCTGCCTACCTTTTGCTAATTCAGTATTGTCTACTTATTGTATCTTTCCATGACATAGATACTGATGGGTTAACTTAATTGACTACCTACAAATTGAATAGCATAGTGTAAACTGGGGGCACTTTTATCCTGTGTGTTTGGCCAGTTAATAGTTTTCATTGTGAAGAACAGGTAATATTCTGGGATGTGATGTTTTAAACAAGACAGATGCTTCATAAATAGTATTTGTTGGTGAACATTTGAAGGTCCTCAACGGCAGGAACATTTTTTTCTCTGCCAAGTCTTACAGGATATCTTTTGTAGCAGTGATAAACACCTTTGTTCAGTAAATATCACTTTGTTTTATGTCTCATTTGATGTTCACAAATAGAGGGTTTTTGAACAAATTATCTCCGCTAGTCTATTTGTCCAGAAATATTATATGATCTTAACTTGTTTACTGTCCAAAGATCAGTTTAACTAAGTATAGAGAGGCTTATAACCAGTAGATGATGAATTCTTTGACCATGGTAGCTCAGGAAAAAAGAAAGATACCAAATTTAAAAAATGTATATATAGCTGAAATTATCCAATTCAATTCTAAGAGCATTTAACATGCACATAGATAAATAAATATGATGTCTATATTTACATGTATACGCATAAATGCATATACATAATACTTATACATACATGCAGGGCATACCTAATCTCTCCTTAGTTACAGCTGTGTATATATTCTTCATTTATTACTATTCCCTCCCCCACTGCCAAAATGTCTTCGTGTTTACTTTATAGTTGAGTGACTTTGATCATGGTAGCCCGTGGGAAAAAAAAAAGATCAAATAAAAAAAAAATACAACTGGAATTATTCAATTCAATTCTACAAGCACTTTTTAGATGCCTACTATATAGCAAGCATTGTGCTAGGAAAAACAGCATGCACATAGATAACTAAATATGATGATTGTATTTATATGTGTACACATAAATGCATATATATAATACTTATGCATATATGCAAGGTATATCTATCTCTCTATCTACCTAGCTACATCTGTGTATATATCCTGTCATTTATTATTATTCCCTCCCCTACTGCCAAAATTTCTGTGTTTATTTTGTAGTTGAATGACTTTAACTTTTATAACCTATAAAATTGCCTAAGAGTTGCTCATCTGAATTGGTAGAGGGAATTTCCTTATAGAGAGTTCCATATGCCACTGAAATCATAGATCCAGACTTGTTCACATGTATATGTGGACATGTGCGTATATATTTTGACATAGAAAATACACAATCACAGCAAGTATATATGTAAGCATTTTCTACATACATGTGCATTTCTATGTACATATGCATTTCAACATGTGTATATACACACATAAACATATACATATATACATACATCTGGGGTATGCTGGTAAATATTGGAAAATGAGCTTTCTTGAAAAAAAAACTAACTAAACTAAAAACATGTACATGATGAATTTGTAAGTTTAAGTTTCATTATTATTTTTTTCTCTGATCTTAAATTAGACAATAAAACAACAAATCAAGACCAGATTTATAGCATTAGCCTATTTCTGATGTGTAAATGCTCACCCTGAAAATTTTAAATTATACACATACACACATACACACACACTCACACATATTACTTATAGACACAGAGAGTTGATGGAAACAATGAGAAATTAAGTGGTTTTCCCAGGGTCACTCATATAGAAAATAAATACAATGCAATTTTGGAGAATTGGAGTGTTAATATATGGAGGACTGAGAAACACTTCTTGTAAGAGGTGGCAAGGGTTTGAAGTTAACTAGGGTTTGAAGAGGCAGGATAGGGCAGAGAGGAAATTATTGGTATGGGGGAACATTTTGTGCAAAAAAAATATAGAAAGACATTGTAATTAATCATAAGAAAAATGATGACACAAATAATTGAGAAGTATTTTATAAATATTATCTCATTCAATTCCAGTGAACCCTAATCCAATGAATCTTAATTCTAATTTCTTCAAAAATTCAAATAGATCTGTAACCTCATCATTTGGAAGATTGCTTCAAGGACATATATTGCAACCTATCCATGCCTGCCTATCCTAATACAGTTATCTCTTCACACCACAGTTTTCCTTGTGATAGTTGATATATCATGGCTCATCATAAAAAAGTAAATGAGATTTTTTGGTGAATTTAAGGAAACTACAGACAATATATGAAATCTAACAGATAAAGATCCTATGATCAGATATTTAACTCAAAATTTACAATAAAGTATTGTAAACACGCCTTAAATGAAAAAGAAAAACAACTCAGATTTTATTGTTACTAAGGGAGGGATAAAAATGTTTACTTAGATTTTAGGTTTTCCTGTGATGTGAAGGGAAAAGGATAACTGTAGATTCTTGTCCATATCATCCCCAAACTTTACTGAAGATCTTTCTTACTTTTTCCTGCATCCTGAGGAAATTAGACAAGTGTCATCCCTTATTTTTGCTATGTATCCAGACATAGATCCTTCCTATCATATAATTTCCATGATGATATCCTTTATTCCTTCGGCATTCCTTATCAGTTATTTGTGGCAAGCTATTCACAACCAATATATACTTTTCTACTACCCCCTATGTGGATTTACATCTTTTATTCTTCATAGGAAGTTCTTTGGAAGCATATCTTACTACCAGATAGCAATCTACCAATATTTTGAACTGAAAAGAAAAGTCTAGTTTCTCATATGTATAAAATTCTGTCTGGTTTTGTATTCATATATCTTGTTTTGACACGCGGGACACTTTTCCTAAATAAATAAGCAGAATCTTTTCCTAAGTATTCTTCTTCTGTCCCCAAAATTTTATTGATTATTAGCAGAAAGAATGCATAAGATATTAAACAATATAGCACTAACAATCACTATTTTAATTGAGGGAGTTTTTCTGACTATCCATGTATAACTTTATCTGCATTTGTAATGAGGGCTGTTCTTCACATGCAGCAGATAATTTTTGCAGAGATGGAGGTACTAGCAAGTAGAGAATTTGGGAAATGCTTTATGTAGAAAGTGATATTTGATTGAACTTTGAAGGAAACAAAATATTAAATAAAAAACAAATAAAGGATAGTAAAACATTGGGTAGATTCATATTAGATAATTAACAGGTCTGGACAATAATTACATGGTTTGACAAGGTAGGGTAGAGTTTAGGCTGTACCATTTGCAAGAGTACCTATAGAATTAACATAATGAAGTGTTATGTTAAAGATATCAAGTAATGAGATAAAAACAGAGAACTCATTTTCTCTAGAGTTCATTTGAATATATGAATTATATAAAATTATTTAGTCTTTATAAATATTACAAAATCATAACTGAGGAAGGAACTTATCTAATGTTCCTCCACAGCCTCTACAGATCTGTTGGTGGATGGTGGTTTTGATTAGCCTTTTAATGTTATTTAAGACAAACCAATCTGAAAATCAGTATGAAAAAATTAATGCTTTATAAGAATCTATTTAGGGAAGATTGCAAATGATTTCATAATCCTTCAATTTTATAATAGACATGGGGAAAAACTTTGATAGAAGTATTTGGATCTGTCCTCTGACAGATATTGGCTATGTGATCTAAGGCAACTTAGCCTCTCAGGGCCCAAGATAACTCTCTTAAACTGGAAATTGCTGACTAGTTTCTGGTTTTTCTTGATAGAGGGCGGTTCCTTGATTGAGAGTTCCCTACACTGGTAAAATCTAGGTCTGGATCCACAGACGTGCTCTCATGTACATATGTAAGGGCATAGTCTCATGGGTGTGAGCAATGTGGTGTAGTGATTAAATATCCCATATTAAGGAAAACCTGGGGTTAAGTCTTGTCTCTGACATATAACTAGTTTTATAACTGTGGACAAGTTACTTTAACATAGTCACAATATCTCTGGAAGCTTGCCTAGACTCAAGTTATGGAGGGGATTCTCATCTCCTGATCTGGAGGAAACTTTCACAACAAAAATAGTAATCAGCTCCGTTTGAGTTAAAATAGGTTTTGCTGTTGATTACAAGTGGTGGCAACCATTGGTTAGAAGGCTGGGCAAGGAACTCAGTAAACTGTGATGGGAGGAATTAATTAGGAAGAAGTATCTACAAAATGCTGCTAAGATGTCAGATACATTTTTATTGAAAATTGGATTCAGTCACATTAAGATAAATAAACTGGATTTTTTGGCATGTGCATGTCCTTTGATTGCAATGCTTGTAGCTGTTATTTTATTGGCTAACGGTTAGTATTCATGCACAGATATGGCCAGTAGGGAACTTAAGTTTTTTTTAATATGTTGCTTAATATTGTTCACCTTTATAGTTATTAGCCCTAAATAAATAGCTCCTGTGGATTCTATGACTTTCTGAGAATTTGTGAAAGTATTTATGTATTAACGTACAATGTTTATACATTAATAATCATGTTATGGTAGAAAGTTAGATTCCAAGTTGGGAAACTGCGTTGAAGTCCCAGCTATGCTGTTGATTATCTAGGTTATCTTAGATGTTATCTTTCTAAGCCTTAGTTTCCTCAAATAAAGAGAGTCCTCAAATATTAGATCATTTTAAACTTCCTTTTAGTCAGGTGTTTTTGACCAGATATTTTGTAAGTCACTTTATGTTACCTGATCAAAGAGAATTCTCTAACTATATGGGAAAACCATTATTTTGTAGTTTTCAATCTTTTCATAAGTGGAACTCTGGTGTTTTGGTTTCTTTTTTTCCTCTCTTATATTTTTCTCCATCTGTCACATCTTCTTTCAGAAAGTTTTTCAGTTGGTCATATGCTATTTTTCCCATTTTATGTAGTAACACATAGAATTTGACAGCTAGAACAAGAGAATTTATTCTGAATTAATTTCCTGAACATTTCTCATCAGTAAAAAGGAGAAAGATAAGAAAATGACAAGGTGATTTTTAAAGCTGCAGTGATGCATTTTTGTTCCCAACCACTGGTATTTATTAATCACCTCCTCACTGTTTCCTGAGTGTATCCTGAGGAATGATGGTATATGATAGCCATTTCAAATATTCCACCTCTTCCACGGAAGTGGGTGATGAACTAAATGATTTCTTAAAGTATTGCTAGCTCTCAAATTTTATGATTTGAAGGCTAGTGATTAAAAAGGAGGTTCAAACAAGATAAAGTGACAGAAGTGGATAATGTTGATTTGTATCCAAACATACATATCCCCACCCAAATAAAAACATATGGAATAAATTTCCCAAATGAAATAGTTCATGTTTCCATGTAATCTTATCTTAGGTTATCTTCTTAGGATTCAATCAGCATTCACTTTGTTTTACTTGTGAAGGAATGGCAAGAATAAGAAGAAAAAAATTTTTGGAAGAAATTCACCAGGCCAGAAAGTGACAATAGTCAATCAGACAACATGCATTTATTAAGTACATGATGTATAAACATGTTATATGTACATGATGTATAAACATGTTATATGTAGAATATTCCCTCAACAGAGGGAAGGCATTAGTATTAGGGGGAATCAGGAAAAGCTTCTTGTAGAGGATTAGGACTCAAAAAAAACCAGGAGGCAGAGATGGATGAGAAAGGAGGAAATTTTAGGCAAGGGAAACAGTGCTGAAATAAAAGTGGCCTTAAGCATGGAAATTGAGCTATAGGTGCTTCCTCCCTCTCCACATATATGTAGATAAAGATAGATCAGTAGATGTAGGTGTATATATATATATATATATATATATATATATGGATAGATATAGATAGATATTTAGAGATAGAGATAAATCTCTATATAGATATGTATATATATATAATACATAAAATAATATATGTGCATATACACATACACACACTTATTCAATGAGCAGTTCGAAACAATCTGCTATTTATAAGGCATTGTGTTAGTAATTAGTCAACAAGCATTTATTAAGTGCTTATTATGTTCCTGTCAAAGATACAAAAAAAGGGCAAAAAACAATTCTCACTCTCAAGAAACTCATATTCTAATGGAGAAGATACATCTATATTTAATCTAGATTTGATCACACACACATACATGCTAGATAAATGATAAACTTAGAGGAGAAGATATTCCTAGCAGCTAGAAGGACTGGGAAAAAATATTCAACAAAATGTGGAATTTGATCTGAGTCTTAAAGAAGTGGTGGTGAGGGGCTAAGATGAAGAGGTGAGGAAGGAGTCTCTGAAAGCCACTGAGATGGGAGATAGCATGCAGGTAGACCATTCCAGTGTAGCTATATCTGAGTTCATGGAGGGAAGTAAAAAGGCTAAGAACACTGAAAGGGAGGAGCAAGGTTATGAAAAGCTTTACAAACTAAACAAAGAATTTATAGTTAATACTAGAAGGAAATGTGAAGCTATTGGAGTGTATTGAATATATGTGTTTGTGGTGGTGGTGATGGTAGGGACTGGTGATATAGTCAAATATGAATTTTAGGACAATCATTTTGGCAGCTGAGTGGAGGATGGATTGTAGTGGGGAGATACCAACAAGATTTGTCAGTGGGGTACATATGTGGGATGAGAGAGTGAGGAGTTATGGAGGACATAAACTTGGGTAGCTGGTAGGATGGTGGTGCTTTTGTAAATAATAGAGTATCTTAGAAGGGAGGAGATTATGACTTGTATTTCAGACATGTAAGAGTCAAGGAAGATTAAAAAAAAATAAGGGATCATCTTTGTCTTTAAAGAGTTTGAATTTTTTAAAAGAAGAGTTCAGTACTTGAGCACTTTTTTTCAGCACTACAAATTTCAGCCCATTTCTGCCTTCTCCTTCTGTGAAATGTATGGAAATAAATTTAGCATCTATAAGAATAATAACTGACATTTACATAGCATTGTAAAATGCTTTACATTTATTATCTGATTCTGTACTATTCTTACGGAAATGCAGTTAGCTTCTATAAAAATAATAAAAGTCATTTTTATAGCTCTATAAAGGGCTTTATATAAGTCCATAATTCTTTGAGCCCCAAGCCCAGTGAGATAATTTTAACATGTATTAGTTGCCCCATTTTACAGATTTGAAACTTGAGGCTCAGAGGGATTTAAGTAATTTTCCTTTAAATAAGGAAAGTGGTCATATAAGTAAGTATCTGATTTCAAAGAGGAGATTCAAACCCTAGTTTTTATAACTTTGAATACAACTTACCCACTTTGGGTGGTAAAAGCATGCTGTCCCTCCAAGAAATATTTTTCATCTATTCACTACCTAAGGAATGTCTTAAGATCCTTTTTGGGATCACACTCTATAAAGCTCCTACAGTTTCTTGATTACAAATAGGTTTCTGGTGATTCAAGCTAAGATAATCATGGAGGTAATTAAAGTCTCTTCCCAAGAGCTTACACTGATCACTAGTAGAAGCAAGAAATAGAATTGTATCCCCTCTTTGCATATCAACACATTTACCCATTTTCCTTTCTGTGGCTAGAAACAGTCTTATCTAGATAAAGTGAATATCTTAGAAAAGCCATCAAAATTTTTTCTTGTATTCATTTCTATGATAACCAGGGTTATTACTTTAAAGGCCTAGTTAACAGAGTAATAATACCCTTGGGCTTATATTATTCTGGTTTGTGTGTGTGTGTGTGTGTGTGTGTGTGTGTGTGTGTGTGTGTGTGTGTGTGTTGTAGAATTGTAAAGGTATGGATACATCATGGGGTTTTAACTGTATGTTTATTAGAAGTTTTTTTTTTTTTTTTTCTTCAGAACTGTGATTTTATCAGAGTAACAGGAAATTCGCTCCATGGCAATTGGCCTTTATCTCATAACCTTAGAGAGTTGTTTGAGAAATAACTAAGAAGTATCAATAGCATAACTGGAATCCAGAAATCCTCTTGATCTCTTGATATAGCCAGCCCTATAACCACTACTCTATACTGTCCATCAAAAAGCTTTAATAAAAAATGTTGTGTAGCATCATGATTATGTAAACAAGCTGGCTTACTGCCCCTTTTCAATAGAACTTTCCATGTCTTGTTTTTTCATTATCTAGATGGATTTTTTACATTTGAGCACAAAAGAAGAAACCTGGTCTTGTTGCCATGAAATCCTGAATTTTGATCTCCATGGATGGATTTATTCTAATAGATTGATCTTTAGTAGATCTAGTAGATAAAGCATAAAAAGGTAAACATGAAAGGGAAATCATAAGGGATTTGGTAAAATTAAATTATTTATATTTCTATATGGAAAGATGATACATGTAGCTCCTAAGAATTTTATCATTATTAAGACAATTAACTCTACATAAAGAACATGGCAGTAAGTCAATTATGTTGGGATGGTCTAAAAAATAAAAGATAGATAAGAAAGAGGAATGTACTGAGAGAAGGGGAAAGGAGAGGAAGTATAAGTTATCTCACATAAAAGAGGCATCTAAGGAAGAACTTTTATAGTGAGAAGGAAATGGGTTTGGTGGCTAATGCTTGAACCTCACTAATCTGAATTGATTTAAATTGATACACATATTGTGTGACACACACACATATATACACAAACTCAATTTGGTATAGGAATCTATTTTACTCAACCAGGAAATAGGAAGAGTAGATTAATAAGAGAAAAGGAAAGTGATAAAAGGGAGGGGGTGGATTAAGGAAGGCAGTGGTCCCTGGTCCATCAGATGCAAAACAGAATTTTGAAGGATTAGGTTAGAGAAAAAAAAAAGACAGAAGGATAGAGGAAAATAAGATTGAGGGAGAAGCATAATTCGTAATCATAACCGTGAATGTAAATGGGATGAAGGAAAGGGAAAGCAGAATGGATTAGAAACTAGAGTTGAAACAGAGTTAAAATAAGGGGCTGAAGCAGAATCAATCATGCTTCATCTGAAGTAAAAAAAAAAAGGCAGAAATAATGGTCATTATTTCAAACAAAGCAAAGGAAAAATAGACTTAATTTAAAAAGATAAGCAAAAAACCCAAAACAAAACAACTCTATATCTTTCTAAAAGGTACCATAAACAATTAAATGGTGAATAGAATGGTTTCAGAAAAATCTGGTGAGACTTTTTTTTTTTTTTTAACATAGTCTTGCAATGCTTTGTGTTTCAGATTTTTCTCTTTCCCCCCATTCCTCCCCTAGATGGCAAGCAGTACAATATATGTTATACATGTTAAAATATATGTTAAATCTAATATGTGTAAATATATTTATTCAATTCTCTTGCTGCACAAGAAAAATCAGATCATAAAGGAAAGGAAATGAGCAAGAAAACAAAATGCAAGCGAACAACAACAAACAGAGTGAGAATGTTATGTTGTGATCCACATTCAATTCCCATAGTCCTCTCTCTGGGTGTAGATGGCTCTCTTTGTCACAAGATCACTGGAACTGGCATCAATCATTTCATTGTTGGAAAGAGTCACATTCATCAGAATTGATGTTGCTGTGTACAATGATCTCCTGGTTCTGCTCATTTCAATTAGCATCAATTCCCATAAGTCTTTCCAGGACTTTCTGAAATCATCCTGCTGGTTGTTTCTTACAGAAAAATTATAATCCATAACATTCTTATAACATAATTTATTCAGTCATTCTCCAACTGATGGGCATCTACTCAGTTTCCAGTTTCTGGCCACTACAAAAAGGGCTGCCACAAACATTTTTGCACATATGGGTCCCTTTCCCTCCTTTAAGCTCTCTTTGGGATATAAGCCCAGTAGTAACACTGCTTATGCACAGTTTTATAACTTTTTGAGCATAGTTTCAAATTGCTCTCCAGAGGGATGGATCCATTCACAGTTCCACAAACAATATATTAGTGTCCCCAAATCTGGTAAGACTCAAATGAACCGATTAAAAAATAAAGTGAGAAGAATCAGGAGAACAATATACACAATAACAGCAATGTTGTAATGACGATCAATTATGAAAGAAGTAGCTAGTCTGATCAAGATAATTATTGAAAACAATTTCAAAGAACCCATAATGAAAAATGTTATCTACTTGCAGAGAAAGAACTGATGAACTCTCTGTAAAGACTGAAATATACTTTTCCCACTTATTTAATCTTTCTTACTTTTTTGCAACATAGCTAATATGGAAATATGTTTTGCATGACTTTCCATATATATCATATCATTTTTGCTTGCCTTCTCAATGTGTAGGAAAGGGATAGTAGGGAGGGAGAGAATGAAAAACTTAAAATTAAAAAAAATTAAAATAAATAATATTTTTTATCTTTTTTTCTGTGAATTTTTATTTTTATTTTTTATTATAGTTTTTTATATACAAAACATATGCATGGGTAATTTTTCAATATTGACCCTTGCAAAAACTTCTGTTTCAACTTTTCCCCTCCTTCCCTCCATCCCCACCCTTAGATGGCAAGTAGTCCCATACATGTTAAATATGTTAAAGTATATGTTAAATACAATATATGTATACATATTTATACAGTTATCTTGTTGCACAAGAAAGATCTGATTTAGAAAGAAGGTAAAAATAACCTGAGAAGAAAAAACAAAAATGCAAGTAAACAATAACAGAAAGAGTGGAAATGTTATGTTGTGGTCTATACTCATTTCATTCATTGGATCCTCTCATTGTTGAAGAGAGCTGCGTCCGTCAGAATTGATCATCATGTAGTATTGTTGTTGAAGTGTGTAATGATCTCCTGGTTCTGCTCAGTTCATGTAAGTCTCTCCAAGCCTCTCTGTATTTATCCTGCTGATCATTTCTTATAGAACAATAATATTCCATAACATTCATATACCACAATTTATTCAGCCATCCTCCAATTGATGGGCATCCATTCAGTTTCCAGTTTCTAGACACTATGAAAAGGGCTGCCACAAACATTTATGCACATGTGGGTCCCTTTCCCTTCTTTAGTATCTCTTTAGGATATAAGCCCAGTAGTAGCACTGCTGGATCAAAGGGTATGCACAGTTTGATAACTTTTTGGGCATAGTTCCAGATTGCTCTCCAGAATGGCTGGATTCTTTCACAACTCCACCAACAATACATCATTGTCCCAGTTTTCCCACATCCCCTCCAACATTCATCATTACTTGTTCCTGTCATCTTAGCCAATCTGACAGGTGTGTAGTGGTATCTCAGAGTTGTCTTAATTTTCATTTCTCTGATCAATAATGATTTGGAACACTGTTTCATATTACTAAAAATAGTTTCAATTTCTTAATCTGAAAATTGCCTGTTCATATCCTTTGACCTGTCCATATCCTTTGACCAATAATATTTTTTAAAAGGACAAATTCTGATATTTGTTAGTTTTGTGGCCATCATTAAATCTTTTAACTTCTCACTTTCCACATATGTGAAATGGATATAGAAAATAATGTGTGCAAAGCGTAAACTCATAGGGTTGTTTTGACCAAAATACTATATAAATCTTGAACTGCTTTCTTCCAGCAGAATGTAAGCTTCTTGAGGTCAAGGACTATTTTCATTTTTGTCTTGGTATGCCCAATAACAAGCACAAAGAAGATGCTTAAAAATGTTTATTGAATTGCTATAAATGAGAATTAGTATTATTTTATGAGCATTGTGTTCCCCGAATGTTCCAAAAAATTTAATATTAATTCTTTGAGGTTCCATAGAACATTAGATAGAAGAATTAATCCCTCTTGTTCTAGATCTCTCTTAGCAATATAATTGGTCCTCTTTGGTGAACGCTTAGATGGTGAATATTTTTATTGTGTTGGAATTATGGTATTCACTTTATTGTATTTATGTGAGAAACAAAGACAGTCCAGAATAGGGCAGAAGGAGATAGCCTTAGAATCAGAGTTCTTTGACTCATACCAAGTATGTTTCCATACTTGGACAAGCTTCTTATTCTCAGATCCCCAGGCAATTCTCAAAGAGTGTAAATAGGATTTTGGTATAAGACATTTGCTCATTGAGCTTTCCTTATATCTATGAAATCAAAAATCTAGTCAAAAATAATAGGAATCAAAAGGCCAACAGGATAATTCCTATTAAGGTCTTTGCTCCACACATGGGAAAGTTTGTTCTTAGTATTTTTCTGTTCTTTAGAAAAATTCTAATCATTCTAAAATAATCCCCCCATCCCTCAACTCTTGATACATATGATCCTCTCAACCTACATGATTGCTTTCTGGGAAAGAGTGAACAACCTCACATTAAGAAAAGTTCCTTGGAATACGGCAAAGCTCCAGCTTAAAATATTTCTCCCCTTCCCCCCCCCCAAAAAAAAAGGTTACCCCAGGAGAGTTACTGGAAAAAATGTTATTTTTTTTAAAGTTCATTCATTCAATTTTTATTGAACAACCAGTATATGCAAAGTACTGTGTATTGGAATTCATAGTAATATAAATATATAAAATTTCATTAAAATTCATAGCAATATAAACATATATATGTATATATATATGTTCATATATATACATATGTAAAAACAAGATATGGGTTCAATTCTTGACTTAGTTTGGAGTTGAATGCATATTACTATACTCTTATGATTTTAGATAAGCCACTTAAGTTCTCTGTGTCTCAGTTTTCTCATATATAAAATGAAAGGGTCAAATTAGATGGCCTCTGATATCTTTTCCAGCACTGAATCCTATGTTAATGAAAAAGAAGTCTCTCCAATTAACATAACTTTTATCATGTTCAGCCCAAATCCCCAACTAGTCTGGTTTATAGGAATAAACCATATTTGTATAAATTGTATAAATTTGGATAGTTCTACAATTTAAGCTTTCCAAAAGAAATTTTTTCTAACTTTTATTTTAATATGCCAAGGACTAGAACCAGCATGGTATGGTAGAGAGACAGCTAGTCTCAGTCAGCCAATCAGCAAACATTAAGCACTTGCTACATGTAAAATACCGTACTAAAAGATAGGAACACAAAGAAAGGCAAAAATATGGTCTCTCATCAAGAAGCTCTCATTCTAATGGGAGCAACAACATGGAATCAGAGTCAGGACAATGACCAAAGGGCTTTGAAATTGTATATTCTCTTTGACTTAGAAATACCACTATTAGGTCTATATCTGAAAGAGATAAAAGAAAAGGGGAAAAATGACCTATATGAACTCAAATTTTTATAGCAGTTTTTTTTTTTTTGTGGCAAAGAATTAGAAACTTGAGGATGCTTATTGATTGGAGAATGGTTGAATAATTTGTAGTATTTGATTGTGATGAAATGCTATTATGCTATAAGAAATGACAAACTGGATGGCTTCAGAAAAAATTGGGAAAACATGTGCGATCTGATGCAAACTGAAATGAGCAAAGCCAGAAGAACATTGTACATAGTAACAGCAATATTGTAGGGATGATTTACCATGAATGACTTAGCTACTCTCATGAAGACAATGACCCAACAATATTTCAAAGGATCTATAATAAAAAATTCTATCCATCTCCAGAGAGAAAACTGATTAACTCTAAATGAAAATTGAAACATACTTATTAAAAATCTTTATTTGTCTTGTTTTTTTATCTGTTCCCTTTTTGCAGAATGACTCATATGAAAATGTTTCGCATGACTTCACATGTATAATCAATATCAAATTGCTTGCTTTTGTAAGGAGAGAAGAAGGGAAGGAGAGAATTTAGAATTTAAAATAAAAAAGAATATTAAAATATTTTCATGTAATTGAGAAATATTTAAGGAATTAAATAAAAAATTGGAAAAATAAAGAGTAGAAAAACAGTGAGAATAGAAATCTACTTTCCTATATGTGGGACACAGTGTCATATCACTACCATGCACTACCTAAATGAAAGTGGGACAATCATTAAACCCCTCAGAAACCAAACTAATCCTTACATTTCCTCAACAGTTTCCCTATGCTGATTAAACCATAGGTTTGAACTCTGCCATTCTTCTTCCCGCCCCTCCTAAGAGATCATCTACACTTGTCTGTCTGTCTCTATCTGTCTCCCTGTCTCTCTGCCTCTCTGTCTCTCTCTTGTAGTGGTTTGAGACTTCATTGGATTGAGCCCATAACTTCAAGTGGGTTAGCTCTCATTTGGAAGGACAATTTACAGTGTTAAATAGTGGCACATAAAGAGAAAACTTCCAGACTCTGAGGAGATATCTAATATGTGTTTTGTCTCCTCAGTTCAATTTTCTCCAAATCTATGGGGTATGCACATAAGTTTTCTGAGTTTTTTTTTTCCTAACCAAAACTGGATGGAGTTCTATCCCTAGGACTTTCAAACTTTAAAATTTGCAAAGTGCTTTATGCACTTTGTGTTCCTTATGATAATTCTACAAAATAAATGTAATCATTATCTTGATTTTACATTTAAGCAAATGAAATAAATGATATAGCTGCCTAAGTAAATAATGGAGTCTGGATTTGAACCCATCTTTTTGGCTCTAGGTCCATCAATTTATCCTTTATGCCAGTCATATATTTTCCAACCAGGCGATCCTCTCTTTGATTTAGGCTTAGTGCTGAGCACTTTATACTGGCATTCCTAATTCCTCCACTGGCAAGTGATTTGAGGCTTGATGTTGTTAAGGCAGTCAATAAACCTCATTGATGCAAAGGCACATACATGGTGTATTCTATTCCAAAGTAATACTTGATTTTACTTGCTATCTATCAAGAGAAATGGCTAAAAGGGTCTCTTCTGTGACGTTGCTGTGATTGGGGTTAATTATAGCATCATAAGATTTGAAGATAAGAAAGGACCTTTGAGATCACTAAGTTCAAGCCTCTCATTTTACAGGTGAGGCAACTGAGACCCAGAGAGGTTAAATCATTTACTCAAGGTCATGAAAGGACTCTATAGATTCAGCCAGCGGAACATTATGAAAAGTCCTTGGATTGAGTATTAGGAGATCTTGGTACAAACATTGACTCTGTCACTTACTGGCCATTTGACCTTGAGCAAATCACAACCCCTCTGAGTCTTATTGTCCACATTTGTAAATTGGGTCAGATGAGCTGATATATAAAATCAGCTCTAGCTCTGATATTGTGATTTTTGGAATAGTTGAAAGAACACTAGATTTCAGAGTCAGCAGAGCAGGGTTCCAGTTCTACTACTAACTCTGAAATCGATTTTAGAGGCAGGAGGAATAAGGGGTTCAAGTCTATAGGGTGAAATAGGTTAGGAATATAGAAGCAGGTGTCAGGCGGAGGAAAGGGCCTTTAAATTAAATAGCTGGTTATACTGACAGTCTTCTCTTCAACTTGACCCTGTTTTGTAGGTTAATCCCTGCATACTTAGCCCTTAGACTCCCTGTAGGGTTCTAAAGCCTCAGTTAGCAGCCTCACAGCCAGAGTCGCAGATCGAAGATCAGTTCAGTTGAGTGAAGAGTGCACTGGGCTGAGGAGTTTCATAGCAGGAGCCAAACCTCCATTGAATCCCACCTGTGGTGGCGGTGCTCTATTCAAGGGGTATCTGGGCTAAGTGGCTAGCCAGGCTTCACTTACACAGCAGTAGGAGAGAGTTGGGAGCTATTTTGAACAACAAAAAGATAAGAAAATAACTGTCTACAACATGAAAAAGTGGCCACAATATCCTGGAATATCTCATAATTTTGTTTATTTTTTAAAAATTTAATACTGAGTGGTCTAGGACAATTCCAATAGACTTGAAGTAGAAATTTTCATCCTCATCCAGAGAGAGTATTATGGAGACTGAATGTGGATCAGAGCATTGGATTTTCACCTTTTGTTTGTTCGTTGTTTGTTTTTTCTTTCTTGTGTTTTTTTCCCCCCTTTTGGTCTGATTTTTCTTAGACAACATGACAAATATGGAAATATGTTTAAAAGGATTGCACATTTAGATTGCTTGCTGTCTTGGAAAGGAAGGAAGTAAGGGAGGGAGGAGAAAAATTTAGAATAACAAGTTTTAGAAAAATAAATGTTGAAAATTATCTTTACATGTTTTTGGAAAAATAAAATATTATTGAGGGAAAAAAGAATTAAAAACAAAACCAAACAATCCCCCCCTAATGTAGAAAGCCAATTTACCCAATTAAGCTTCCTTAGTAATTATATTTTAAAAATTAAATTATCATTATTCTCTAAAGGCATCATCAAAATTCTTTGGCTATTCATTCTCATTCACTTTTACTTCTAATTTGGTCCTGTTCTCCATTCTTCTGATACTGAAGTCATTGCAAAAAACTGGAGTGCTGGTATTCAACAACTCATCTGAATTGTCCCACATGTTAAGCTACTACCTTCTTTGTGTATACCCCTAATTGAGTAATGGATTCTTTGGCCATAGTAACCTATGAAATGAATAAAAATAAAAGGATGTTCAGTTCTGTGTAGTTCCTTTCTGCCTTCACCAGAATACTGATAGAATGGTAGGAAAAGAACTATAGGGGGCTAAAATCATATTGTTTGGAGAGTATCTACAAACATTAACTTTGAGGTATCTACCAATGGTAGAATCACACCAGCAGGCTCAAATTGATTGGTCTTGTTATTTGGGTTTTTCAATAATAATTCTGCTTTTTCTCAACTCTACTTTCCATCTATCCCAGGGTTTAAGTCTAGAAATATGTGAATTTGACCAGTTTCTAGCTCTCTATTGGGAATCTGGTCTTAAGTGCCTCAAAAAGAAATATCCAATAATACATATTTAAACCAAGAGTGAGCTTATTTAAAGGCATAAAGAAGATATTAAAATTCAAGTCTAGTTAGTTAGAGAATAATCATAACTCATGTTCATTCCATGGTCAAAACTTCTGAAGGAGGTCTATTATCAGGTATAGACAATTGAAACATAGCCACAATAATATAACTTATTATCACAGGAGTAGTGGAGTCAACTAAAACTGAATTACAAGAGCTGATTGTTAAAATTTCAGTGAGCATCTCTGCTTATAATGAGGGATTGACATACTTGCTTAAATTATGAGTTTGGGCTTGAAATGCTGCAAAAAATATTTCCTCCCACAATCATTTCTTCAGTTGAGTAATTTTGCCAGACTGTTCCAATGTATAGCAGTAGGAAACCGAATGTTTAGCATTCCCTTTTAGGATCTTTATTCATTCATTTATTCATAGAGCACCTATTAAGGTGCTAAGGTACTAGCAAGATGTTGTAGAAGATAAAAAAGATAAATAAAACATGGCCCCAGTCCCCAAGTAGCTCACCACCTATGTCACATGAATGATATATAGCTAATATGTCATAGAAGTCCAGAAGAAATACTTCTATCTAGGATGTTGGAGGGCTTTAAAATTCTATATGTTTGGGATAGATAGGATAGGAGAAAGATGGATTTTCTAGGAAGAGGAAATGCCAGGGGAAAAGGTTTGGAAGTAGAAAAGCACAAGGTATGTTTAAAGTATGGTGAATAGCTTATAATTGATCAGAGTGGAAGGTATATATGTGTGGATAGAGATTAATAAGATTGAAATAATGAATTAATATCAGTTTCTGGGGGAATATTAATTCTGGATAAAGTATTTAGACTTGGTTTTATAGACAATGGAGCTATTAAAGATTTTTGAACAAGAAAATGACATGACTAATGAAGTGCTGATAGAGTGATAAAGAATTTTGGAGGCAGAATGCAGGAGGATGGATTAAAATGTGGGAGATACTAGAGTAAGAAAGACCAAGTGACAAACAGACTGGTACATTTGCTAATGTATGGAGTAATAAAGCCCAGAACTAGTAGGGGCATTGGAAATGGGAAAATGCATATGGGAAAGAGATTATGAAAGAACCAACAGAACTTGGTGACTTTGTGTGTGTGTGTAAGGTTGGAGGCTGCTATACTTACCCATAAAGGTCAGTAACCATTGAGGAATCCTAGTTCAAGGTCTCCATAAACTGATGGAAGAGTTAAATAGTTGGTTTTTGATTACTCAGTTTCTTTTTATTCAAACATTATCAAGGAATTAGCATTGGTATAGAGACGAGTATCAAAAAGACCAAACCCTATTATCAAGCAAAAGGAGCAAATAGAATTTGAGTTCAGGTGATCAGAGAAAGAATTTAGAGTGGAGTCAAGAAACTAAATGTAAAGTGAGTCCAGAAATGAAAAAAAATAATGATGAAGTGCTTATTAGGTGTCAAATACTATATTAAGGAAATAGAAGTCCAGAAAAGAGCGTTTCCCATGAGCTAGCTGCCCATGATCACACAGATCATCATCAAAAGCTGGAATTAAATCAAAGCCTTCTAACGCTATTGCACTCTCTTACTGGAGATTAGAATCAATTTGCCAAGACAATAATAGCCAACATTTATGTAGTACTTACTATGTACCAGGAATGATAAGCACTTTACCGAATTATCTCATTTGATCTTCATTTTCTAAATGACTCTGAGAGGGAGATGTTATTATTATACCCAATTTGCAAATGAGGAAATCCAGGCAAAAACAGGGATTTGCCTAGTGGCAAATATTTAGTAAGTATCTGAGGCTGGATTTGAACTCAGTACTCCCTAATTCCAGGCCTGCATTCTATTTAATTATCCAAGATCAACAGTGCTGAGGCTGAGACCGAAGATGTATTTCCTTTTCAAGTTGATTCAGCACCATGATTTAGGAAGTGACATAGAACTTCTGAAGCAATGTCAATGGCAAAAGAGCCCAACAAAAAACAAAAATTGTTGGAAAGAAGATCTGGAGGTCTTTTATAATTGGGCACGTTTTGTGATATTGGCTCTTCCATCTGACACTGGTATGTAGCTTTCAGCCAATGCACCACCCCTCTGGTATTCCATCAAATTCTCAGATTGTGACACTATTAGTCAAAGTGGTATGGAAAAAGCCCCTGCAACATGGTGGCCAATGTGGGAATCACTGTTTGATGGAGAAAAGCTGCTCTGATAGGGGTAACTTGCTGTGGGGAAATATTTCCACCAACAGTGGAATAAGCCATTGTTGTATTGTGTTTCCATGTGTTGTAATTCTGTGGGAGTAGGCAGGACACCACCAGAACATGGAGGGCTGTCATTGGGCAATAGAGAGGGCACTATAGTAAATCCACCCATTTGTAAAATTGCCCACAGAGAAATGTAGGGTGACTAGACTTGCTTTTCATCCAGCCTCCTCTCAGACTTCTAAATTTGCTTGCTAAACACTGACCAGTCCTAACTTGCTTAATTTATGAAAAACTGATAAGATCACAACCTATGGCAAAATGGCTTCAGTCTAGTAATTTTCAGTTCTTGTTTACATTGGAAGTGTTTGAATTCTATGTAATTTTTACCTTGCTCTTCATTTTTTTTCCTAGCTACATTGTTGAAAAGCCAAAGCAAAGACTTTTAGTGATCTAATTCTGTAAGTTGACAGTCTCATAAGGTTAGAACTGTTTTATTTCAAAAGCAAACATTTGAAACCACAGGTATAACAGCTAAGAATGTTTGACTGAGCAGGTGGCTTCAGAGATAAATAGCTAGATAGACCTTGAGAGTTTTTTAGGTTTTAAAAGGTTTCTCTAAAATGTTTTTTCATGAAGATAGGATCAGTATAGGATATCAAAGACCCTTGATTTTAAAAAAAATACACACAAATACACATACATACAAATAGTTGTATTTTGTTTCCTCATTTTTGGAGAATATTAACTAGTTTTATGAGTCATTAAAGATCAATTGACTGTGCTCTCAAAATTCTGTTGGATCACATCACAAAAACAGGCAAGATTTTAAAAATAAGTTAATTAGTGCAAAAATGCTAATTGCAAATGTTTCATCTAGTTAGTCATCTTTAATCAGTTGAAATAAATATGCAAAGGTAAAATGTTTGGCCCAGATTTTTTAAAATCTTGGAAGGCATAAAATAGGACATTAGAAGAGAAAGAAAAATATCCTTTTATTGAAATATAAAGATTTAGAGAGTTGATGAACTAAAGAGATATGACTCACCTACCACACGGAAATTAAAACTCAAAGGAGAGCAGTTAGTAAGAAGGAGAAGTTGTCAATTACCTCTCCACAGTTAATGATAGGTTTTATTTTGCTTTTTTTCCCCTACCAGTTATTATGAACAGTGAGGTTTATAGCATGAGATTTATAATATACATAATGAAGATGAGCTATTTCTTATAGTTACCGTTAAATGCATGGGGGTTCACTCAGGCACAGCTTAGAAAAATATTAAAAAGGTCTTTGTTTAGTGACAGAATTAGCCCTCTTTTCCAACAGCTTCAAGCAACAGGAGGAATGAGGCAACAGAAAATTTATAGTTGCAACATGAAAGCCAAATTGAGGCCCACTTAAATCTGAGGGGGCTAGGCTCTGCTTTAGTTAGCAAAAAGCCACCACCACAGTGGCAAAAACTGTGTTTGTTTCTAAAGAGTAAATAGGTTCAAGTCTGGGATGTGTTTTCCATCATTTCAAAGAAAAAAAATTAAGTAATTCAGATTCAATGTGAGTTTCCATCTCTCACTGAAATGCACGGTGCCTCAGGTTAGCAGCTGCCTTGTCAGAGTGTCTGAAAAATTTTGGCACATCACTGTAAATTGCATATTTCTTACCAAAGTACTTAAATAGTGCTAAGGAATGTTTAATTGCAAGCAAGGAAAAAAAAGCCACATTGGGAGCATCTTTTTCCAAGAAAATGTCAAAAGCTAATTCACTTAATTAAAAGTCTGAATTACAGCATCTAATTTTTTTCAAATCGAGTGAGAAGATTATAATAATTAAAGACAAACAACGTTTCTGAGCAATTTAGGATTAACATTAGTTTAAAAAAAGTTAGAAGTTCAAGATTCAATGAAAGAATTAATTTCTAATGTTAGTTGTTTGGGAATGTCTTCCCAACATTCTCCTTTTGGGGTCCTTTGAGAATGAGCAATGATGAACTGGAAAGGTGACCGTCTCCTTTCTATCATAACATTTCATACTTTGAATTTGTCTCAAAGTGAGACATTCTAACCTCTCTATTGTATATTAGTTAACTTTTTGATGTTCTCTGGACATCACAAAGGAGGTAGCTATCAGGTTTTGTCTGCACAATATCCTAGTTTCAGGAAAGTCTTGAAACAACTGAAAGTCTGAACAAAAAAAGTTATCAGTTGAAAATCATCAATTTCCAATACATCTGTAGTCCTAGAATCCATTTCAGCATTGAAAAAGCTTCTTACAGGGGAGAAATTATTTTTATTTTCACTTATGACAGGAAGGGGCAGCATGGCTCAATGGAGAAATACTCAGTTTTGGAGTGACGGATACGTAAATTTAAGATCTTCCTTTACCACCTCTACCAAGGGACCTTTCTGTAAGTTATCACTTAATCTCTTAGGGCCCCAATCAACTTTCTAAGATCATAAAAAAAAAAAAAAAAAAAAAGAAAGCTACATGGATGAAGAATTCCCTTCACTGACTTTTCTTGACATACTTGAAATCTAATGCTTGAACTAAATAAAATTAGACAGAAAGCTTTAGAGTGATTTTGTAGTCATAGCTATCTATTCTTATCCAAAAATTCCTGCCATTTAAAAACTTGGGCAGGGAAATTGTTCTTTCCTTTGTTCAAGTGAAATACCACATAGACTTTCCTTAGGGAAAATGGAACACAGTTCTCAACCAGGAATTTGGATTGGAAAATTCAATCAGTACCACACTTTATGCCTTCACTGTAGTTTGTAGGCTGTGAAGAGACTTTGGGAAGACAAACAGGAATTCTATAGGCTTGGCAACTTTTCTGATAGAACTTTTGGTTAGACTTGGGAACATTCGGACAGTCCGTCTAGGGACTTGTGTGTCTGGAGCCAGTGCAACTTCCATGACAAGCCACAATGATAGGTTGAACTCCAAGTCAGAAAAGTTTGCAAATCCATTCTGCCATTAAGTACACAGACACAAGCCAACACATTAAATTTATACCTCTGGTTCTTTATGAGACATATATTAAACCTCAGACTTTCAGCATCTGTTTCGGCTGTCTGACAACATCCCCATTATGAGCTACAAGCCAAGCTGATGGAACACAGTTCCTTCCCTTAATTCAGAAAGGTAAAACTCATAATAATTTCAAACAAAGCTGTCTAACCAGGACAGTACAAAGGAGATATGGTAGGAACACTTAGTTTCTCAGTGGCTTTTAGGTAATCTTGTTAAGAAACATAGGAAGATTATTTAAATTCCTCTTAAGCAACAGTTCCTCCCACTTGGTACTTTCAAGGCCAGTAGTCTGGGCTTTGTTTTATTCTACACTGCCAGCCTGACTAGTGATAGGGCTGGCACGTAGCTGATCCTGGCAACACTCTTATAGTTGTCAGATGCCAGCTTAAACGGATGCTGCAAAGAAAAGCCAGCATCCTGTGCTTTAAATGCCAACTCTGATTTGTATGAAGCCAGCAGGTAATTTTCTTTGTTTGGGGTGGTGAATTTTCTTCCCATTTCCTTCTTCCCTTTTACAATTCCTCAATTTAATATTCTGGCGACAAAGTAACTGAAAATGCTGCACCTTTTGTATCTTACTGCACAAAATATCAGGTATATAGAAGACAATAAGTAAATGCTCAGTAGTAATGTTCTCTTTGTTAATGTTAACTCTATCATTTCTGGAATATTTATTTGCTTAAAACGATGGAGGGTGAAGACACTTATTGTGAGGGTGATGGTTTTACTACCATGCTAGTTGAAGACAAAACTTACTTAGATTTATATTTTGAATTTATATTTTGAAAGTTTTTTTCTACTACATTTTCTAATTTAGTATATAGCCCCAATAATCTACTGCAAATAGTACATAAATTTGTATAATGTATTAAGAATAATCATTTCTTTCCAGATAAGGAAGAGAAACTTAAGGAAAAGATTTAATAGTTGATATGATTCATTGAGGTTTTGGCTAATGTCTGCTTCCTTTATAAGATGCTAGGTAATTTACAATCCTCAGATTATTCATCTTGTTTCTTCCCTCCCTCCCCCCCCCCATCCTCCCCCAAATCTAACCAACCTCAAACTAAAGACAAGCTGACTGTATGCAGTTATTTTCAAAGTAAAAAGTCATTTTCTTGGAAGGAAAAGTGGCATTGGGGTGGTAATTGTGGAATGTGGACTTTAGTCAGTTATGCTAACATTTCTTCTAATCCCTTCAAAATTAAATAAATTAAATGCTAATAAAACTCTTTTACTGAGGTGTCTACCAGCTCCATAACAGTCCCAGAGGGATACCTATTACAGCTGCATTTGGGGTTCTAATATAGAGTAAGCTTATTTTCTCAAGTTTCAAGCTAAAATAAGCTGGAGGTTTTGGGGGAGACTAGTGTGAGGATTAATAGAAAACTATTGCTAATCAGGCTAAAATGAGTTGCACATTTGTAAGAATGGATTGGTCACTATGTATATTTTTTATATTTGAAAGCGTAAGCATATGCTATACATTGAGTGTCTTTTAAAAACCTATTTAAGTCGGTAGTAATTCCCATTAAATAGCCAAACCTTTGGAGATCCAAGTTGTAATCCAATATAAACTAACTTTGGAAGGTCATTTATACTATGGCTATTATTGACTCTCATGAAATGGATAGCAAGGTGATTAGGATTTTGAAGGACAAAAACCCACTGCTAAGTAACAATTCCCTAATGGCACATCTTAGTTTTAAATATAAACATTAACGTTTTTCTCAACAGATCTGAAGAAATTTCTCTTTCTCTTTTTTTAATAAGAAAGCAAAGCTATAATTCAATGGGAAAAAAAAAAAGGAAATATATCTAGTACAAAAGGGGAGCTGTAAAAGCATCCTCATTCATTTGTTGCTTGCTCAGTTTTTAAAAAGCAATATCAAGATTTTTAATTATGTCACTATATACAAATTTGTACTGTAGTACACAAAGAGTAATGGGGAGAAGCAAACTGCACATGTTACAAATAAAGAATTAAAAAGAAGTGCTATAATGAATGGTATCAATGGAATGTACAATTGCAAAAAAAAAAAAGGAAGAAGAAGGAGCTGGACATGTGGGCAAAGTGAAGGAATGATAACTCTGTTAATATATTCATGAAGTTAAGAAAATTTTAGGAAGACTCTCACCAAGTTTGGTTATGTTGA
This sequence comes from Sminthopsis crassicaudata, assembly GCF_048593235.1. Lineage (NCBI taxonomy): Eukaryota > Metazoa > Chordata > Mammalia > Dasyuromorphia > Dasyuridae > Sminthopsis > Sminthopsis crassicaudata. Next base: position 161,844,851 of record NC_133619.1, on the reverse strand, counting down.
TATTATAATAGAGTGGGGGGAAAAACAAACAAAACTATCTCTGGAATTGGATGGCAAGGGTTCAAATCCCATTTCTGACACATTCTTCTGTGTGACTTTGGGGTCCTCCTTCAAATATAAAAATAAAGATGATTTCTGGTATTTGTCTGGGATGTAGATCTATAAACCCAATGCACTGATGGTAGGGCATGGCCAAGAGTCATCTGAGAATCATTCATATAAGATAGGCAGTCATAAATAAGGAGAGATCTGTTGCATGGAATACCCACATTGACAAAATCATAGATTTGTTATAGTTTTGGTGTATATGTTCTCTTAATTATACAGAAGTGCTATTTGACATACGGTATCTCAGACATACATCTTTTATGGTAAACCTCAACCAGCACTTTTGAGAAAATACTCTTTCCAGGTCTGGAATGGTTACACATGTTCAGAGAAATCCAATCCTTTGCTTGCCAGTTCATCTGATCACTCTAGAGAACAGAATATGCTAGTTGATCACAGCAAATGTGGAATATATTTAGTTGCACAAGCAGAGTCTGTCCTTTAACCATAATGTACGATTTTGTGAGGAAGTTGTGGGTAAGTGGGTGGGGTAATTACACCCACCCAATCTAGTCCCACCCTGACTTAGGTTGTGTCTATTACTCAAAGCATGTGTTACAAACTGGCCCCATTTTGCCTTATGGCAGCTGTTGCTGTGGTGAATGGTGTAGTATGTTATCTTGGTTCATGGTTCAGCTTATCTGAGAGACAATTTCCTTGAACAGCTGGAATATCTGTTCTATACACAGTTCTTAAAGCTATTAATTGTTTCAAACTGGATAGATTGGAATATAGCAAAACTATTACTGAGAAATCACTGTTGTTTAAAAGGCTAAGGGAATGGAGCAATATTATAGTCTGGTAAAGCAGTATCAGAGTGACATAAATAAATTGGAGAAGAGGGGCAGCAGTAGTCAGTTTAGTGGTGATTATGTTTTTAATATGTGACTCATAGTTAAATCTGTTTAATTAGTTAAATTTATTAAAAAATAGAAGGTGGTAAACAGAGGAGTTTTATTCAAGAATACTGGGATATGGTAATGTCTTTAAATTGTTATTATTATTACTTGTTGTTTAAAGTCAATTCTAAATTTAGGAAGGAAAATTAAACAGATTGAAATAATTGAAGAAATCTAGGAATATGTAGCAAAAACAAAACAAAACAAAACAAAAACCAACAAAAAAACAGTATAAAGCCCAAGGTAGGATGTGCTTCATCACTCTAGTGTGTGTCAAAACCTTATTTTTTAAAATTTGATTTTTAGTATGAAAGGCAAATATTCTGATGACTCCTAATAAAAATAAAATGTCATTCTTTAAATTTATATCCATTTTCTTCAATTCATGGTTGTTATTATAGGCAAAATATTTTAAATTGGTTTAGAATTTTAGTGTTAAATTTAACATATAACTTAAAAACAATAACTAGCATTTATATAGTACTTTAAGACTTGCAAAGTACTTTATAAATGCTTTTTCAATTGATTCTCCTAAAAACTCTGTAAGGTAGATGCAATTATTCTAATTTTATAGATGAGGAAACTGAGGCTGAGAACTTAAAAGTATTTGCCTAGGATCCTACAGCTGAATGTTGAGTTAAAATTTCCTGTCTCCAGGTTTATCACTTTATTATACCACTGTGATTTCCAAGTTATTGATAATAAAGACTTCTTGATTTTAAGATTCATTAATAACAACATAAAATTCCAATTTGGAAAATGTTTCACCAAATATGATTCACTTTTGTTTATCGTGAAAGATAAAACTGAGAATATTTCTATCTATCATGTAAGAGAGAAAAACAAAAAAAGGGCTGGATTTGGAGGTAAAGATCCTAGCTATGCTGCTTACTATGTTTTTGAGAAATGGGAAGATTTTATTACTTCTTTGAACCTTAACTACTTCATCTCTAAAATTGATGATCATAGGGTCAGGACCTATGCTTTCATTGATAAGGGGGCTTTCTGGGTAATGAAAACCTTTCTACTGTTGTCCATAAGCATCTTCTTTGCAAGTTAGAGTCTTAGAGAGCTGCCTAGCATACTGAAGAGCTAGGGGAATTGCCAGGGTCACACAGCATCAGAGAGAAAATTTGAATCCAGGTGTTCTTGGTTTCAAAGCCATGTTCTTATTTGCAATACCATGATGCTTCTCACTATAAAATAAAGGCCTGGAATTGATGGCCTCTGTGATCCTTCCCAACTTTAAATCCATGATCTTATGACATTTGAAGCCCAATTCATGACCTGCGGTCTTTTCCAAACTGATTCCACATGTAGTCTGTGCTGAAGTTAATGACTCTTGCCAGTCTTTGTAATACATATTACTTTTTGCATCTCTGTCTCTTTGTTCGAAGGGTTGTATGAGGTCTTGGCCCAAATAGAACCTCTCTATCTCAAAATTGCTACATAGCAAATTGTTCAATTTGTGGCTACTGTGAGCCAAGCACGAATCTAGTGGTTCTTTTTCTGAGTAGACTGGGCATCTAAAAAACAGAGTTGCAAATAGCACTCAGTATAAGTTCCACAGTTAGCCACTTTATGAGATTTTTCTTCCTGGCTCAAAATTTTCTCTATATTGGCAAGAAAGTCTTAGCCTGCAACTTTTAAACCAAAGTCCAGTTCACTTCCTGCGAATGGACTCTGAGAATTTATAGACAAATGAGATTAGTTAACTTATTCTTGGAATCCAAGTTCTCCCCTCCAACAAACCTCCAGTATTTGAAATCCTATGGAAGAAAATACCATGGTATTACAACTGCCCACTCATGGATAGAGAAGCATGGAAATCTATGACCGCAGCTGAGATAGGAGATTGTTGTTCAATCCTTTTAGTCATGGCTCTATTTGGGGTTTTCTTGGAAAAGATACTGGAGTGGTTTACCATTTCCTTCTCTAGTTCATTTTACACATGAGGAAACTGAGGCAAACAGGGTTAAGTATCTTGCTTAGGGTCACATAACTAGGTAGTATCTGAGGTGGGATTTGAACTCAGGAAGGAATGAACTCATTTTCCTGACTCCAGGCCTGATACAATTCACTGCACCATCAAGCTACTTTAGACAAGAGATTGGGGTTATTGGATCAGAGATTAGAGCTGGAAGATAACTCAGAAAAAATGAATCATACCTTTTCATTTTGCAAAAGAGGAAACTGAGGAACAGAAAGATTAAGTGACTTGCCAAGGTTTGTAAAATCTGTTTCTGAAGCAAGAGTTGACCTTAGGTTTTGCTACCTCCATATCCAGTTCCCTATATACCATATCATGAGCATCATGATCATGCTCAGTCCTGTTAGTCTTCCAAGACACAAACTCAGTTACAGTATAAAATTAACACTCTGGTTCTCTGTACCTCTGCCTCCTCCAACGAAATGTCAGCATACTAGATTCTTAAATAGTCCTATTACTTGGGGGACATTCCTCTTCTTTAATCCCTATGCTAATTATTCATTCATTCATTCATTCATTTAACCCCATGCTAATTATTTTAAGACTTAGCAACTTGATTTATTGCTGTGCTTTTCCAAATGAGGAACTTTTGGACAACTGGCCCTTCTCTGTCTACCCTTAGCTATATTTTTTAGTATGGGCAGTGGATAGAGTGCTGGACCTAGAGTCAGGAAGATTCATTTTCTCTTGAGTTCAAATCTGGCCTCAAATATTACTAGTAATGTGACCCTGAACAAGTCATTCAACCTTGTTTGCCTCAGTTTCCTCATTTGTAAAATGAGCTGGAGAAATAAATAGCAAACCACTACCCTTGCCAAGAAAACCCCAAAAGGGGTCAAGAAAAGTCAGAAATGACTGAAAAGTGACTAAACAAAAACAGTAATAGCAATTGTAGCTATAAATTCAAAACCCTTGTGTGCAATGAAACAATAACTTTTGGCTACATATTTGTCTTTTTAGCTATTCATTCATATAGATAGTGATTATGGTCAGTGCTATCATATTTAAATGTGAAGGATTGTGTGTGTGTATGTATTATATTGGTCATAATATGTCTCTATATAATTTTCTCTTTCTTTTTCCTCTCCCCTCCATTCTCCCCCACACACATACCACTGATATTTGTATTCTGAAAGGAAACCATTGTCATCCATGGGTGAAAATGTGGCTGAGAAGGATGATGCATGAATCAACAACTCTTTCCACAGTGAACACGTTAGAAGGTTACATTTTGGTCTGTGGCTATGACTGTTATTTGTTTATTGCTTTTTTGCAGGCTTGCTTTGCTGGAAGGAGGAAGCATTGGGAGAAGTAACATTAACCTTCATATTCATACATTGAAATTGTAACACATAAATTGTTTTTTGTTTTTTTTTTAATTAAATTCAACTCGCTGAGTATCTTTAAAGTTCCTACTTAGGAAACACTACACAACAATAATATCTTAGTAAGCTGAATAGGACACAAGTAGATTGAAAATAAATGATTTGATAGAATAGGAAAGATATATCAGAGATAAATTATCTAGTACATATACCTAATGGCTACCAAATTCCTAGGAAGAATAAGGTTAAGGAAATCAAGGGATATAGCATGAATAGATATAATCTCAGTTTGAAGAATGTTCCTATTTACACTGGGGTGGAGGTGAGGGGTAGTTCCCTTCTCTACTTCTCCCCTATATCAGTGCAGAGCCCCAGTCTACTTACTGCAGAATCTGGGGAGAGAGAGAACTGAGGGTACATATGGACACATATGACCTATAATTCTTAGAAATTAGAGCAGGATGAAAAAATTGAAAAAGGGAATTCAGGAATGTCTCAATTTCTTGGTCTCTAATTTACATGGATACATGGATAATAAACACATGAAAGATAATTAAAATTACACAAAATAAAATAGTTATTTGGAAATATAAGCATATTTAATATAATAAATAAATAACAAACTAACAAAGTAATAAATGAATTCATATTAATGAATGAATAAAGTAGTGGTTACTATGTGTAAAGTATTGTTCTGAGTTCTGGGGCATCAAATAGAAAAACAGGAGAGTTCTACCTCTCTAGGAATTCACAATCTAATTGGGGAGACAATACATATATGGAAGATTTCAATCGCAAATCAAATGGAAAGGTGCCTTGGTTCTTAGGGTGCAGAGAGTAATTCATTCATTTCGTGCAGAGAGTAATTCATTCATTTCTTCAATGTCATCTCCACTGTTAAAATCATATCTGTTTCTGTTGGTAGTGACAAGTACTTCAATTCAGCGACTTTCTTTTCTGGGTCCTCAGTAACTGTGATTGAAACTCATGCATGTCTACGTTTGTTGCTTCCTTATGTCTGAGGGCATTGGTCTTAAAGCACTGCTATTTCCAATGCTTTTGAATTCAAGATCTTCTTAAATTGTCCCTGTCACTGTCTGAGAGAAGATAATGGTCTAAGTGGTGGTGGTTTGACTTGTCTGGCATATTCTGCCTCATGTCTCCTTCACGGTGCCTTCAGCTAGGCAGGTTTGCCTTCCCTATGTGTGTCAGCAAATTAGCATTTTTTAAAATGTTAACCTTAGAAAATAAAGCAATGAAACTGGAATTTCCCCCAAAAAACAATATTTAAAAACTATTTTCAGTATTTCACTTTTGTGGCATTATACTATAGGTCTTAAATTGAGGAACTAAAGGGAAAGTACACTTAAAACTCTTTTAGTGATATTGTCAATGTTGTAGTCAAAAATACACTGGATTTGGAATGAGAATGTCCTATGTTTGAATCTTGCCTTACATCTCTGTCAAATTCCATGTCCTAAAATTCTACAATCATCCCTGGAGGGAAGGGAAGCTCAAGGATGCAATTCTGAGATGCAAAGAAAAAAATTCTTGTAAAGAAAAAGGATTAGTCCAAAGAGATAAATGTGGATAGACAAAGAAAAGAGATTTGTCCAGAGATAAATGCAGATAGACAAGGAACAAATTAATTCATATTTTAAAAGTTATTATTAATATATTTTCTTTTAACACAATAGTTCCTTCCTAACAAAAATCTGAATAAATCATTATTTAATCATTCAAGCTATGTGATCCTGAGCCATTAACTAAACTACTTTCAAGTTCTTTCGTAAAATGATATGGGTTGAATTTAGTGGGTTCCATGGTCCATTATATTTCTGAATCTATGATCCTTATGAGTGTATTACAGACTTTTTGGATAGATTAAGAAAATGGATGAGAAGGCAAAATTCACAAGCCAGTCATGGAGATGTGATATTATAAAATTGGGGGATTACATTTAACAAGATAACTATTGGAGTCCTTTTTCCTTCAAAGCAGAGCAGCTAATGTTTTGTCAATTCTTTTAGTGTAGGAAAAAAAAAGGGGGATAATTATTTTAGGTATAATCCTAACAATCAAAGAGATCTGGTTGCTGCAGTGAAAGTAATGGGAATTTGGGAGGGAAGTTACCATTTCAACTTAGAATTTCCAATTCAGGAGAGGAAACCTGGGCACATTTTGCCATAAGCTTTAGATTTTGAGAGATAAGATTACAAGTGATTTAGCAAAGAGATCCTTGTCAAATTCCATATCCTAAAATTCTGCAATCATCCCTGGGGGGAAGGGAGACTCAAGATGTAGTTCTGAGATGCAAAGGAAAAGAAAATTCTTATAAATAAAAGGAATTAATTCAAAGAGATAAATGCAGACAAGGAACAAATTAATTTGGATTTTCAAAAAGTTATTCATATATTTTGTTTTAATATAATAGTCACTTCTGAACAAAAACCTGAATAAATATTTTTATGTCTTCTGAAAAATGATTGATTAGTCATTCAAAAATGTTTATCAAATGCCTACTATATCCCAGGGACTGTGTTAAGTCCTTTAAAAACACTAAGTTTATTGACTGATAACAGAAAGAAGGAATGTGTCCTTTAATATTGACTATGAATGTTTAAAAACAACAACAAAAGATGGAAGAAGGAGTCTTATAGTGTTAGAAGTTCAGAGTCAATTGAGGAATAAGCTAAGAGTAAACCAAAAAAATAACCATATTGGGAAAATGAACAAGATAAAAACAGGTAAAAAATGGTAAATAGAAGATTGATATTCAAGATAGGTCAATAAGAAGACAATAAGAGAACATCTTATAGTCCAGGATGAATTTGATTCATTAAACACAGAGATGAGGAATACAGACAGGCTTGGAGAGACTTACATCAACTGATGCTGAGTAAAACGAGCAGAACCAGGAGATCATTATACACTTCAACAATGATACTGTATGAGGATGTATTCTGATGGAAGTGGATATCTTCAACATAGAGAAGAGCTAATCCAATTCCAATTGATCAATGATGGACAGAATCAGCTACATCCAGAAAAGGAACACTGGGAAATGAGTGTAAACTGTGAGCACTGTTTTGTTTTGTTTTTCTTCCCAGATTATTTTTAAGCTTCCAAATACAATCCTTCCTTTGCAACAACAACAACAACAACAACAACAACAAAATCCAGTTCTTCACACATATATTGTACCTAGGATATACAATAAGATATTTAATATGTATGGAAATGCCTGCCATCTAGGGGAGGGGGTGGAGGGAAGTAGGGGAAACATTTGGAACAGAAGGGAGAACAAGGGATAAAGTTGTAACAAAATACCTATGAATATGTACTGTCAAAGAAAATGTTATAATTATAAAAATTAATAAAAAATTAAAAAAAAGAAAGGGAAAAAATTAAACCCAGAGATGACTGAAGGTACTGAAAAAAAAAAAAGATGGCTATGTTGCTGTACTGTCAGTGACTTCTAAAATATCATGAAGAATGGGAAAGATACATAAAATTAGATAAGGAACAAAAAAGGTTCCAATTTTCAAAAAAAGGAAAAAAGAATAGAATTTACACACTGTTAACTGTTGTCAGATTTTAATTCTTGTAACAACTAGAAAATTATTAGATAATAATTAGAAAATTAAAAGGATCAAGAACTGACTGCAGAGTTAGAAAAGCCCAAGTCCAAATAGCATCTCTGATGTACATTGGTTAACTATGTGACCCTGAGCAAGTCATTTAATTTCTCAGTGCCCCTCCCCCAACTCTCCAAGACAAAAAGTTTCAGAATAATTGCTTATCTGCAGTGATAGAAGTAGTTTCTTCTCTATGAATTCTCTGCATTGGTAAATGTATGAGATTAGATGGCCCCCTTATCTAAAATGCCAGGGAACAAATAGAAAAGGAAATGGTAATTTTATTCATCAAGAATAAGTTATGTGGGGCAGCTAGATGGCACAGTGGGTAGAGTAGCATCCCTAAAGGCAGTAGGACCTGAGTTCAAATGTGATCTTGACCCGACCTGCGGGTCTAGAACTAGGGGGGTCTGAAGCCCCGTGCCAACCTGTAAGCAAAATGCTGGTAAGGCTACAACCTGGGAATGGGTGAAGAAAAGAAAGAGGCGGAGACGATTCTGTGTTAGGCAGAAACGCTCATTTATTAGAGGGAAATACAAGGTTTTTATATGTTTCCATAGTATAGGTTTGAAAAAACAATTCTGTGACTACGTGACTAGGGGAATTTTTGCTAGTTAGGAAACATCTGTGGCGGATCTTGTATTATCCTATGGCAGGATATTTAAGAAAGAATGGTTTATTGTTAGTATCTGGGTCTTTATGACCGTTGAGGTAGGATGTTCCCATGCTTTGTTGAGTAAGCAGGATGTTTGTTAATTTAGGGTATAGGGCTTCAGCATGGGGCCCCAGCATGATCTCAGACAATTAACATTTCCTAGCTGTGTGACCCTGGGCATGTCACTTAACCCCAATTGCCTCAGCAAAAAGCAAAAAAAGAAAAGAAAAAAAAAAGTTACATTAGACAACTCTTCTGTATGTAATTTTTTAAATAGGATGATTGCACAAACAAATCACTAGAATGCTGTAGATATATTTTAGAATTCTGCAAATTATTTTATTCCTGACATTATTCATTTTGGATTAGATAGAAAGTTATTGCCTAAATTAGTAGTGTCAAACAAATGAAAATGGGGGTCACTAACCTGTACATAAGGATCCCAGTGTCCCACATAGTGAGTTAGTTTCAAAATGCAATATGACCATTTTTTAATTGTATTTTTACTTAGTTTGTTAAATATTTCTCAGTCATATTTCTGTCTTGTTTGGGCTGCACTTTGTAGTGTTGTGGACTGCATATGACCAAGGGGCCGAATACTTGACACCTCTGACCTAGGCTATAATATATTTAATAGTTGTGCTGGTTGACTGAATCCAAAGAGTTTTCATCAATGCTTGTAGTCAGTTTTGAAGGAGGTATCAAATGACTACTTCACAATTCTGCATTTGTCCCTGTTTAGCATATTTATCAATGGGAGCAGCTAGATGGCACCCTCTCCTGCCTTCTCTCCCCCAAGTCAGGAGGCCCTGAGTTCAAAATTGACTTTATGTACTTAACACTTACTAGCTATATGACCCTGAGCAAGTCACTTAACCCCAATTGCTTCTTTCTCTCTCTCTCTCTCTCATACATACACACAAAGAAAAGAAAAAAACATTTATCAATGACTTAGATAAGGCAGAGATGGGATGTTAAAAAAAATTGTTGATCACACAAAATAGGGATGATCCAAAAGATCTTGATAGGCTAGAATGTTGGGGCAAAATTAACATGAAATTTAATAAGGCTAAGAAAAAAGTCTTATTTCAATTTTTTAAAATCAACTTCATGAGTAAAAATAAGAAACAGATGGCTATCCAAGGAGTTTACATGAAAGAAATTTAGGGGTTTTAGTGGATTGTACATTCAATATAATTCAATGTGATTTTGTAGCTAAAAAAAGTTAATGTAAGATTGGACTCCTTTAAAAAAATGTAGTAGAACTAGAGAGAGGATAGTTCCAATCTCCTCTCTTCTGCTCAGACTACTTATGGAATATTGTTATGAACATTGGCTTTTATAAAGGACATTGATAACATAAAGCAGGGCTCAGCAAAATATGGCCCAAAGGCATGCTTTTGTTTAGTGTGCCATGAGCTAAGAATGTTTTTTAAAATATTTTTAAATGCAATAAAAGCTAAAAATCATTTTTAGTTCTGTGTCAGTACAAAAATAGGCAGAGCTTGAAAGACTTACATCAACTGATGCTGAGTGAAGTGAGCAGAACCAGGAGAACATTGTACACAGTAATAGTAAATTATGTGATGATCAATTGTGATAGACTTGGCTCTTCTTAACAATGTAGTGATCCAAAACAATTCCAGTAGACTTGGGATGGCAAAGGCCAATTGTTACAGAGAGAGAACTATGGAGATTGAATAAAGATTGAAGAATAGTATTCTTATCTTTTTTTTGTTTGTTTGCTTTTTCTTTCTAATATTTTTTCCCCTTTTAGTCTGATTTTTCTTGTATAACATGGCAAATATGGAAATATGTTTATAAGGATTGCACATGTTTAACCTATATCTGATTGCTTGCTGTCTTGGGGAGAGAGGAGTTAAGGGAAGAAGGGAGAAAAAAATTTGGAATACAAAGTCTTAGAAAAATGAATGTTAAAACTATCTTTACATGTATTTGGAAATAAAAAAAATCTATTGAGAGTTTTCTTAAAAGATAAAAAAAACCCAACAACATTGAAATAAAAATAGGCAGGGCCAGAGCTTCCCTTCCCTTGAGCTATAGGATCTTCTAGAAGAAGTAAAAATTACTGAAACCATATCAAATTGCTTTTGTTGTGTTATTTTAGTCAAGTCTGACTCTTTGTGACCCCATTTGGGGTTTTTTTGGCAAAGATATTGGAGTGATTTTCCATTTCCTTCTCCATCTTATTTTACAGATGCAGGGTGGTTAAGTGACTTGCCCACAGTCACACAACTATCAAATGTCTGATTTTAAGCCCAGTACTCTACCCATTTTTACCACCCAACTATCCTTTACATCATTCCATGTGACAATCATATTATAGATTTTGAGCTGAAGGGTAAGTCTAACCCCCTCATTTTACAAATGAGGAAACTAAGGTCCTGAGGGGCAACTCAAAGTCAGAAGGACATGTCTGAGGCAGTCAAACCTAGATCTTTAAATCTAGATCTGTCTTATTCCAAGTGTAGTACTGCAACCACTTTGTTATATTTCTTCTTAAAGTTGAGGGAAATGAGGATGTTTAGCCACTGGCAAAGAAGACACAGAGGGAATATGTCCTTAAGTAGATGAAAAATTGTCTTGTGAAAAAAATATTAAATTTATTCTACAGGGCCACAGGGGGCAGAACCAGGAGGAAATAGAAAAAGTTGCAGAGAGAAAAGTTGTCTTCTATATCTATGCTTTTCCTAAGAAATATAGCTACCCAAAAAGGATTTTTAAAAAGCTACATATCTGTTTTATTTGAGAAGTAGCACAACTCTTCTTTTGCTATCCATTTTCCTTAAAAACAAACAAAATTTTTTTATGATTAACAAAACTTTATTTTCTTTCCTTTCCCAAATCCATTTAAAAAGGAAAAAAAGGAAACCGTAAAAACAAAAATAAAACAATCAACCTCCTCATCCCCAAATTGCATAGTCAAAACAAATTCCCACACTATTCATGTTCAAGAAATATGCCTCATTCTGTACCCTGAGTCTGTTACTTTTATGTTAGTAGGTCATCTTTATTTAGAAGGTGTAGTTTACTTAATTGTGGGTCTTCTGGAATTGGGGCTGGTCATTGATTGACCAGAGTTCTTAAATTTTTCCAAAATGTTGTCCTTACATTGTTTTGACTTTACAATGCTGTTGTTAGAATATAAATTGTTCTGTTGGTTCTGCTCATTTCACTCTCCATCAGTTTATACAAGTCTTCCCATATTTCTTTAAGATGAGTCCTTCATTATTTTTTATAGAACCACAATATTTCATGGTATAGATATAAATTCAAATATTCCTTAAAAGGGCTGTTTTTTGAGATGTCAGTTTTCCCTCATTGGAGAAATGGAAGACTCTATATAACCACTTCTCAGATATATTGTTGTAAGGATTCTTATTCAGGTGTAAGCTAGAATTTATGATCTCCCATTATACTCTGAAATTGTATGATTTGGTAATTTCTTGAAATGCTAATTTTCATGGTAAGAAAGGGAAATTGATGGCCTGAACAGGACCAAATAGAATATACATATAAGGTGCTCATCGGAAAATAATTTTAAAAATCAATCCTGTCAAACTAAAGCAGTCCTTCAGATTCAGCTCTTTTAAAGTGAGGACTATAGTTTAAAGCAAAACATCATCATTATCTACATAAATTGAAGATTCTTTCTCTAATTAGAACTCCATTCTGTTCACTCCTTTATATTTTCTTATGAAAAATATGTACAATTTATATTTCAATAATATGTATTTGAAAAACAAAGCTTTCTGGAGGATAAAAAATCATTGGGATTAAGGCTACCTGGATTTCAGACCCACCTCTAATAAATACTGTCCAAGTGATACCCTGCAAACCATTTAACTTCCCCGGATCCCTCAGGCAACTTGGTAAGAATTTAAGTTGCTGAACAGGTTCTGATCTATTGATAAGAGTGTTTCCTGAACTGTGAACTCTCTCTTGAAGATGAAATCAGAGGATTGGCCCTTAGAATGTTGCTTCTACTTATGTATTGTTCTATGACTTCTACCTAGTAATTTTGCCCATGGCTTTAGCTCATAACTACTTTATAAACTTGAAAGTCAGAGATGCTATCTCTTAGTTTGTTTGTCTCCCCCATCATTCTGAATATAAAGTGAGGCACACAGGGGACATTTGATAAATATTTGCTGAATGAATGAACCTCTTAGCAGAGTTTGAAAACTAGTATTTTATTCAACATTTTATATAGAAACAGATTTAACACCCATTTACTATACTTATACCTCAGCTGGTGGTCTCAGCAGAAGCTAAACTGTGCATAAAAGTGACATTATCCTTCAAATACATAGAATTGCCATGATTCTAGGCCATGAGGGTAAAGATGAGAGCAGTATTTTCATTAATGATTTCTTTTTTTTTTTTTTTTTTTTTTTTTTTTTTTTTTTTTTTTTAATTTTATTTTATAATTATAACATTTTTTGACAGTACATATGCATGGGTAATTTTTTACAACATTATCCCTTGCACTTACTTCTATTCAGATTTTTTCCCTTCCTCCCCCAACACCCTCCCCCTGATGGCAAGCAGTCTTATATATGTTAAATATATTACAGTATAATTTAGATACAATATATGTGTGTAGAACCGAATTTTTTGTTGCACAGGAAGAATTGGATTCAGAAGGTAAAAATAACAGTTTACATTCATTTCCCAGTCCTTTTCTGGATGTAGCTGGTTCTGTCCATCATTAATCAATTGGAATTGGATTAGCTCTTCTCTATGTTGAAGAAATCCACTTCCATCAGCATACATCCTCGTACAGTATCATTGTTGAAGTGTATAATGATCTTCTGGTTCTGCTCGTTTCACTCAGCATCAGTTGATGTAAGTCTCTCCAAGCCTCTCTGTATTTCTCCTGTTGGTCATTTCTTATAGAACAGTAATATTCCATAACATTCATATACCATAGTTTACCCAACCATTCTCCAATTGATGGACATCCATTCATCTTCCAGCTTCTAGCCACTATGAAAAGGGCTGCCACAAACATTTTGGCACATACAGGACCCTTTCCCTTCTCTAGTAGTTCCTTGGGGTATAAGCCCAGTAGTAGTATGGCTGGGTCAAAGGGTATGCACATTTTGATAACTTTTTGGGCATAATTCCAGATTGCTCTCCAGAATGGTTGGATTCTTTCACAACTCCACCAACAATGCATCAGTGTCCCAGTTTTCCCACAGCCCCTCCAACATTCATCATTATTTGTTCCTGTCATCTTAGCCAATCTGACAGGTGTGTAATGATACCTCAGAGTTGTCTTAATTTGCATTTCTCTGATCAATAGTGATTTGGAACACTCTTTCATATGAGTGGAAATAGTTTTAATTTCCTCATCTGAAAATTGTCTGTTCATATCCTTTGACCATTTATCAATTGGAGAATGGCTTGATTTCTTATAAATTAAAGTCAATTCTCTGTATATTTTGGAGATGAGGCCTTTATCAGAACCTTTAACTGTAAAAATTTTTTCCCAATTTGTTACTTCCCTTCTAATCTTGTTTGCATTAGTTTTGTTTGTGCAGAAACTTTTTAATTTGGTGTAATCAAAATGTTCTATTTTGTGATCAATAATGGTCTCTAGTTCTCCCTTGGACACAAACTCCTTCCTCCTCCACAAGTCTGAGAGGTAAACCATCCCATGTTCCTCCAATTTATTTATGATTTCGTTCTTTATGCCTAAATCTTGGACCCATTTTGATCTAATCTTAGTATGTGGTGTTAAATGTGGGTCCATGCCTAGTTTCTGCCATACTAATTTCCAGTTTTCCCAGCAGTTTTTGTTAAATAATGAATTCTTATCCCAAAATTTGGGATCTTTGGGTTTGTCAAAGATTAGATTGCTATTTTTATTCACTATCTTGTCCTGTGAACCTAACCTATGCCACTGATCAACTAGTCTATTTCTTAGCCAATACCAAATGGTTTTGGTGACTGTTGCTTTATAATATAGCTTTAAATCAGGTACACTTAGACCACCTTCCTCTGACTTTTTTTTCATTAGTTCCCTTGCAATTCTCGACCTTTTATTCTTCCATATGAATTTTGTTGTTATTTTTTCTAGGTCATTAAAATAGTTTCTTGGGAGTCTGATTGGTATAGCACTAAATAAATAGATTAGTTTGGGGAGTATTGTCATCTTTATTATATTCGCTCGGCCTATCCAAGAACATTGAATGTCTTTCCAATTATTTAAATCTGACTTTATTTTTGTAGCAAGTGTTTTGTAATTTTGCTCATATAATTCCTGACTCTCCTTTGGTAGATATATTCCCAAATATTTGATACTATCGACTGTTATTTTGAATGGAATTTCTCTTTGTATCTCTTGCTGTTGGATTGTGTTGGTAATGTATAAAAATCCTGAGGATTTATGTGGATTTATTTTGTATCCTGCGACTTTGCTAAAATTCTGAATTATTTCTAATAGCTTTTTAGCAGAGTCTTTGGGGTTCTCTAAGTATACCATCATGTCATCTGCGAAAAGTGACAATTTGATTTCTTCATTTCCTACTCTAATTCCTTGGATCTCTTTCTCGGCTCTTATTGCCAAGGCTAGAGTTTCTAGTACTATATTGAATAGTAATGGTGATAGTGGGCAACCTTGTTTCACTCCTGATCTTACAGGGAAAGGTTCTAGTTTATCACCATTACATATGATGTTTACTGAAGGTTTTAAATATATGCTCCTTATTATTTTAAGGAATAGTCCATTTATTCCTATACTCTCAAGCGTTTTTAGTAGGAATGGATGTTGGATTTTATCAAATGCCTTTTCTGCATCTATTGAGATGATCATATGGTTTTTATTAATTTGATTATTAATATGGTCAATTATACTAATAGTTTTCCTAATATTAAACCATCCCTGCATTCCTGGTATAAATCCCACTTGGTCATAGTGTATTATCCTGGGGATGATTTTCTGAAGTCTATTTGCTAATATCTTATTTAAGATTTTAGCATCAATATTCATTAAGGAAATTGGTCTATAGTTTTCTTTCTCAGTTTTCGATCTACCTGGTTTAGGTATCAGTACCATGTCTGTGTCATAGAAGGAATTTGGTAGGACTCCTTCAATCCCTATTTTTTCAAATAGTTTACATAGCATTGGAGTTAGTTGTTCTTTAAATGTTTGGTAGAATTCACCTGTAAATCCATCTGGTCCTGGGGACTTTTTCTTAGGAAGTTGGTTAATAGCTTGGTCTATTTCTTTTTCTGAGATGGGACTATTTAAACTACTTACTTCTTCCTCTGTTAATCTGGGCAAGCTATATTTTTGAAGGTATTCTTCCATTTCATTTAAGTTATCGAATTTATCGGCATAAAGTTGAGCAAAGTAGCTCCTAATTATTGTTCTAATTTCCTCTTCATTAGTGGTGAGTTCACCCTTTTCATTTTCAAGACTATCAATTTGCTTTTTCTCTTTCCTTTTTTTAATCAGGTTTACTAAGGGTTTGTCTATTTTGTTGGTTTTTTCATAAAACCAACTCTTAGTTTTATTAATTAATTCAATAGTTTTTTTACTTTCAATTTTATTAATCTCACCTTTTATTTTTTGAATTTCAAGTTTTGTGTTTGTCTGGGGGTTTTTAATTTGTTCCTTTTCTAGCAATTTTAGTTGTAAACCCAATTCGTTGGCCCTCTCTTTCTCTATTTTATGCAGGTAGGCCTGTAGAGATATAAAACTTCCCCTAATTACTGCTTTGGCTGTATCCCACACATTTTGGTATGATGTCTCATTATTGTCATTTTCTTGGGTGAAGTTATTAATTATGTCTATGATTTGCTGTTTTACCCAATCATTCTTTAGTATAAGATTATTTAGTTTCCAATTATTTTTTGGTCTATTTTCCCCTGGCTTTTTATTAAATGTTATTTTGATTGCATTATGGTCTGAAAAGGATGCATTTACTATTTCTGCCTTACTGCATTTGATTTTGAGGTTTTTATGCCCTAGTATATGATCAATTTTTGTATAGGTTCCATGAACTGCTGAGAAGAAAGTATATTCCTTTCTGTCTCCATTTAGCTTTCGCCAAAGATCTATCATATCAAACTTTTCTAGTATTCTATTTACCTCTTTGACTTCTTTCTTATTTATTTTGTGGTTTGATTTATCTAATTCTGAGAGTGCAAGGTTGAGATCTCCCGCTATTATAGTTTTGCTATCTATTTCCTCTTGCAGCTCTCTTAATTTCTCTTTTAAGAATTTAGATGCTGCACCACTTGGTGCATACATGTTTAATATTGATACTGCTTCACTATTGATGCTTCCCTTTAGCAGGATATAATGCCCTTCCTTATCTCTTTTAATTAGATCAATTTTTGTTTTTGCTTGATCTGAGATGAGGATGGCTACTCCTGCTTTTTTGGTTTTGCCTGAAGCATAATAGATTCTGCTCCACCCTTTTACTTTTAGTTTGAATGTCTCATCCTGTTTCAGGTGTGTTTCCTGTAAACAACATATAGTAGGATTCTGACTTTTAATCCAGTCTGCTAACTGCTTCCTCTTTATGAGGCAGTTTGCCCCATTCACATTTATGGTTAGAAGGACTAATTCTATATTGCTTGCCATCCTATTAACCCCTGCTTATGCTTTTCCCCTTTCCTTCCCTTTTACCCTCCTATCCAGTATTAAACTGGTAAACACCACTTGCTTTTCACAGCCCTCCCTTTTTAGGATCCCTCCCCCACCTTAAAGATCCTCCCCTTATTTTACCCCTTTTCCTCAAAATTACTGTATTCCCTTCCCCTTAGCTTACTCCTTCCCTTTCACTTTTCAATGAAGTGGAAGAAGTTTCACCATAAATCGAATATGTCTATTGATACACGCTATGTTCATCTCCCTCCTTTCTTTCTCTCAGATATAATAGGTTACCTTTGCCTCTTCATGAGATGTAGTACCACCACTTTGTACTTTTTTATGATATAATCTCCTTTCCACCTCTATTTTCTAAGACAAATTGTACATATGTTCTTTACATATTTTTTTGACAGAAGTATAGTTCTCAAGATTTCTTTTTACCTTTTTTAGAAGTCTCTTGAGTTCTGTATTTGAAGATCAAACCTCTTATGTAGGTCTGGTTTTTTCATCAAAAATAGATGGAATTCATTTATTTCGTTAAATGTCCATCTTCTTCCCTGGAAAACGATGCTCATTCTTGCTGGGTAAGTTATTCTTGGCTGCATACCAAGTTCCTTAGCCTTTCGGAATATCATGTTCCAGGCCCTGCGTTCTTTTAATGTGGACGCTGCTAGATCCTGTGTTATCCTTATTGTGGATCCTCCATATCTGAATTGTTTTTTTCTAGCAGCTTCCAATATCTTTTCCTTTGTCTGATGGTTCTTGAACTTGGCCACTATATTTCTTGGCGTTTTGATTTTAGGGTCCCTTTCAGTAGGTGATCGATGAATTTTCTCAATGTCTATTTTACCCTCTGTTTCCAAAACGTCTGGGCAGTTCTCTTTGATAATTTCCTCGAAAATGGTGTCCAAGCTCTTTTTTTCCTCCCATTTTTCAGGGAGTCCGATTATTCTCAAATTGTTTCTCCTGGATCTGTTTTCCAGGTCTGTTGTCTTTCTGGTAAGGTACTTGACAGTCTTTTCAATTGTTTCATTTCTCTGGTTTTGCTTGACTACCTCTTGGTTTCTCCTTGAGTCATTCATTTCTATTTGTTCCAGTCTAATTTTCAATGATGTGTTTTCTTCACTCACTTTTTTTATATCTCTTTGTAATTGTCCAATTGAGTTTTTATCATCTATGGAATTTTTTTCCATTTTATCCATTTTATTTTTTAGAGAGCTGATTTCTTTTTCCAGCTCACTAATCCTGTTTTCCTTGGAGTTGTTTACCTTTTCCAGCTCACTCATCTTGTTTCTCAATGATTTGATTTCTTTATCCATTCTGTCTTTGAATGCATGGGATGACTTCTCCAGGCTCTCTTGCCAAGCTTCCCTTTCCTTTTCCCATTTCTCTTCCAGCTCTCTTGTGAGAGCCTTTTTTATTTCCTCTATGAGGTTCTTTTGTATTGAGGAGCAGCTTATATCCCTCCCAGGGGATACATCTGGGGACATTCTGTTCCTAGTCTCCTCAGCATTTGAAGTCTGCTCCCTCTCCACACAGAAGCTGTCAATGGTTAGAGCCCTTTTGAATTTTTTATTCATTTTGTCAGAATCAAAGAAAACAAACTGACAAGAGAAGCAATTGGTCTGTTTTGCAGGGGATAGGGCTGGATGTTATTAATGGGCTTCCTCTACAGACTGGGGGTAGGGCAGCAGAGAGCCACTAACAGAACAGCAATGACTGTACTGAGTCTGCGCTCTGAGGCTCCGAGAACGCACCGAGTCAGTCCAGGTGGGGGTTGGGGGTGGCCGGGCTCTGAGAGACGCTGGCTTTCTGGGGTTTTAATCTTCACCTCCGGTGTTTACACCCTCTCCGCTGCTCCTGGCTTGCTGCCAAGACGGAGCATCCACACTGGGGCAAAAGCCCTTTCACAGAAACGGCAGAGATCACACCCCTCCCCCTCCGGTCTGAGCTGTGTGAGCTGCCTGTCTTGCTCTGGCTGTCTGCCCTCAGTCTGCGCCCAGTCTGATTGACCCTCCCCCGAACAAACACAGACCTTTTCTGGCGACTTTCAAGGATGTCTTCTCTTGGTGATAATTTGTGGATTTCTTTCTGGGTCAAGCATTAAGTCAGAGGCTTGTCATGAAGTAAGTTCTGAGAGAAAGCGAGGAGCTCAAGCAGCTGTCTGCCTCCACGCCGCCATCTTAGCCGGAAGTCTAATGATTTCTTTTTAAGAAAATAAAAGAATCTTAAGTTTCTGGAAATTCAACTTTACTTATTCCACCATTGTATTTGTGTACTTTAAAAAGAAATGCTGCATTCATATATACCATGCTCTAAACTCAACCACTAAACTTGTAAACATTTTTTTTTCTTCCATAATGTCAGACTTTTAATCACCTTGTTTTTCCTGGAGGTTGTGTGAAATATTTTGCATGAATAATTATAATTATGTAGACTCCACTGTGGTTTTTTTGTGTGCTAAATAAAATGATTTTTACTCTAAGAACTGAAAAAGTACCATGTAAGCATACTAAATAGGCTTAGTGTGTCATATTGTAACATGGTAAAATTTTTAATTCACAATTAATTCATAGGTGACAAGAATGTTATTCAAAGTTTATCTTTCCTGTGCTAATAGATTTATATTTAGGATTAAAAGGAGCCATGATTAACTGACATCCATCATGAATGAAAAAGGAAGTTTTCTCTGAATATCACAACAAATCAATCCCCTATTACCTGTGTTCAAAGGAAGCATAAAAGGGGGCTTTTTGATATTCCGAATTATGACTAAGGGTACATGGTAGTTTAGGGATTTATTTATGATAGAAAGTGCATACATAATTTAATAAAAGTATATATTGAAATGTTTGCATAATTTCTCTAGAAAAGTTTTATAATGGAAGAGATGAATATTTTTGTTACGTTTAAGTCTCAATTTACCACCAGATGCATTTTTCTAGAGCCATTACTTTAATGGAAGATACAAAATATGCCATTTTAATCTCCCTAATTAAAATTATAATAAAGAAAAAGGACTAAATAGTATAGACCAAATTTTCATGGACCATCCCATGACACTTATATACACAATTGTATACCTATAGATAATGAAATTTGGGGCCTGATTCAATACTGATTACCTAGATGAATATGAATGGGGCAGACCTTTGGATCCTCAGTTCTGTCATATAAACAAATTGTAATTAATTTAACTAACTGGATTTTTCACTGTTCTTCTGTGTTCATGGAAGTTGGTAAGAATATTTTTAGACAGTATACTTAATCTATGGATTAAGGAGATATAGAGGAGATACTTCAATTCAGAAAATGGAGAAGTGAGGCATGTGGATCTGTGTGCCTTTCATTTTCTCTGTCTGTTTATGACTATCTTTCTTTTGTTGGTGCTCTCTAAGTTTCTGTTTGTTCTCATTTTAGGATATTTTCTATTTTCTTTCCTTCCTTTCTTTTTCCTGTTTCAGTCCGTCTCTGACTCCTTGAAATAAAAGAAAAACTTGAGAAGTTGAAGTATGAAGTTCTCTTTACTTTATCGTTTAAAGATACTCTGATATATTGTTCTATTAGAAAAGTTTATTTTGGTTTTATTCTTAATGTTAATTAATACCAGTTTCTAATGGTTACGTTCAAGTCTATTAGAATCTTATTCCAAGGCTTTTTTTTTTCTTTTTTTTTTTGATGCTATGGAGCTCCTGTATTTTTGAAGAATATTTTTTCTGGATGATAAATTCTGTCATACTTCCCCCCATACCTCTTCCCAAACTATAAGGGCTTTGAGTATGAGCCTATAAAGTAGCTTATTGTAGGATCAATCTAGATAAGTATAGAACGGTTTATCATGAGGTGATAAATTCTTTAGAGAGGGAGAGAATGACAATTTAGAAAAATATCTACTAAAGGCATTGTTCTACACTGATTAAAGGAGATTCCTTCACTGATGAAATCATAGGTCTTTTGAAAAATCATAAGTGAATAGAATCTTACATAAAATATAATCAGTATTTGCCCAAGTAGCTGACCCAAACTCTGTGCAGTTTTGTAGGTTTCAACCTAACTATTCTCTCTTAGGTTACCAATGATGTCTTAATTGCCAAATATTATGGTATTTTTTTCAATCTTCATCTTTCTTGATATCTTGACATTCAACACCATTGGACCATTTACTTCCCTCTTGAAAACTTTCTGCTCTCTAGGTTTTTGTATCACTATTTCCTTTGGTTCTTCTACCTATCTGAAGACTCCTACTCAGTACCCTTTTCTAGTTTGTCAACCATTTCATGACCCCTTAACTTTGGGTATTTCCCAGGGATCTCTCCTGGGCTGGCTTCTCTCTCTACATTATCCCTTTGTAATATCATCAACTTCCATAGCTGTAACTATTATCTTTCTTCAGATTATACCCCCCCCACATATATATGTTTGTATATATGTGTGTGTATGTCCAGCTCTAATTTGTGCCATGAAATGCAATGCCTTATTACTGAATGCCTATTGGACATTTCATCCTGGATATCCCAGAAATATCTCAAACTCAGAATAATAAACTCATTATCTCCACATTTCCACCAAACTCTTACTCTTCCAAATTCCCCAGTTCCACTGAAGATACTGCCACCCTGACAGTCTCCCAACTTCATAATCTCGGTATTGTCCTTAATTCCTCACTCTCCCTCTTGCTACATATTTGATTATTTAGCAAATCTTGCTATTTCCACCTTTACAACACCTCTCATACCTTATGCCTTCTTTGTACTCACATAGCTATCACCTTAGTTCAGCCTTTATCACTTGTTGAATAGATTGTTGCAAAACCTAATTTGTCTCTTTGACTCTTCTCTGCTTATTCTAGTCCAATGTTGCCAAAGTAATTTTCTTTAAACACAAATCTGTCCATGTGACTCTCTTACTTAATCAACTCCAGTGGCATCCTACTGTCTCTAGGATAAAATATAAACTCCTCTGTTTATCGTTTGAAACACTTTATAACCTTGCTTCCATCTATCTTTCCAGTGTCATTGGACATTACTCTTTTTCCTGCTCTCTATGATTCAGCCACATTGGCTTTCTCTCTCTTCTTCACAAACGACACTTCATCTCCCATTTTGGTGATTTTTGCATAGATCATCCTCATGCCTGCAATACACTCCCTGCTTACTTCTGTTATCAGAGTCTCTCTTTTCTTTCTTGATATGAAATTCAGGCATCATCTCTTGCATGGAGCCTTTTCAGATCTCCCTCCCTTCCCTAAATGCTTTCTCGTTCCTAAAATACCTTATATTTAACTATTTTGAGTATTTCCAATATTCAACTATTAAGGTGATTTAAATATTTTAACTCTATAAATGATCCATGTTTTATTTATTTTATATGCAAATCCAGATAAACAGACATATATACGTATATATATATATCTATACAAATATACACAAACACACACATTTCACACATATTTCTCTCTTTCTCTGACAGACACACGTACACATCCTATTAGAATGTAAATTTCTTGAGATTAAAGATTGTTTTATTCTTTGTATTTGTATCTGCAGAGTTTAACATAGTTGCTGGCACAAAGTAATTACCTAATACATAATTGTTGATTGATTCTTACTGAAAATTTCTTATTGATAAAGTTTCTTTTCTTGCCTAAACTAATTTATTGCTGGTCTAAAAGAGTGTAATGAAAACCCCAAATTACTAAAATATTCTATAAGCACATATTTCTTGTGAAAGAAAATTCCCTTGGCAAATTGTTTAATCTCTCCAATTATGGGTTAAATATTATTGTACTTGATCATAGATGTAAAGTTCAAAGGCCCTTGGAGAGCATCCTACCCAATTTCATCGTTTTTCAGGTGAGGTATATGAAGTCCAGAGAAGTTAAATGACTTAGCAGACTGATAAAGGTAATAAGTGGCAGTTAGTATTGAAGCCTGTCTTATACTCTAGATCCAGTATTCTTTTCCCCCATACCATTCTAGTTTCTTATATTGGGTTCTTTTCAATAATATACCTATTATACAATTGCACATATATGTCTATATACACATGCATATTTTAATAGATATACACACAGAACATGTGTGTATATACATATACATATATATGTATGTGTATATATATATATATATATATATATATATATATATTTGAATTACAAATATTTCCCTAAGTACCCAAGCATTTAACATTAAATAGCTCTAAATGAAATCCTGGTTTGGGATTGATTCACATTTTTATTTCTGCTATAAATCTCAGGCAGATAAAAGAGGGTTCAATGTAATTTGTTTCACATTTATATTTCTATGACATTCATTTGTTCTTTAAATTTAATTTTTTCTCTAGTATTAAAAATGATTGACTCAATTATGCCATATTATTGATCTAAAGCAAATGAAGAAAATATGAATAATATTCTTTGAAATAGCAAAGTATATGATCTAGATTACTTAGGTCATATTTATTAATATTGAAAGAATCAGAGTCCTCCAAGTATTGATTCTGTATTACAAAGAATTCTTTAGTGTATATTTTCCTATTAGTTTCCACCAGTAGTTGATCGAATTTGTAGGATGAACTGCATTTCTGTGTCCCATTCTTTTTGATAATTGTACTTATTGTATATCTTAGACTACTTATCATAAACACTTATGTAAGCATGTGTGTACACACATATAAATCCTACTTAGCAAGGAAAGTGGAATTTGCTATTGTTAAAAAGGGTTATTTCTAACATATAACACTAGCAGTTTGGAATGGTGGACAGAATGAGTAGCTTGAATCAGGAGAGATCTGGATTTATATTTTGTCTCTAATGTTTATTTGTGTGATTAATATCATGTTGATCCTCAATTCATCATATGTAAAATAATAATTATCATTATTATAGTATCAAACTCAAAGGACTATTAGAAGGATATAAAGATCAGCTGAAATAAACAATTGCTTCCCTTTCTTCTACTCCCTTTTTAAAACAGGACCTTTGATTTGTTGGTGTAGGGAGTTATCAATGAGGAACTGACTATTTTATCCTTTCTTACAATTTTTAGGAAGTTCCTTCTGAAACTATTTGTTCAGGGTTACATAACCAATATTTGTTAAGACATGGGACTTGAACAAAGAATTTCTTGACTCTGAAGCCAGTTCTATCCAATGTAACATATTTGCCTCCATTAAAACTAAAAGCCCACACAAAACCCAGCTATTATTGAAAAGAGGAGGGGAAAAAGGGAGAGAGGGGGGAGGGAGGGACTGAAGGGAGGTACTGAGGAAGGTTGAGTGGAGGGGAGGGAGGGAGAGAGGGAAGAAGGGAGAGACAGTGGGAGGGAGGCAGGGTGAGAGGGACTGAGGGAGGGAGATTGGGTGGGAAGGAGGGAGGGAGAGGGAAAGAGGGAGAGAAGGAAGGGAGGGAGAGAGGGGAGGAAGAGAGGAAAGGAGAGTGATAGGAAGAAAAGGAGAGAAATAGAATGTCCTTGCGCAAATTTTTTTATTAACCTTCAGAAATTCTAATAATGCAATGAAGTATGGAACATATCTATTAGATGTTGTTTAGTAATGTTTTAGTTGTATCTGAATCTTTGTGAGGTTTCTTTGGCAAAGATACCAAAGTGTTTTGCCATTTTCTTTTCCAGCTAATTTTACAGATAAGGAAACTGAGGTAAACAAAGTATCCTGCTCAGGGTTATACAATTAGTATTCTGAGGCTGAACTCAAATTTTCCAGACTACAGACCCAGCACTTATCCATGTCAATATTTGTTGTTTTAGGTATTGCTCCCTAAACAACCCTCATTAGTTCTATCTACACATAAAGAATTAAGAAAATAATTGAGATAATTATAGAAATGGATAAGGAAAAAAGCTTTCTAATAGCCTTTCTCTATAAAGAAAACTAAAGTCCTCTTCCTGCCTATTCTTTTTCTTCTTCTTTCTTCTTTTTCTTCTTCTTCTTCTTCCTCCTCCTTCTTCTCTTCTTTTTCTTCCTCTTCTTTCTTTTCCTTCTCCTCTATCTCTTCCTTCCTTCCTTCCTTCCTTCCTTCCTTCCTTCCTTCCTTCCTTCCTTCCTTCCTTCCTTCCTTCCTTCCTTCCTTCCTTCCTTCCTTCCTTCCTTCCTTCTTTCTTTTCTCCTTTTCTTCTTTCTTTTCTCCGTTTCTTCTTTCTTTCTTTCCATGGTCTCTTTTAGAGAACCACACTATGGAAGTCAAGAATACAGGAAACATTTCATTGAAATATGTTGTACACACATAGACCTGAACTTAAACCAGGAAACCAAAACTTTGGTTAGACCATTGTTGGCCTATCTCTTTCACTAGAAGGGGCACAGTCTTTTGGATCAGTCCTCCATAATTAAAATTTCTTCATTCCAAGTAGCTTTTATTTCTGGAGTCTGGTCAAGTGCACTATTCTTTAGAAGTCTGCTCTTGCCAAAAACTAGCACATGCTCTCCAAATCAAATGAATTTAGAACGTAATTTTTTTTTACTGCTTCCCAATTGGAACACAAGCTTATTCTGAGATTTGGAAATGTTTGATAAGCCTTGGTTCCTGAGTTTTGGCCAGGGCAGTTAGTGTACTGCATGTGAGTCTTGTCAAGTTCCATATAACTCAGAGAAAGTTAGATCTTTGTGAGTAGATTGTTGAAAACACTCCCTCTTCCTCATTCTACCCCCTGGAATGGCTAAATATAGCTCAATGTAGAAAAACGAGGGGTTAGGGATGAGCCTGAAATTAAGAACGAACTTCAAACTATGGTGAATGTGTAAAGGAAAAAGAAATCAGACACATCCATAGTTGATTTAGTGAAATTTGCTATTAATCATTAATACATCATGATGGAAAAGAGTACATATAAAATGAGTGTATGGGGGGGGGGGAGACACACTTACTGAAGTGTTACTTGCTGTTTAAATCCCATCTGGATTGAATGAGAACATGCATGATGGATCTTATTGCTGCAATGAAGATTATTGGGGACAAAGACTATGGAATGCACTGTGTACCTGGGGAGTCAAAATCTCACCTCCTCTAAATTGCAGAGCAGTTGGAACATGTTATTCCAGTCAAATTATCTCATTTTACTTGGCAGCTTCTTAAAAGTTGGAAAAAGATTCTATAGTTCATTAAGTCAAAAGAGTTGTTTTAGAATGTCAAACCTGAGACTGAGAATGGAGAGCAAGGCACTTTTTTTTTTCTTCTATGGACATGTCATGTAGTAATCCTGACACCATCTGTCATATGGGTGGGAAATGAAATAACTTTCCTCCCCATCAGATGTAGTTTCTGGAGAGCTGTGTCAAATGAAGTGAACAGCTAGAAACTTATACAGCTCCCCTATACCCACCATGTAAGATTCGTGGATATTCATTAACTTAGGACTTGGTGCCAAGTGTAGCAAGTCAAAAAGCATCAGCAGAGTTTGCTAATGGAACAGTAAGTTTGTGGGTGGGATTTTTACTTTTAAGAAACTATTCAAGTTTTAAAAATGACCACACTTTTCTCATCCCCACTTCCCCATCAATTCTTAGATCTTCCTGGTAATTTTCATCAATTCTTTTTCTTTCTTTTTTTTTTTCTTCCCTCCTTCCTCCATCTTACTCTGTCTCCGTATTTGTCTCTTTCTGTCTTTGTGTCTGTATCTCTGTTTCTCCTTAGCTGTCTCTTTACCTATCTGCTTTTATCTGTGTCTGTATGTCTTTATTCATTATAATTATTATTTTTTAAATACTAGAGTTTTTATTTGGCCTTTACTTTGCAACTTATAGGGTTTTAGGACTCAGTTTGGAGCTCTCATCAGTTTGTAAGAGTGATTCTAATCTTTAATGCACTAGTGTAATGATAGCAATAAGAATGTGTAAGAGTGTTGGCAAGTGAAGTTTAGGGCGTCTCACTGAGATTAATGACTATTAGCAATCTGTTGATAATCTACCCTTATGCCTCTGGCCTTAATTTAAACCAAGTGCAAATCATGAAGTCTAGTATCATGGTTGGTGTCTTTATGCTATTCACATAAAGATTCTCACATGACCTTTAGATTTTTCTGCCTTAATTGCCCTTGCTTGCTATGAGGATACAGCTTACCTGCTCATACTACTTGCCATAAAGTGATGTCACATTACATTTCTTGTAATGAAAGTAAGAACAATGCCCAGGATAATAATCTAAGCCAGACCAGCATTTGAACCCTAGAGTGATTGAAAACAACTAGCTAATCTATCAGAAATGGACATAGCATCAAAAGAAGCAATAATACTAATGAAATAATGACAATTATTATAAGTTTTATTTTGCATAATAGTTTGAAGAACATTAAAGATAAAAGAATAATAGTAAGATAGAAATTTGGTGCAGGACTATTCTTTAGCTGAACTTCAATAAATTTAGATGAGAAGAACAAGATGATATTAATGATAACATATTTTTGGGAATATTTTATAGTTTTCAAAGCACTTTCAAGTAAAAGATAGTGTTATTTCCTATTTGCAAAAATCCTTTAAAGTAGTTAGGACAAATATCCTAAATCTTTCCAAGAAGCAAATATATTTTGTTGTTATTCAGAGAGTTGGTATTCAGAGAATTGGATTTAGTAGCACCAAACTATAGCATCCAAAAGAAAGTCAGTTCTAAATATATGCCCCACCACAAAGGTGGAGCAGTAGCATGACTTCTTTAATCAAATGTATGCAACTTTTGCTGTCTATGGATTGTTGAAGCAGAGAGGTCAAGTTCATCATAGATGGGTTCATTGTGACCTGCAAAATTCCCCCCAAATACCCAAGAAGCCCTAATTAGGAAAAAATATAACTGAAAAATATTTAACAAAATAAATAAAAATATAATGCAATTGTTAATTTGTGTTCTAAGTTAACATGAAGGGCAGCTAGTTGGAACAATAGATATAACGTGACCTGGAGTCAAGAAGAGTTATCTTCCTGAGTTCAAATCTGTCCTCAGACACTTACTATGTGACTCTGGGCAAGTCACTTCATCCTGTTTGCCTCAGTTTCCTTATATATAAAATGAACTGGAGCAGGAAATGGTAAACCATTCTATTTTGGTAAAAAAAAACAAAAACAAGAACAAAAAATAGCAACACCCAAATAGAACCACAAAAAGTTGGTCATAACTGGAAAAAGATGGACAAACAAGAAGTCAATATGTGGTCTATAGGGACACATCACTGTTCTTTAATATAGAAAGATAGGTACAAAAATGGAATTGCTGAATGAAAGCTTGATGGCTTGAGAAATGGGGTATATGTTGGAGCTGAAGCACACAGCTTGCTTGGCCAAAGAACACATTTCTGTTCATCATAAAGCTCAATTTAAGCAAACAAGACTGTGTGTATGAACTCTCCAAGCAGCTGTCTCTAATGACTGGAATTTGAAGGTTTCAACTTGTATGAACAAACTTCAGGCTGCCTGGAGCCTCCAACACTATAATACCATCATTTGAAAATTTTTTTAATTAACTCTTTTACTACCATTATTTGATAAGATTGGCCCATGATGTAGATTCGTAACTTTCCATCTGATTTTATCTTTTTGCCATCCCTTCGTTTGTTTCCAAGTTTCGATAGCTGCTACTTAATTTTCTTATAGCTTTAATATCAAGAAATATTAGTTCTTAGATTCCCTTTGTTTTTGATGTCAAAATGGTGGTAATATTGGGAGATTCATTTTCTACTATGAGTCATATGTAATCTTGACCAAACATTAAAAGAGAAAGAAGTTTGCAATTTTTAGTGTACACTATCACAGTAGTTGAAATAGAGTTGCTATATATGTTACTGCGGCAGGAACACTGGTTTGGAGTCAGAGCTCTAAGACTGTTAAAATTCTGTCTCACCTGTATATTACCTGTGTGATCCTGGGAAACATCTCAGAATTTTGGTTTATTCATCTTCTAAAGGATGAAGTTATTTTAGATTTTTTTAAAGCTTCCTTCTAGCTCTGGATTTATGAACAACATTCATATTTCATGAATAGAATTTGTCTTGAAAAGAATGAAGGAAGGAAAAAAAGAAAAGAAGGTAGGAAGGGAAGACAAGAGGAAAGAAGCAAAGAAAGAAGGAAGAAAAGAAGGAAGGAAGAAGGGAAGGAAGAAATCTGTCATATATCATCTGTGTGATATTCAGTAAAGTCATAACCTTTCTGTTACTCAGTTTTCTGGACATTAAACTTTCCTGAAAAAGTTTGTTTATTTTTAGAAAGTTTATTTATAGGAAAATATTATGTAAGTTAACAAAGAAACTGAATAATAAAGAAAGTTATATTCAAGACATTAGTTTTCATCTTGTTTCCCACAACCTGATATATATTTTAAAATTAATTTTATAATTATAACATTTTTTTGACAATACATATACATAGGTAATTTTTTTTACAACATTATCCCTTGTACTCCCTTCTGTTCCGAATTTTCCCCTCCTTCCCTCCACCCCCTCCCCTAGATGGCAGGCATTCCCATACATATATTCCCATAGTATATCCTAGGTACAATATATATGGGTAGAACCGAATTTTGTTGTTGTTGTTGTTGTTGCAAAGGAAGATTTGGATTCGGAAGGTAAAAATAACCTGGGGAGAAAAACAAAAAATTCTAACAGTTTATACTCATTTCCCAGTGTTCCTTCTCTGGGTGTAGCTGATTCTGTCCATCACTGATCAATTGGAATTGGATTAGCTCTTCTCTATCACAACCTGATATATAATATTCACTAAATTCTACTAAAATAAAGTAAATTACTAAATATAATTGGTTTCTAGTCAATTAATAGCATTTTCATAAAATTGATTAATTAATTTAATTATATCTTAATTATATGATGGAAACATTGATCTCCATGTACACATTGTCCATTAAGATCACTTCTTGAAGTATAGCAGGAGCAAAGTAGAGATACTAACTAAAACAAGAAGAGATTTTATTGCCCCATTTTACAGCACTGGTAAAATCTCTATGGTATACCTTGATTATATTGTGGTTCTCAGAGTGTAGAATTAAGCTACACAAGGTTGTTTTGGAGATCCAATGAGATAATGAACTTTACACACCTTAAAAATGCTATATAAATGCTTTTTATTTAAGGAAGTAGGGTGATAAAGCCCCAGTTTCAGAGTCACAGAACCTGTGTTTAAATTTTTGCTTCTAACATATACTGCTCAGTTGGCCAAATAAGCTTCCTTATTTGAAAAGGAAAAGAACTGGAATTGGTGACCTCTGAGGTCCTTTTATATATCTATGATCTTATGATCAGTGTCACCTTAACTAAGGTAGCATGGTATAATGCCTAGAAGACTGGGCTTGGAGTCCAGAAGTCAGATTTAAATCAATTTTTTGTTATTTGTTATCTATGTGACCTCAAGCAAATTGTTTAACTTGTCTATGCATCAAGTAACTCCTTAGAACCTATTTATAAGTTGTAGCTGGTTTGAAATCTATATCAGTAGAGGGAATTCCCCTTACTGGAGCCGGTCATACTGATGAAATTCCATATCTTTTCTATCTATTAGTTCATTGCAAAACATAATGTAATTGAGCTTTTGGGACCAGAATGCAGTAGTTGTCATCAATTACTCCCAGGTATACATCAGACTCTTTTCCCTGTTTTATTACAGAGCATTATTTATTTTTATTATTGTGTTATTGAGTCATTTCTTTATGATTCATTTGAGATTTTCTTTGCAAAGATCTTGGAGTGGACTTCCATTTCCGCCTCCAGTTCATTTTATAGATGAGGAAACTGAGGCAAACAGGGTTAAATGACTTGACTAGGAGCATACAACTATAGTGTCTGAGATTTGAAGTCAGGATAATGAGTATTTCTGACTCTGGGCTTGGCACCCTATCCACTGCACCACCTAGCTGCCCTGGAGCAGCATTTGACTGCTCTATAACAAAGCTTCTTAAACTGTGGGTGGCCATCCCTTTGGAATTGCATAACTGAATGTAGGGGTCATGAAGATATTTGGCAACAGTAAAACATATCCAATATTCTGCCAAGATTTAATTCTTTAAATAAAAATAAATAAGCACATACATTTCAGTATGCAAAATTGTTTTTGTCCCTTATAAATGGTGAAATTATATGTATGTATATATAAGTATACATATATATATATGTATATATATATGAATGTGTCACATTCATATTGAATTGTTTTAAAATAAATTTTCTTTGTGATTTATTATCAGTAAACATTTGATCTGTATTCCTATTTCATATATTAATATGCCCAGAATTGGGTAAAAATTTCTTGGTTGAAAAGGGGTCTCAAGTAGAAGTTTAAGAAGCATTGCTCTATGAAGGAGAAACAGAATAAGAGTATGAGACAGGATTATCTCCATTTTTAAGGAATTCAATTCTGAAACCCTTTAAAAAACTTTCCATAGACACTGTTGAAAAGCCCACTTTCTCCTTTGATACTGCAGTATTGCAGTAGCATGCTGATGAGTCTATTTGCCATAAGGCAGACTCCATTCCAGTCCAGCTTCCATCCATCCACCAAAGAGATTTTCATAAACTGGAGGAATAATTATAACTCATTGGCTATCTAATACTACTAGGATCAAATGCAGTCACTTTGCTTAGCATTCCAGACCTTTCATAGCTTTAGCTCTATTCGTACATATGTATTTTCTAGTCTTCTTATACCCTAAACCCTTTACTCCTATCCCAGCTACTCCTCAGTATAGGGATGCTGGTCTCCATGCTGGCTTCCTTGAATTCCTTCAAGGTTCAGCTAATATTCTATCTTCTTCAGAAAGCCTTTCCCACTTCTTCTGAATTCTAGTGCCTTCTCTCTGTTAATTATTTCCTATTTTTCTTGCCTATAGTTTGATCAAACATACTGTATGCTTGTTATCTACCCCATTAGATTGTGACGTTCTTGAGGGCCAGAACTATCTTTTGCCTTTCTTCATATTCCCTAGTATTAATTTCAAATTTGCCTAACAAATGGTAGGCACTTAATAAACATTTAGGGGTTGCTTGGTGTCCCTGTGGATACAGCACTGGGAATCAAGAACACATATTCATGACTTCAGATCTGGCCTCAGATATTTACTATCTGTGTGACCTTGGGCAAGTCACAATCCTGTTTTTCCTCAATTTTCATCTGTAAAATGAAATGGTAAACCACTCCAATATCTTTGCCAAGAAAATCCCAAATGAGGTTACAAAGAGTTGGATATGACTAAAAAAAGATGAACAACAAATAATAAATGTTTATTGACTGACTGACTTTCCATCCCATGACTTTATGACCTTCTAGAGATCACATTTAAGGAAAATAGACTCTTACTCTGCTCTGCTGTTTAAGTTTCTTACTATAGCCAAAGTAGGAGATGTCTGATGTAGATTTAATGTCAGCAACAACAGAAATCTCTTCCAAAGCACCCACTGGTAAAACCAGCTGATGAAATGGCTAATTTATGACCTAGGAAACCATTTATTGCAAATAAAATTGAAAAGCTGAAGCATGACTTTTGAGTTCTTGGAAAAGTTTACAATTTAATACTCAAAGTTGAAAACGTTGAAATGTAGGAAGTGTTATGTCACAACAAACCAATTGACTAATCTGGCTCCCAGAACCACAGCCAGAAGAAACAGTCTGGGTAATAGAACAATCTTGCTATTAGGGTATGTGCTTAAGCTTTTCTGTCTTCATTTGTTTTTTGCACTCAGTCAGAAATTTAGGACAAGTTCTAGCATCTCTCTGTTTCCTATTTTTTCAATATGTAATACAAGCAATACATGTTGCCAGGATCTAGCTTTATTTTAGGGGAATGTTTTAGGGATCAATAACTTCGAGAGATAGTTGCAGAAAACAATAAAAGTGTCTGCAAGTAATAGTTGCAGTCTTAAATTGAAACTTACTCTTTATTTGTGCACATTAGGGAGAGGGTATTGGTTTATATTATTCTAGAGAGTCTCAGCTACATTAGAAGAGGTTTCCAATGCCATATGATTATCTATTACTGTTGGCTATATCATCCTCCCACTCACACAGGCTCCCAAATTCAGTGTCATCCTTGACTCCTTACTCATACTGATTGCATATATCCAATTTGTTGTCATATCTTAGTTAATATTTTTAAAAATTATATCTCTTATAAACACATACTGCTCTCCAATTAAAGGCCCACAATTCTAGTTGAGAACCTCATTATTTCTTGTCTGGACTATCACAGTATTTTCCAATGGATCTCCATGTACAAGTTTCTTTCTATTCCAATCTATATGAGACTTGGCTGCCAACATGATTTTTCCAAAGGCATACTTTTGAACATATTAAAACCCCACTCAGTAAACTCCAGCAGTTCTCTATTATCTTTAGGATCAAAACCATAATTTTGTTTGGTATTTAAAGTCCTTTATAACTTAGTCCCTTTCTACTTTTCCAACATTCTTATACGTTACTTCCCTTACCAGACTTTATGATGAAGTGATAATGCCTTTCTTGATGTTCGTTGCATAAGCTGTTTTTGAGACTCTGGACCATTTTACTGATTGTCCTTCATGCTTCCAGTGTTCTCCCTATTTAACTGTATCTCTGGCTATCTTCAAGATTCAAGTCAAGTATCATTTCTTGCAAGAGATGTTTCCTAGTCTCCCCCAAACTGAATTCCCACTCCTATTCTAGTGTTTTCCCTTTGAGATTACTTTTCATTTTTACTGTATACATTCTTGTAAGTACATGGTTTTTTGCATATACTTACATTTTCATTTTGTAAAATGTGAATTGACTTGAAGGCATTTTATTTATCCTCAGAGGTTAGAAGAGTGCTAAGTACTTAATAAATAGAGTTAAGTACATAACCAGTACTTAATAATTATTAGTTGTTTTTGCTGTTATTATTTGTAGAAGAATCTGCCTATACAAAAATAGCTCTCTTCTTGATGTCTGAAATTCCAACCTTTGAGATTCATTGATTCCTGTGGTAAACATTGCCCTCTTCCACTGATTCTCTTAAAACAGTGGATATATTTTTTAAAAATCTCAAAACCTTAACTTAAATGAGTCTAGCAGGTGCCTTTCTCTTTCCAGACACACTTGAAACATCTCATTTTCAATCTCTTTCCACAACAATCCTTTTATATCTTGGAATTAATGGAAGTCTATTTTTCCACTTCACATGTGGTTCCCATCTTCAATGCTAGTAGTCCCTTCTATCACATCCCCCAACTTCCAATGCCAGGTGGTAGAATCATATGCTCCTTGACTTTTCCTGCCACTCTGAGGATTTTCATTTTCCATCACCATTCAATAACCTTTTGTATTTGAAGTTCATACTATCCTCTCCTCTTTGTAGCTGATATAACAATCATTTCACAAGCACTTATTAAACATTTACATTATTTCAGGCACCCTGCTAAATGTTTAGGATATAAAGACAAAAATAAAAAAAGCTCCAGCCCTAATAGGATGAGATAGAGCAGAGTCGAGATATTGGACATTTTATATAATGGGCAGCAAGGAGGCTAAGTTGACCAGATTGCAGAATGTGTGTGTAACCCTAATCAAAAAACCCATTGATATGAGCCTGTCTACTTGTTGGGGAAGATTAGCTTTTCCACATGCCTGTGTCAGGGACAGGGCAGAATTGATGAGAGCAAGAGAGAAGAGTGTTTTAGTCTCTTTGGTTTTCTTGAGATTTAGAGTCTCTTTAAGTCTCTACAAATTGCTTTACATGCTTCTGGCTTCCAGTTTTGAGAGAAAAGATGGAAGGTGCCAAACCTATTTCAGCTTGCTGAAGGAAAATATTCTGGGAAGAAGCCAACCTAGGAGGAGCTGACAGTTTCTATCATGTCCATCCCTTGCTTGCTACATTAGAAATTTAGGGGAACTTCCCCTTGTATAAGGTTTTGCACTCTTTCTCTCGGTTAAAGTAGAATTATTTCATTCCCAATGGAAAAATGCCTTAATGTGTCCGGTATATATATTCCTTTGTATACTTTTTTTCTGACTTCTATTTTGCTAGTGATTTGGAAAAATGGTTTTCTTGGCAAAGTGTGATATATGTTCATGGCAGAAATGGTATTGGATAACAAAATAGTCAAGCGTTGGCTCTTGCCCCTGTTCCCTCCCTAATTAATGAAATAGTGACTAGGAGTTATATTGAACTTGAAAACAGTGTCTCCTAGACTAACACCATTTAGAAGATAAGATAGATATATTTCTAGTTTAGTACTCTCTCATTTTGAGAAGAGCAAAGTGTTAGCTTCTGACCTTAACTTTCTGCTTCAGCTCTTAGCGAAAATTAAAGTCTTCTTTAGAAGAGTGGGGAGAGAACAGGCTACAGTTATCTATTCTGTCTTACTTTGAGCCCATGATGACACTTCCATGCTACACTTGGAGGATAGCCCTAGCAACACATGAAAAAGATAATACATTATAAACCTAAAAAAAAAAGGCTAGCTCCAGGTTAGGAAGGACTTTGAATATCATGTGTTCATATTTGATTATAGAACTAATAGGGGGTCACCAGAATTTATAAAGTAGGAGAATGACATAGTCAGATCTGTTTTTAGAATATCACTTTGACACTCATATCTATAAAGTGTTAGAGGCAGGAAGATATTGCAGGGCTTTTTAATTTTTCCTACTTGTGACCCATTTTCATCTGAGAAATTTTTAGATAATTCCATCTCAAATCTGAGCTGAGGCTTTTCTGGCAACATTTGTTTAGCACAATGCAAAGGACACATGTTGTGTGTTCAGAACCAAAGCTACAATGAAGTTGTATGATGCAACTTGTCCAAGTGCTGCCAGAAACACATTGGATTCATTATGCATTTTATTTTGAATTAATTTTTGGTCATTGCATTCAGAAACCTTTTAGTGTTGCCAATGTTTTTGAGATCCCCACTTTCAATTACATGACCCCATATGGAGTTATGACCTATAGTTTAAGAAGCATTGGTCTTTTGTAATAATCCAGGTGAGAAGTGACGAGGGCTTGAATTAAGGTAGTAGCCATGTGGGTACCTTATTTGATATTAACAATCAGAAATTCAGTGAACAAAATTCTTCATAGTAGCTCATTTTTCAAAGCATTGTTTATGAATTCACATATATATAGTAAATATCTTGTTGGCCAAGTCTTTAAAATGTATTTTGCTTTACTGAATCAAAATTTAATAGGATAACAAATAAGTATAGAGGAATCTTTTATTTGCTGTTTTTTTTTTTTTCAATCAGTTATGTGACTGTGAAGATGTGGTTTATTGATAACCCTTGTAATATCCACTTCCAAAACTTTTTCTTTCTGGACACAACCTCTTGTCTATTCACATCACTCACTCCTTTATACTTCTTGAACTTGTTGCTTACTGTTATCATGACCTCCAGTTTCTTTATCCTTCCTTGTTTTCCTTCTATTACCCTACTTGTGTCTGCATCTTATTAATACACAGGTCTGTCTTTTTAATTATTCTACAGTGACTTCCTATTGCTGACAGGATAAAACACAACTCTCATGAACTAGACTCACTCTATCCTCTTGGTTTTCTTTCATTTTTACTTGCCTTTGAACATGTTTAAATTGTGGCAAAATTGGAATCCTGATTTTTCCTGTCTTTCCTTCTCCTTTCCTATTTCCATGATTTAAAATTCCATTCACCATAAGTGGTGCATAATAAATATGCACTTTATTACCTTCATAACTCTATTCATTATAATCCTTCTTCACAATTCAGATAATATCTTTCCTTTGAAGTCTTTCTTAATTATCTGAAAAAGTCAGTTACAATATACCAATCACCAATGATTGATCACTAATGCAAAGCAAAGTAAAAGTTAACGTAAAGCATTAATGTAAAGCAAACATAGTTCATGACCTTAAGTTGCTCACATTCTAATAGAGGAGAAAACATAGGAAGAACTATTTACATACAAAATGTAAATTGGGTCAATTGGAATTAGACAGAAAGGACTATCATTGAAAGGTACCAGGAAAAACTCTTTGCAGAAGATGAGATTTGAACTGAGACTTGAAGGAAGCCAAGGTAGTCAAGAAGTAGATATAGGAGGGAGAACACTTTAAATGTGAGGGATGGCCTGTGTAATGAGTGTTTTGAATATAGGGTATGTTGAGGACGAGTAAAGTTTAAGAATAGATAAATAGTAGGGGGTTAGGCTATGAAAAGATTGAGAAGTCAGAATGTTGTTTGTTCTTTATTTTGATTAGAGGCAATAGGGAACCACTGGTATTTACTGAATAGAGGATAACTTGGTTAAACTTGTGATTTAAGAAGATAATGCTTGAAAGCTAAAGAAAATTGAAAGAAAATGGGGATAGATTTGAGTTAGGAAGACTATTGCAATAATCCAAATGAGAAGTGATGAAAATTGCCTCAAGATAGTGTCTTTGTCAGAGAAAAGAAGGGGGTATGTATACAAGACATGTTGCAAAGGTAAAATCAACAAGCCTTAGCATTAAATACATGAGGTAAGTGAAAAGAAGGAGTTGAGGATGATAAATATTTTGAGCTTGCCTGACAGAGAATAGGGATGCCCTCATTAATGCTGAAGAGGAGAGATTTGTGAATGAAAGATATGAGCTCAGTTTTAGATTGTTGAATTTAAGATGTCTATGTCACATTCAGTTTGAGATGTCCCTTAAAAAGTTGGAGATTAAAAAAAAAATCATGCCAATAGAAAGATTTGGGCTAAATAAATAGAATTGAGAATAATTTGTGTAGAGAGAATAATTTATTACATGGAGCTGATGAGATAACCGGATAAAAGAGAAGTGATAAAAGAGAAGTCCCACAAAAGAACCTTGAGAAACACACACAGTTAGTAGGTGCGACTTGCATGAAAATCACACCAAATAGCCTGAGAATTAGTGGTTAGATATCTAGGAGAAAAAGCAGGAGAGAAATCTTAAGTACAACAGTACCAAGAGAAGAGCATGATCAATATTGTCAAAGCTTGCAAATAAGTCAAGAAAGATGAGAACTGAAAAAACGCTATTAGATTTGGTAATTAAGAGATCATTTGTAACTTTAGAGAGATCAATTTCAAATGAATGATGAGATCAGAAACCAGAAAGTATAAAGGAGAATAGGAGGAGAAGAAGTGATTATTGAGATACATGTCATTTAAAAAAAAATCATGGAGAAGGGGAAAGGCACTCCAGGATTTGAGATGTGTAAATTATCTGCCAATTTCCAAAATGGAAAGAATGTGTTATTAAAAGGTTGTTTGTGGGAATTTAACAAAATATATAGGTAAGGATCACTAACAGCCACATAGTTGTATCAAAAACAAGTTAGTTATTCCAGGCTAACCTCCTTTCCTGACATCCAAAAAAGTCTTTGTAGTCTAAAATTCTTTGCCAAGAAAATTACAAAGAGGTCATACAGAGTCAGACACGACTGAACAAAGGCTACAATAGTGGTCCGAGTTAGTAAGATGAGACAATAACGTAGGGTTAAAAAAAACTATAAAAAAACAGGATAGAAGTAATATAGTTAATAATTCATGGGAAAAAGATTGG
Source organism: Sminthopsis crassicaudata (assembly GCF_048593235.1). NCBI lineage: Eukaryota > Metazoa > Chordata > Mammalia > Dasyuromorphia > Dasyuridae > Sminthopsis > Sminthopsis crassicaudata. The sequence continues at coordinate 161,806,108 of NC_133619.1, read as the reverse complement.
GGATTTTTATTGGACTTCAAACAATAGGAATCAATAGTATGATACAAAAGACTAAAAATAAAGCCAACATGATCTTAAGATAAATGAAGAGAGAAATAGTGTCCAGAACTAGAGAGAATTGTTCTTTCAATTGTTCAATTGTTCTTTCAGTTGGTCAAATTTCATTTTACATATTATATCAGTTCAGGTGACCACATTAGAAGGATATTACTAAATTGTACTGTGTCCAGACAAAAATGACCAAGATTCTAGGGGGATCAATAACAACATCACACAAAGACTAGTCAGAGGAGTTGGAGGTAGCTTAAACAAGAGAAGATTCGGAGGCAGCATAACAGTTATTTTCAGAGGTGTAGAAGAATATTAAGTTTACAGAGAATGGAGGTGGGGCAGAATGAAGAACAATGAGTTAAATTAGCAGAGAGTCAGCCAATTGAAGAAAAAAACAAAACCTTCTAATGATAAATCATCTGTAAGTGGCATGGGCTTCTGTAGGAGTTAGTAGCTGCCCTTTCACTGTCATCTTTAATCAGGAGCTGGTTGACCTTTTGATGGGCATGATACATAACAAAACTAGTTCAGATTCAGATTGGGTTATTTCAGATTGATCTCTCAGATCTCTTTTAATTCTGAAATTCTTTGATTTTACAGTTAGACAATGTAGATTTTTATCTTTGTTCTACCATAGTTAGTAATTTGTGATCCTGGGCAAATCACTTAACTTTTATGACCATGAATTTTCTCATATGTCATATGAGGGTGATCTAGATAATCTTTGAGGTATCTTTTAGTTCTAAATCCTATAAATTGTTTTTAAATTAAATTACAGTAATGTCCTCCATGTATTTTATGTTCCAGACATAAGGAGTACTTTCTCCCATCATATCTAGGTTCTTATTATTTTTATTGAACTATCTTATTGAACCATCTTATTATCTTATTGAAACATGCTGACTTTCAGACCTCTAATGGTCTTTTCCCACTTACCTATTAAAATCTTTTCTTCCTTTAATGCTTGATTCAGGTGCTGCCTTTTCTATAAAATCTTCCTTTATTTCCCTAATCTAAAGTGATTCCTTTCTCTATTCGTTAACATTCTCTTTAATTTCTCATATCATTGTTTACTTTCCTAGATCTTTTTCCACATTCTAATAGGAATTACAATTGTTTATATGTCTTTGCATCCCTCTCCAACTCAGCTTAAAAGCTTAAGGATATTTAAATGTTTATTGAGCTGAATTTTATTGTTTGGAATTGGATTAAAGGAAGACATAGGCACTTAAGGCAGGAACAATGATTAAAACAAAGAAAAACAGATAAATGGGGATATGGGTTCTGAAGACAAAGTACATCATAATTGGGTTTTGCAGATGACAATCCTAAATTTGACCTTTTCACATAAACCATATGTGATGATTGGCCTCTTGCTAGATTATTGTTCACAGATATGACTACCTTTATTCAAATCATCTTTATCCCAAGAAGTTCCTATGTAATCAATAACTAGTTAGTTAACGTTATTTAGGCAATTGTTATAAGGATTTTCTGATCAGAATCTATTTAAGCAAACTTCATCTAATTCCTGAATGCAAGGTTAGTGAACTTTTTTAATCACAATACCTTTATGATAAAAAAAAGTGATGTGGTAGTCCTAGCTACCCCTTAAATGATTCCTACTCAGGGCTCATTCCCACTTAGCCCCTGTGATTCTGCCCAGCAATAACAATCAGATATAAGAGCACAGACTTAGATTTTTGGGTTCTTGGCTGAGGTAGGCATCTCCCCATATGATTGCACCATATGTTTGTGCTGTTTTTCCCACCAACACCAGTGTTAGTCTATGTAACCAAAGGGCTGGAGAACTACATACTTGCAAGTTTGTGAGTCATAACTGATTGAAATGTGATCCTTTGAGCCCTAATGTTTTTTCCTCAACACCTCACTCATGATCTCCTCAGCACAAAACAGTTTCTAGAAATGACCGCTTTTATTAGCTAAAAAAGTTGCATTTTTAATATTAGAAGACTTGCTATCAAATCTTGACATTATATTGCCTATTTGACTTTACTAAAGTCACTTCCCCTTTCTTGGATCTTAGTAAAATGAGAGAGTTGAACTAAATGGTCTCTAAAGTTCCTGAAAATGTTAAATTTATGATCCTAGGAGCCTATATTATATTTCTGATTGTAAAAAAACACAAAGCTTTTGAATAAATAAATGAATGACTTAATATGTTTTAAGCAGTAAGTTTAAATAAGGCAGTCCCTACTCTCAAGAGGCTCATATTGTGATGGGAGCGACAACACATATGGAAGGTTTCAGCTTCAAGTCAGATGGAGAGGTCCCATGGTTCTTAGAGGTACAGCAACAAGGCAGATGGTCATGCCTCTTCTCTAATGTCATTTCCACTGATTAAATCTTATCAGTTTCTGATGTTCCGCCATTTGACAGTGCCAAGGACTAGGGTAACAGGATCATATATATTCAACACTAATATTTAAAAAGCTTTCAGGGAAGATTAAATAAAATTTCCTTTAAAATATTTTTGAATAATATCAAAAATCATATTGCATAAAATGTTTTTTCTAAATGAACAGTAGTAATATGTGATATTCATATGTATATATCTATTCATAAGGTAATAATCTAAAACAAGAGATTTTTAACTAGTATGCATGATGAGTTTTCAGTAAAAGTTTAGCAACAAACTCAGTAAATCAATAAATGTATATATATATATGTATATATATATACTGTATAATTCTATTTAAAAATTGTTTGGTTACATAGATTAAAAAATCTTTTAAAAATTTGAGGGAGAAAAGGTGACAACCTTACTCAGTAATATATTTTCCATAGAACCTGGAACAATGACTTTTCATATATGTATTAAATAAATGAATCCATTTATTAGTAAGTATCAAGTAAGGCATTAAAAGTGGAACTGTGACTTTACTGATAAAAGGAAATCTCAAATGAAAAAGTCCCTTCTATGAATGCAAACTGACACCCTTCTCCAAGTTTGTCTTTAAGAGTTGCCTATACCAGCTTCTTCAACTGTGGTTTGGGATCTCATATGGTGGTCTTGTAACTAAATGTGGAGGTCGTGAAATTATGATTTATTATCAGTAAATGTTTGATTTGTATACATATTTTATAGATGTATATACCTAGAGTTATATAAAAATTTTCCAGGGAAAAAGGGGTCGTGAATGAAAAAAGTTTAAGAAGCTCTGTCTTAGATCACTGGTGGTTCTTTCAGTTACACAGCTACTAAATGTCTGGATGCCTTCTTAGAATTTCTCTCTTCCTCAAAGATGCAGCTTTAACACCATTTTATGCATGAAGTTTTTCCTGATTCTCCCCTCCCAGGAAGTAGTAATCCCTTCTTCCCAATCTATCTTATATTAGTTACATTTCATATATTTGTACTTATTAACTTTTAATTTATGCTACATACATTTTCATATGTAATTTTAATCTCCTTTTTTGGAATTTAAGTGCATTCAGAGTAAAGATTTTTTTTTCTTTTTCTTTTTCCCTTTGTATTAGTACCAGTAAGCACTGATCAGTAGGGACTGGATAAATACTTGTTGATTGATATAGAGGGACAGTCAGTATCTTGGACTTTAAATAGCACCAAATGCTTTCCTTTTAACATTTTCTTTATCTCTTTAGCTATAGAATCTCCCCATCATCCCTACCTGCATCTTCCTTTAGAGTTTAAAGGATACTTGTCTTATTATAAAGTCTAACTTTGGTGGGTAAGGGGATTATCTTTGTTTATCAAAGACCTGTTGATATCTGTTTCAGATGGAAGAATGGAAGATCAGTCAACCATTACTGGGAAGAAGTCTAACTGTCCAGTGAATGTAATATAACCCAAAACAAATTTATTCAGCTCATAGGAGCTTCCAGAATTGTAGCAATATTGCCTAGAAATAAATTAATATTATGTATGTAATTTGGTCTATTAAATGACAGCAACTGGTATAACCAGGAAAATTATTTGTACTTCAACTACAGTTATAATTATGGTTACAATGAAAATATTTATAAGTATCATTGAATAGAGAGAATATAAGAACACCACATACAATAAGGAACAATGCAAGCAACCAATTGGAATAGAATGAAGTATTGCCTCTTTATTAATTTTCACCTCAGAGAATTTAAAAAAGCATGTTCTCATTACTCTGCTGGGTAATTTTACTAATTTATTAATTCTGCAATATGTTCAGCAAGTATGAAAGCAGCATAGATACTATTTCTGAAATGAAATTTTTTTTAGCATTTCAGTATACCTAAAATATATCTTTGTGGATGTAGATGCTAGCCATGTGACTACAGGGCAACTCATTTACTGTCTTTGAGTCTTTAAGGTACATAGTGTTTATATTATCATTATGATTTAAGACATTAGAATTCTTGTCAGGAAAACGCTTTTTTAAGGTGAAGAGGTTATGTATAAATATGAATTATTCTTAATTTTATTATGGACCATTAGCAACTGTTTTAATTATGGCAAAATCACTGTCATTGATTCCATTAATATAATAAATAATGTTTTAATGGGCTGAATGAGTTAATGTAGATGATAGGGCTATGTTAATTACAAGAGTAGGTCAGGCAAAGAAAAATTTTCATTTTATAAAGTTAGATAATAAGTGGGGAAAGAATTGAATCTCTCACTTTTCCCTTTTTATTTGGTTATTTGTGAAGGAACATTTTGCTTTTTGTCTTATTTTACATTCTATTGACTTATCTGCATGCTGAACAAATTAGGATTTAGCTAGCTCTCCCTATATTGTTGTCTTATGCAAATGTTTTCAAAATAATAATTTTCTACTTTAAGTGATAATCTTCATTTTTCAGACTATCTCATCTAATAATTGATTCTGATATCAGTAAATGTTGTAAATAGAAGGCATAGGTACTAAAGTCAATTATTGAGCAATAAATATTTTTAATAACAAGGGCGTTGTTAATAGGAAGCATGGGAAATGTAAAATCTCATTTAAAAGAATTTAGTATTAAAAATGAAAAACCTTGAAATGCTTAATAGTCATTATTACTAATTGAAAAAATGCTGAGCACTTTGTTCAATACTCAGCACTACTCAACCTTAGTTTTTCTTATTTCCCATTTGCCTAAAGTACTTAATAAACATCTTAGAAAATAGAAGAGATACTTATGATTTCAATAAATGCAGAACTAGGAGCTAGATAAAGATTTTTAGTAGAATAAATACAAAAACCTTCCTTAGTTTAAAACATAAAAGTCAATCTCAATGTTTTCTCAGAGTACTTAGAGATTTAAATGATATGATGTTCTCAGCAGTCTTCTGTCATTTTTGAAATGGACTCTGATTGGTTTCTATGATTAGAAATTGATCTAATTTTGGTTGTTTTCACTTAGATTATGATTTGGGATTTTTCTTTCACAAATCACCTTCAGGTTTAATTCTTTCTTGTTGAGATGACAACTCTTTTACGCAGATTTTTTTTTTTTGTTTTTTTTTTTTTGGTATCACTTTCTTTTACAAGGAACATACTGTATAATCACTGAACTACTCTGTAATTACATGGCAAAAACTATGTAAATACGTAATTATGTTCATGCAGATTACTTGATAATTATACTTCCAGTTACCAAGTAATTCACAGAATAATCATCATGTAACTTGCAGTTCATAGATTTTTCAGTTTAGTCTTTGTTTTAAAGAAGGGGAGAACTAGATAATTACCCTATGGTTACATGGTACTTACATTGTCAATAGTCATGTATTTACAGTGTTATTACATGACTATTTTTTACCTTGTAAAGTAAAATGGTGCTTTTTCAAAAGTCCTTGCTTTCTCCTTTCAAGGAATGCCATGTTTTACAGTAATAGGTGTCAGATATGCTCCTTTGTTTTATATGTGCCTGAGCAGAAGAGAAGAAATATAAGCTTTGAATTCAAGGGAATTCTAAACTTATTTTTTACTAAGATACTTACAGTGATTAAAAACTGGAAAAAAAAACAACAACCTATGAGTGGTCTCATCCCAAAACATGAAACATTGAGTGATAAATCCCATGGTAAGAAGAAAAATTTAGCAGGCAGACATAATTTCTATTCTCCTTGACCCACCCACAGGATTGATCATTTGAATAATACATTTTGAGATTTAATACTATTCAATATAACATTTTGTTGTAAATTGTTTTAAGTTTTTCTTCAACTCTTAAATTTTTTTTTGTTTAGTTTTGTTTAGTTATTTTTTTATTTGAACTCTTTGTGTCACATACTTTTTATATATCTCAGAGTGTGGAACCATGCAGTGGACCTTTAAATAAACATTAACTTGAATTGTGATATCTCATGACAGAAATGGGAAAAGAAGTGGCTAAACACCATGGAGAATACAAATGAGACATGAAGGCAGGTTTCTGAAGAATGTTGTGCATTGCTTGACTAGGTAATGAATACTGAAATGGTTTAGATCCTTTAAGATCCCTATGGCTACTAGATATGGCATGAGAGAATGATAGTATTTTTTTTTTTATCATTTGTTGTTAAAGGTTTTTGCTTTCATATTTATATCTTTGACTTGGAGATATTTTCTTTGAAACTAATGAAGCATAAGGATGTAAATATATATTTTTTGATCCCATATATTTGAATCTAAATAAAACATGCCCATCATGAAAAATGTGCTAAATTCATAACATGTGAATATCCACGTCCCAAATCTAGTCAAGTGTCAATTCTTGTCAATATTTCCTCTCCATTATGTCTTGCACCTATCCCCTTTTCTACATTTTTCTGGCCACTATACAAGTTCAGATCTATACTATCTCTCACCTGGACTACTATAATAGTCTCCTAGTTGGTTATCTTTCCCTGACTTCAATTTCTTCTCTCTATATTCTATATACCACTGAACTCATGTCCATTTTTTTGATAGTCATATCATTCTCAAGAAATTGTAGTGAAAGAAAAGCTTCAAGGGAAAAAAACCAAACTTCTCTTTGGCACTTAAAGCTCTTCACAAACTCAGTTCAACCTACCTTTCTAGACTTATTTTACATTACCATTTCTCCTACACATTATATTCTAGTCAATCAGTTATATCTGCCATTGCTTCTCCTATGTAATGTTTAATTTTCCACCTTTGCATTCCATAACTGGAAATCATCCACACTTTACTTTTACCTCCTAAAATTCCTAAGTCTAGTTAAAGTTTAGTTCATTTGCTACCACCTCTATTAGGAATTTATTGATCTTCCCCATGACCTATTCAGTTTTGAACAACCTTCTCTTCCTGGTAATTATTTCATCCCTCATATATGGTCCAATGACTGTGCCAGGTTTTGGGGATACAAAACCAAAAATACAACAGTTCTTGACTTCAAGGAGCTTACATTCCATCATGAGAGAAAACATGCATTTATAAGCATATACAGGACTCACAAGAATCTCAGAAAATAGTTATGCTGCTCAGCTTAAACTTAAAATGACTTCTATAACATTTCCAAAAAGTGGTGACTCTCTGCTTGGAGACTTCCTGTGTAGAATAAATTTAGTGTTTATTAAGCCAAAGCACCCTGTTTTTCCAAAGATGAAGAAGTTTTTCTTACCTTGAACCTAAAACTATCTCTGTCTCTTTCAACCAGCAGTGTTAGTTCTATTATTGACATCAAGAAAAAGAAATCAAATACATTTCTTGAAGAAAGCATCATTTCACTCCTAAGTCTTTTCTTATCCAGGGTAGATGTCCCTACTTCCTTTAATATATCTGGAGAAAACATGTCTCTAGACTTTTCAAAGATCTGATCATAGTAAGATTTTTTTAAAAGAAGATCTTTTAATTCTTATTTTTTAAAACTAAATTTTAATATATTTAGTATTGTGTTTTGTCTAAAATTTTTTGCAATAATATAATCATATTTTTTTCTTTCTTTTTTTTTTCCCTGAGGCAGTTGGTGTTAAGTGACTTGCCCAGGGTCACACAGGTAGGAAGTATCTGAGGCCAGATTTGAACTCAGGTCCTCCTGACTTCAAGGCTGCTGCTCTATCCACTGCACCATCTAGCCGCCCCTAATCATATTATTTTTAAAGGAATATAGGGTCAGATGTACAGAGCTGTTAAGGGATCTTATCAGAGATCTAATCCCAGTCCCTCATTTTCCAGATGACCAACAATTTCTAGAGTGGTTCAGTGATTTGCCCAAGATTCAAATCTTTCAGGTATTAAGCATCAGAAGTGAGATTTGTGCCCAGGCTTTCTTACTTCAGAGCTAGTGCTTTTTCCAGTGTACTCTGCTGTCTCCATAAATTGTTATTCTTATGAATAAAATTTTAAAAAGCATGCCATTTCTTTACAATGTTGAATCATCTTTGAATTCCTGGCATAAATAAAATTCTATTATAGTGAATATTTTTTGATCTATTGTTATAACCTCTTGGTTAATATTTTAGCCTCAATTTTCTACAACAAAGTGGTTTCCATCCATGATTCAAATTCATAGAAAATTACTTAAAATGTAACGACAGAGATAATTTTGTTTAACAATGTTCCAATTGTTAATATCTAGCAAGGCAAAAATAGGGAGATGTGCTGACAAAAGTGTTTGCAAGTATCATATAGGATAGCTAGCTCAGGGAATTATTAAGGAGAAGGTTCACTATGGATTGGAGTAGAGCTTCTTAAATGTTTTCCACTCATGACCCCTTTTCATCTGAGAAATTTTTACTTGACCTCATCTCAAATCTGAGCCAAGGTGTTTCTGGCAGTGTTTGTTGATGTTGCATGGCGTGAGAGTACATGAGAGAACAAAGTGCGCATGTTATATGTTCAGAACAAGACTATAATGAAATTGCGTGATGCAACATGGGTGAGAACTGCCAGAAACATCTCAGATTCATTATAACTTTTATTTTGAATTAATTTTTGAGCATTGTGTGTTCAGAAAACTTTTGTTGTTGCCACATTTTTCATGACCCCCACATTCAGTTTTGTGATCTCACATGAAATCCTAACCTACAATTTAAGAAGCTTTGGACTAGAAGTCCTCCAAATGCTTCTGTTTTGCAGATGACATTGTGCTGATTGTATTCAAGCCCCAGCACATTGTAGGAACTTCTAAGTAAAATCTGTAACTGGTTAAAAGGATTTGGCTTGATCATCCACATTGAAAAAAAACAAATAGATAATGAATGTTTATTTTCCACACAAAAATGTTGAGTTGCATGAATAACCCATAAATCAATTTCCAATTTTAGGTGCCCTTGGGTAGCACAGGAGTGTTCAAATTAGTCTGGGCACTAATTATTACCATTACTTAAATGACCACATATATTCATCAATAATCTCTCAGTGTTCTACAGGTACAAATTCCACAGGAATTTGAATGAAAAACCCAAACTAGACTTTTAATGAACAACAGAAATACTAATTGTTATCGCCTTTTGTTTTTCTCAAAGCATTATTACCAGGACATTTATAGTAGCTACTTTCTTTAGAAATCAAATAAGCAAAGAGTGGCAGCCACAGGTATCCCTAAGGGACAGATTAAACTCCAATGCCCAAAATGGAATTTCAGTGGCTTCAGCAGTAAAGATTTTCCTGTTAAGTGACATGACATACGCCAGTATGGTCAATATTAGCTATATAAACTTAGGAAGCCTCTAGGGGGCCTATCTGGTCTACAGGGTGTTATATAACATACTGTAATGGATTATGAAATGCCCCAGAATGAATGAATACTTCTAATATTCCTTCATTCTCTTCCAGATTACTATGTAACCTTAGGTCACTCACTTCATTTCTTCAAATATAGGAAGGGTAGTATGAACTAATCAATAAGGTGCCTCTCAATGCTGCCATTCTAGTCTTATTATGTTCTGAGTGCCTGGCTGCCAACCAGCCCTGACATCTATTCATCATTTCTCACTTTTTGAATGGCCAAATCAGACAGATAGTTAGCAGGCAAGGAGTTTAAATTGTTTTGCATTCCTGAGATATTCGTTAAGTGCTTTAGTTTGTAATAGTCTTCTAGAGCCTTAAGGAAAATTAAGTACCTTAAACAGGTTGTCCCACTTCTCCACATATATGTGGCCTGAAATTTTCACTTAAAAATGCAACCCTGAACTATGCTGATCTTTTTGACAATATGTCAGGATTTTATAGGAGAAGGTTTTTGGGGCGGGGGTGGGGGGAATGGTGTTGAGAAGAATTCACAAAGCTATATTCAAAGAAGCACTGTTGCTACTTAGGATAATAAAAATGCCAAAGACAAAGCTTTAAAGAGCCTTGCCAAGAAAAAAAAAAGGTTGATGATATAACAGATAGAAAGTAATTCTGGAACAAACCAGATAGATGCATATACATTATCTGCTGTCACTAAAAATGTTTTCAATGCATAGGTTAAAGAGACATCCTGTGGGAGAAAGATTAGCCAAAGATAACATGTCAAAGTAAGCACTATGTTAAGACTTTGCATCTAATTAAATGTAAATCTATGTATAATATAGATCAACATATACAATATATTAAATTAATGCTGTTTGGAACATTTTTTCTTGTCTTTTGATATGGGATGGATAGCAGTCTTGTTCCTGCTATAGCATTCTCTCTGTCTCTGTCTCTCTGTTTCTTTCTGTTTATCTCTGTCTCTCTCTTTTTCTCTCTCTCTATCTCTCTCCCTCCCTTCCTCTGTCTTTGTCTCTGTCTCCCCATCTCTAATTATATGTATGTATGTATATTTATTTATTTAGGGAAGGAAGAGGGAAGATCGGTGGTTAAAATGTTTTCAGAAGGGTATGAACCACAGCAGTTGTCACTTGGTAGTAGGTCAAGTGATTGAGAACCTTATATTGGTCTGCCAGAGACGCCCTGATGCATCACTGATGCATTTTACATTAACCTGGAAAGCCTGCATCAGCAGTGATGTATAGCCCCAGGGCAATGCTGCAACATTCTTCAGCAAAGTCATGCCCCTGTAAAAATGATGCATTTAATATCTTGCTTCAAAAAGGAAGCTATTGAATGTTTGAATCTATGAAAGACCATTGTAATATTTATTTCCATGATGATACTAGAAAGCTAATGGGCAGGTTTATACATATTGTATTATCAGATAGATAATTATGGTGCAGAGATGTCTAGCGCACAGACATATACCTCTGTAGAATCTAAAGCATTTTATTTTGTTTTCATCTCATACAGTTTGAAAGGAAATATGTTGGCTAAGCAGCAAAATGAATCTTCTTCATCATGTTTTGAGGCATGGTGAAATAACTCATGTTCACTATAGTATGAAAATATGCCTTTATTGGCCATGCCTGAAACTCCATGTCAGACCTGGCTTATATAGTGATTTAGAGGAATTTTGATAAGTAAGATTATGATAACTACAGCCATTGTAGAAAGTGTACATATCTGTCACATCTGGTGTTTTTATAAAACTAAACACATAGAAAAATGTTACACCTGCTTTGAGGTATTTGTTAAGTTCTGCCTATGCTCAATGGAATTTAAACATCCCCATCAGAGATGGATTTAACTTTGGAGAAGGCAATGAGAACTGATTTCTCTTTAAAAAGGTACTAATATTTGAATGCCAGATTAAATGATGAAAGGGTTTTCTTATCCTCTGATATCTAGGAAATAAAAATAAATCTCTGATCTGCTGGTAGCATCTGCTGCTCCAAAACATTTCTGGAAAATGAACAATTTCTGAATGTGGGGATACATGCATACAATCTGCTACTGGGGAGAGTGAGGTTAGTGAACTGCCTGAACTTGGGACTTCTTTGCTGTAGTGTGCTAAGCTGACTCAATTGTCTTCACTAAGCCTGGCACTAATTTTGTTTGCCCTTCAGACAGGTTGTGGGGGAATGGGTGGGGTGCACTCTGCTCCTTGGAGAAGGTTAAACCTGTCTCGGTTGACAGCTCGACATTCCTGCCTCAATCATGAGAAGAATCAGTACTATGAGGAAAGGTTCATTGTACTTCCAGGCTAGGCCCAATAGAAAGGATCCAGTACAATAAAAAAAAAAAGAAAGAAAAGAAAAGAAAAGGAAAAGGGAAAGAATGTTTTAAGATGGGGAAAATTTTAAACTATCAAGACATATAATGCCTAGAATCTAATGAATTTTGTATTCTCCCTGATTCTCTACATAACTACTTCTATTTTTCAATCTTATTAGGCAGACTCAATATCTACTTCCTACGAAAAGATTATCCTTAAGTTCCACCCCACTGATCTTACCCTTATGTATACTACCAAAGTAATGAGGAACTGTACCACACAATTAAGGCTTGCATCTTATTTTGTTTTCAAATTGTTTTCTGAGTTCATATCACATATTCTCCCCATGAAAGTACATTCTCTTAGAAGGCAAGAGCTGTCTTTTTTTCCCCCCATTTCCCGTAATTACTATAGTACCTTGCACATTGTAGAAGAGTTGTAGAAGGAAGAATTGATGTTTGGTCATCTGCATTATTGGAGGGAGTACTCATTTTGATGAAACAATCTATTGACCTTTTTTTTCTTATTACCAAATACATTTGGAATAGATGCTCAATAAATAGATGATCAAATAATGAAGAAATAATCAGTAATACTTAATATGTATAGAAAGGCAGCATAATATCATGTAGAGGTATTAAGCACATGACCAAATCAGATTAAAATGTAATTGTGAATTATTTAACACAATAAATAAAAACACAATAAAAAAGAGATAGTCTTACATTTTAAAACTAAGTTAATATGTAGCCCTCATGTAATGATTAGTGTTCTTCATTTCTTTTTGAGTTTGATATCACTAGTGTAGTGAGTAGATATCTGATTTTGTAGCCAGAAAAACCTGGATGCAAGTCTCCCCTCTAATACATAATGACTATGAACTTGGATAAGTCACTTAATCTCATGGTAGTCTAGACAACCCTCTTTGATAATGTTACAGAGAAGATGTCCATCATGTGAAATTGGTAGAGGTAATTTTCTCACCTGAGAGTTCCTCATATCAATGAAATCATAAGTTTGGTCTCTATATTAAAAAATGTGTAAGCTTTCAGAAAATGAGAAATCACCGGATTTAGAACTTTGAAGGACCTTTAATCCAGTTCCCTTATTTTATAGATGAAGGAACTGCATGCAGCCCAGAGTATTAAGCAATTGGTGTCAGGTCACACCAGAAGTATAGAGAAGTGTTGCATTTAAATTCTTGCCTTTTTTTTTTTTTTTTTTTTTTTGACTCTGCAACCTATGCTCATTCCAAGAACTTAGTTTCTCTAAAAAGTCAGTAAATCTTGATTAAATCTTGGAATTATTTTTCTCAATACATTGATAATATAAATATTACTAACTCATTTTGAAGGTTTATATAGGTTATATATAGGAAAAATGGACACAGAGATAGTAAACCATTTAGCCATATTTTCTGAATACACATGGCCAAACTACTTATATACTTTTGGATGCATTAATTAAGGAGACAAAAGTATGTATTTTAGAACATAATTAAGATAATCTAACATCAATATAAATTACTTTTAAGATGGGAATGCCTTACATAGTAACGTATCTACATTTCAGAAATATGTTTTGCTTTCATTTCGATCTTTCTCAATTGCCTCTTTTCACATTATACTCTGAATGATTAATAAGTTAATGAATGGCAATTAAATTAATGCAAACATCTAAAATAACCATAATTTCTATGACAATTCAAAAAAGTAAATCTGTATATTTAAAAAATACAATATCTTTTAACATTAAAAATAATTAATAATTATCTAGTATGTGTGAGGAAGAATGAAATTGAAGAGATCAACAAAGGATTTTGGATAAAGCCTAATATGTATGTTATAAGTAAATACCAATAATTATTTCTGCCCTATTGAAATATAAGCTATTGCTTATAAATGTAGATTTATTTTATCAAATTAGTTCAAATTAAGTTTGGTGACCATTGCAATAGGTACATCCTAAGATAGATTCTTCTCTTCTTTCTTCTCTTCCTTCTTCCCATTTTCATCTTCTTTCCTTCTTTCTCTCTCCTCCTTAATTAAGCTAGTTCTCTTGCCAGAGCTTCTTAGAGAAGCATATACAATGGAAAGAACATTGGCTCTGGAATTAAAAGATCTTAGTTCAAATCCCACTTCTGATGCTTACTATCTATGTGACTTTGGGCATTCATTTAAGTTTCCTGGATTTTTGCCTTCTCCTTTGTAAAATAAGAGACCTATATTAGAAGGCATGTGAATGCATTTCTAGTTCTAGATCTAGGATCCTAATTTTGTGATATTGTTTTCCCTTGAAGGAGAGAAAGATGTTTTATTATAATAACTGTATTTACTTTGAAATTGGAAGTCAGAGGAAGAACTTAATTGGACAGTTATTTTGTTCCCTTGAAATAGGCTTTTCTTTCCACAATATCATTTCTCTCACAATGAGAAGAAAAGAATTATGTCTCTCCCCTACTCCCACTGTCTTGCAGAATCTACTCCTCGGTTAGGGACAGCTAAATAACTATCCTACCTCCATTGTGCCTGATATAGACATTACGCCACTCAGAAGAAAGGCAAAGCAGGGTCAGCAGTAAGTGAAAATGTAGAGATTAGGAGGGGATTTTTTTGAGTGCTAGAGAGGTGCTATTAATCCTTTGAAAGTGTGAGACTTTCTGATATTGCAGCAGGACTTTTCAGGGAAATTGGACAGTATACTGCATACCTGATAAGAAAGGTTTAAAGCAAAGTGGAATGAACTTAATGACCCAGAAATTGTTATTAGAAGAAATTAATACCATCTAGAGGGGATTTGTGCACTTATATGTATTTAAAAGTAGCAAAGGGTTCTTGACACCAAATTGCATTTCACTTTAACTACAAACATATGAATTTTCATGTCATAACATAAAGCATTTGGCTTTGATTTTATAAAGACTTTTTTGGCCTACAAAGACTAATTTTAATGTTGGGCTATGGATGGGACACTAAAAAATCCGTGCATCATGTATCCATTTACTGAATCTGCCTTTCTCAGGATTTTATATTTGGGCTATCATTTACAAAACTTGAATAATAGCAATAATTATGTTCATATTTCACATTTATATGGTATTTTAAGATTTGCAAAATACTGTAATATACTATCTCTTTTGTTCTTTTAAGTCTTCACGCCACTTTGATACAATTGCTACCACAAAAAGTCTTCCACAAAAGTAGTATCCTTTGACTGACTGACTATATTCTTTGCTCCTAACTCTTCCTATTTTGAAATTTGGGATGGGAATGGGAGTGGAGTAGAGTATGGCAATTAGTAAAGGATAGTGTAGTAAAATAAAATCTAAAGTCAGAATTGAAGGATCTTTTTTTTTTTAATTCAACACATTTCAACATCTTTATTAATAAAATTATTCCCTGATCAAAAAAGGTGGGGGGAACGGATCTGGGTGGTACATTGGATAGAACATTGCACTTGGAGTCAGGCAGATTCATCTTCTTGAGTTCAAATCTGGCCCCAGACGCGTAGTAGCTGTGTGATCCCAGGCAAGTCACTTAATCTCCCTGACTGAGCTCCTCAATCTGCAAAATGATCTAGAGGAGGAAATGACAAATCATTCCAATGTCTGCCAGGAAAACCCCAAAATGGATCACAAAGAGCCAGACACGACTGAAAATGACTGTAACAATAACAAAGCAAATGCTGCGTGCATACTAGGTGTTTAATAAATGCTAATTTAAAAAAAGGTGTGCTCAGCTAGGTGGCAATCTAAGATGCCATTGTTGTAGCATTATCACCTTGTAGGTGAAGGTTCCACAAGTCTGATGCGTACTAACTCTATCAATTTGAGAAAGATCTTTCACCTCTTCAGCTCAGTCTCTTCATTTCTAAAATAAGATAGATCAGGTAACCTCTTAGCTCCTTTTCAGTTCTAGATCAATGATCCTATTATCTTTTATACTTAATTCTTTTTTTGTGATTGGGTAGGATTTCTTTTATTTCAGTTTAGAACAAAAAAATAATGGGAATCAGATGAATTTTCTCCCTCCCCTCCTTCATTTAAGCTACTATGTAGTGCTGCAGCAATGTGGTAATTAATTGCCCAGTTCTCTCAGGTTATTGTTGGAGATTTTCCAATTAGTAAAGTTTCTCAGACTATGCAGTGCTTGTTTGGGCTGGAATGGAGCTTAGAAAGCTTAAGATCCCACTCCCTTTTCTTATAGATAAGAAAATTTCGTATTTCATTTCATTATCACTTTTTCTGGTAGGGGCTGATATCCTTGTAGATCAGTGAAATGCTATAGATGTGTGTTGGGATTTCAACAAGGCAAATGAAAAAAAACCCTTCTCATTGTACTATGGCTGAGAGAGAAAAACATAGCATGTGTTAAAATAAGCTAAAATAAGTTAAAATAAATATGTGGGATTTTTTAATTGACTGAATAATTGTGTTAAGTAGAAGAGTGAATCAGTGCTTACTTGGAGGACAGTCTTTCATGGCATATTACAGGGTTCTACCCAGTTCATAATTTTTATCAATATTCTAGAAATAGTATTCTTTAATAAAAGACAGTTCCTTGCTACTAAAAACATTCAAAGAAAGAGGGTGATCATATAACAGGATTCTTGAGAAAATGACTCGTGTGTTGGTTAAGAAGTTGGACTTTGTGACCTTTAAGGTTTCTTTCAACTCTGATTTTCTATGACTTCACAAAACTGAGAGCTGAAGAAGTTAAATAATTTGCCTAAAGTCATCCAGACACCTAGGAGAAGAAATAGAATTTAGTTACCCCAATTTCCAGTCCTGCATGCTTTCAAATGCACCAAAAAAAGGAAAAATCTTAGTTAGGCAATGATTATTGGTCATGGCCAAAGGTCTTAATTTTTTTCTGTGAAATACTAAAAGTAAATGTCAGGGAAAGTCTGGAAGTAACAAGCAGGGCAACCAGGGCCCCCACTCAATGTGTTTTAGAATTTTATGCAGACCACCTGGCAGAATATGGTGAGCGACTGCTTTGAAAACCACAACCTCAATCTATCCTCATGTCATCATTCAGGACCAAAGCTAAACATTTCAAAACAGATTTCTCCTTTTTATTTTCTAGGACATAACAGATTCACACATTTAATGAGTGAATGTTGGATATAATGATTAGAATAAGCAAACGGTAGTTTCTTTTTTCATAGAATTTTATAAATTCCAAAGGAAAGTCAATTAGAATGAGTATCAATTTTTAATCAACGAGATGAATGGTTCTCAAAGTGCTTTTTGAGGCACTCATGTTTCTTGTCCTTTCTTTTGGTACTTTTAGGAGTTAATTTCTCTGGTAAATTTGAAGATCTGAGACTGGGAAACAATATATCTGGGTTCTTGTCCTGGCTCTTACATATTTGCTACAACTTTTGGCAAGTCAGTTAGCTACCAACAAGCCACTTAACCATTTTAAACCCTAATTTTGTAATCTACAAAATGGAGATAATAACATTTACTCTACCTACTTCACAGAGTTGCTATGAGGATCAAACAAGATAATGTATATGAATGAATTATGCAAACTGCAAAATTACATGTTAATTTAAGTTTCTCTTATTATTACTCCAGAACTAGACAAATAGACAAATATAATTGTATTTAATTTTTATGATAACTGAACACCAACATGGATATAATTGGGCTTTTCATATACATCAAAGGTTTAATTTTTTGTGTGTGTATGTGTGTATTTCAACAATTATAAAAAATATTCATGTATGGACCACCTGGAAGAAAAACTCAATGCTTTTTAGTTCAGAAATGCCCTTTGTTTTTTCCTCTTTCATATCTCTTTTCTTCAAATGACCAGAGTTACAGTCATCCAGGCTCTCTAGGGCCCTTGAACTGAGTACTTATTCTTTTATAAATGATCAACACTGTAGCTGGTGCCAAGTATAGAAGCCAATTTCTTCTCTCTGTACTCTAGGAAGTGTTTTCTTTGTAGCACTGTTGGCTTCTAGGTGAAGGGCCTGGAACTTGATATGGAATTCCCAGGAAGAGAGCTGCTACTTAAATCATTCTAATCCTGGATGCTAGTAAATTGTTTGCAGAATAGCAAGTAAACATGCACATAATATTTTGAAATATATATGAAAATGGAAAAAAGTGGTTAAGGAGATGAATAGAAAGATGTAAGTACACATAAGGCCACAAAATGCAATAAAAATGATTTACTGATTATGCAATAAATAATCAAATTAGATAATTTTGGCAAAATAATTCATTTACATAAAAATGGACTATCATTTTTCTATTATTCAGTCTGCTTTTTTATAATTTTTCTATTTTTATTTTTGTCATAGGTCAACTAGGTGACCCTTATGAGTAAAGTGTTAGAATTGTAGTCAGCAAGATCTGAATTAAAAACTTGCCATATATACACACTAATTGTGCAACACAGGACAAGTCACTTAACTCCTGTTTGCCTCACTTTGTCTCATTTGTAAAGTGAAGATAATAACTCCTACCTCTCAGTGTTTTTGTAAGGATGAAATAAGATAATCTTAATAAAGTGTCTTACAAAAAAAATGCTAGATAAATGTCAGCTATTTTTAGCCATTATCATGTCCTTCAGAGGAATTGTCTAAGAGAAGTAACTACATAGTTAGGTATTTGTTTTTCTTTTGTTAAGCTGGCATTCATTCTGTGGAATACTAAAATAAACCACAGATGCTAATTAGGGAAAGACAAACATAAAAAACAAAGCAAAAATAGGAAAATGAAATTTAAGGAGGATGTAAAAGATCAGGGTAAAAGAGACCCTTAAGTCAAAATGGAATGAATTAAGGCATACTATGTGTCAGGCACTATTCCAGGCACTTAGAGTGTAAAGATAAAACTGGGCAACTGCTTTCTGCTCAAAGAGATTACATTCTATCAAGGGAAACAACATGAACATAATTACAAAGTATATGTAAAGTACATAAAGAATGATTACCAGAAAAAATGATACTTGCTTCTAGAGGATCAAGGAATACTTCCTGCAAAGGAAGAGACTTCAATTGAGCCTTAAGGAAACTCTAAGAGGTGGATAGGAGAAGGGAAAGCATTTCAGCCACAGGGAGCAGACTGGGAATTGGAAACAAAAGGTGCAATATTATATATAAAGAAAAGCAAGCAGACCAATTTGACTGAAAAGAATGATATGTGAAGGATATGAAAGTGATGTTTAATAAACCTGAAGAGGTATATTGGACCCAGAATGTAGACAAGAGGAGTTTATATTTTATCCTCTTGATAATCAGGAATCATTGGAACTTCTTCAGTGATCTGGTTAAATCTGTGCTTTTGCACCTGTAAGGAGGGTGGACTGGGTAAGGGGAGAGATTCGAGGCAGAGAAAGTTTTTTAAATTTAAAAATAATTAATTTAGTTTTAAAAATTTGATTAAATTTAATTTAATTTTTAAGGTTATGCATGTACATTCATATTTCCATATGTGTCAGGTTGGGAGAGAAAAATCAGAACAAAAGGGAAAAGCCTCAAGAAAGAAAAAAAAAAAGAAAGGGAAAAAATGGTGAAAATAATGTGCATTGATCCACATTCAGCCTCCATAGATCTTTCTCTGAATGAAAATTGTATTTTTCAATCAAAGTTTATTGGGAATATCCCAATTTTTAAAACGTAAATCTTCAATTGCAGTAGTCCAAATGAGAAATTATGAAAGCTTTAATTAGAGTTGTTTTGGTATCAGTGGAGAGAAGGGTATGAAATATTGTCGAGGTAAGATCAACAAGACTTGGCAACTGATTGATTATAAGGCAGGGCTGATAGGATGAGGTTGAGTGAGAACCAGTGGCAATCTTGTTCACACAATTCTATGGATAGTAGTGTCTTCAACAGCAGAAGGAAAATTAAGAAGGAGGGAGGATTTGGAAAGAAAGATAATGTTTTGGAAATATTGAATTTAATATGCTTATGGGACCTCCAGTTGGAAATGTCTAGCACATAGTTGTTGATTTGCTATTAGAACATCTGTTGTGGGGAATATAATAATCAATTAGGGAAGAATAAAAGAAATGTCTCACTGCATTAAGGCCCTAGTTGAGATTAATTAATACAAACTTGTAATGGACTCAATAACCTTGTGCAACTTCTAGGAATATACTGCAATGCATGATCAAGATTGAAGAACGTAGAGAGTGAGGGTAATCCACAGTTAGAGTTTTGATAAAGTATGAATAGTGAAAGAACAAAGGAAAAGAGATTTAAGAGTAGAGGATAGTGTAGAATTGGACTGGCTAACTAGAAGATAAAGATAGGGAAGACAAGAAAATAAAGTCAGAGCAGGACTAAAAATCTGGGAGAACACCAAAGAGTTCCTGTAATTCTGTTAAAATATATGTGATCCATATGGAGATTATATTATTGTGTACATTAATAGAAAAGGTGTGATACATTTCCAATATTGCTTATTAGTAAAAAGAAGAAAAATAATATGCTATAAAAATACCACTGGATATTCTAGCATATGTATAAATCTATGTAAGGTTGCCAGATGTGGTCACAAAGAGAGAATGATTTTTTTAAATAGCCTTTCCTCAGTGTTACTATTACTGGCTGAGTGTTAATCTTATTTGTCTTTATTAGCAGTTCCTAGAACTTTCTAAGGGGAGAGAATTAGTATTTTCTTTTAGTGATAAATGAAGCAATTTTCATTTAAAGGGAGAGATTTCATCTAGTTATGATATGTTACCTAGAATACAGATGGAAATGTTCTGGGTTTATATATCTGTATATTTACATAGTCCTTATTACCTGTGCATTTAGTGACTTTCGTGCAAAGAAGAACAAACATATAAGGGTGGAATCAAGATGATGTCGAGAGAGTCAGGAAATTGCCTGGGCTTTCCCCAGTTTTCCTTGAAAACAATGTTAAATCAAGCTTCTAAACAGATCTGGAGTGACAGAATCCACAAAAAGACACTCTTAAGATAATTTGGAATGATTTCAGGAAAGTTTGCTTTCCCTTAGGTAAAAGGTGATCACAACTCAGAGTAGGCATGGTGCAGTAAGCCAGTGGGAGACTCAATCACAGTAGAGATTAGCAACTGAGGTCCCTTAGTCCTGACTCAGCAGGCCAATGTCACAGCAGGCTAGTTTTGAGGTTTCTGATCCTAGCACAGAAGGTAAATTGTGAGTCCCAGCATAACAGCATAACAAGTATAACAGGTGCAATTTGACTGGACCACTGCAGCCACTAGCACCTCAGGACTCAGCATAGAAAGTCAGTGAACAAGCATGTGTTCCTCAGCACAAGAAGTTTAGAACAGTGTCCCCTATGTTGTAGGAATAGAGTTCAACTTTAAAAAGTGATCAAAACCCAAAAAGAACCCTAACATAGAAAGTTACCATGGCAGCAGGTAATATCAAAATACAAACTCAGAAAAGGATAGCAACAGCAAAATAAAATTTTGCAAGAGCTCAAAAATTATTTTGAAAAACAAATGAGATATAGATGAAAAAATTTAAATGACAGTTATGCAGAAGAATTATGAAAAAAAGAATCAATAGGTTGAAAGGGAAGCAAAAATATTGACTGAAAAAACAACTCTTTAAAAAGTAGATTTTTGCCAAATGGAAAACTATCTAAAGAAAACAATTTCTTAAATATTAGAATTGGGCAAGTGGAAGCTAATGACTCTATGAGGGAGCAAGAATCAATTAAACAAAACCAAAAAAACTTAAAAAAAAATAGAAGAAAATGTAAAATACTTCATTGGAAAAACAATTGACTTGGGAAATAGATTGAGGAGAGATAATTTAAAAATTATTGGACTAACTGAAAGCAATGACCACAAAAAGAGCCTGACTAATCAATGTCTTTCTTTCTTTTTTTCTTTTTCTTTTCTTATTAAAGCTTTTTATTTTCAAAACATATGCATGGATAATTTTTCAACATTAACCTTCTGTTCCAATTTCCCCCTCTTACTCCACCCCTTCCCCTAGATGGCAAGTAATTCAACATATGTTAAACATGACAAAAATATATGTTAAATCCAATATATGCATATATATACAATTATCTTTCTGCACAAGAAAACTCAAATCAAACAGGAAAAAATGAGAACGAAAATAAAATGAAAGCAAATAACAACAAAAAGAATGAAAATGCTACGTTATGATCTATACTCAGTTCCCTCTGTTCTCTCTCTGAATTAGAAGAAAAGTTCTTCTAATTGTGAAGTTCACATTCTCTAATTAAAAGTGATAAGGAAGGAACTACATCTTAAACAAATTTACCTTACATGATGAAGTAATATCAATCATAAAACCATATGCACTAAGAGGTATAACATCACAATTTTTAGAAGGGGAGTTTAGTGAATTACAGGAAGAAATAATAAAATTATATTAGTGGGGACTTCAACCTTCCTCTCCCAGAACTAGATATATCTAGCCACAAAATAAATGAGAAGTAGGTCAAGGAGATGAATAGAATTTTATAACAATTAAATATGATGGACCTGTGGGGAAAATTAAATTGAGATAGAAAGAAATATACCTTTTTTTTTTTTTTTCCTCAGGAGCAGATGGCACCTACACAAAAACTGACCATGTATTCAGATATAAAACCCCCAATTAAATGTGGGAAGGCAGAAATATTAACTGTATCTTTTTCAGATCATGTTGCAACAAAAATTATATACAATAAAAAGCACTGAAAGATGAACCAAAAATTCATTGGAAATGAAATAATTTAATCCTAAAAAATGAGTGGGTCCAACAACAAATCATAGAAACAATCAATAATTTCATCCAAGAGAATGATATTAATGAGACAATACATCATAACTTATGGGTTGCAGTCAAAGCAGTTCTTAGAGAAACTTTTATATCTCTAAGTACTTACATGAATAAAACAGAAAAAGACGAGATCAATGAATTGGGCATGCAACTAAAAAGCTAAAAAGAAGAACAAATTAAAAATTCCCAGTTATGAATTCTGAAAAGGAGAGATTAATAAAATTAAAAGTAAAATAATTATTGAACTAATAAAACTAAGAGTTGGTTTTATGAATAAGCTAATAAAATAGATAAGAAAGAAGAAAACCAAAGTACCAGTATCAAAAATTAAACAGATGAATTTGCCAGCAATGCAGGAAATTAAAACAATAATTAGGTGCTATTTTGCCCAACTGAATGCCAATAAATCTGACAATCTAAATGAAATGGATGAATATTCACAAAAATATAAACTGCCAAAATTAGCATAAGATAAGAGAAAATAAAATACTTAATCCCATTTTAGACAAAAAAAAAAAAAAAACTGAACAAGTATCCAAAACTCCCTAAGAAAAAAGTCTCCAGATGAGATGTATTTACAAGTGAATTCCACCAAACTCTTAAAGAATAATTAATTTCAATACTTTGTAAAGTATTTGGAAAAATAGGTGAAGATAAGAGTCCTTCCAAATTCCTCATGATCCAAATATTTAAAGCAGGAAGAGCCAAAATAGAGAAAGAAAATTATAGATAAATTTCCCTAATGAATATTGATGTAAATAAAATATTAGAGAGATTATAATTTATCACAAGGATAAAACACTAATAGCAGGTCAGATTTATATCAGGAAAGCAGGCCTGGTTCAATATTAAAAAAAAAAACACTATCAGCATAATGGACCATATCAATAACAAAAAACACAGAAATCATATGCTTATCTCAATAGATACAGAAAAACTTTTGACAAAAACCAGCACTCATACCTATTATAAAAACAAAAAATAATTTAAAACATAGGAATAAATGACCTGGGTCACTTCCAATTCTGAACTGCAAGCTTTGCTGTCTTTAAGACTATAACTGCTATACTTGAAACAGATTTTCTGCTAGTCATCTTTTGTCCTCCCAGGCCAATCTTCTACCTTTCTATATTTGTACTACTGTAATATTTACTGTAAAATTTAAAATTGCAACTTAGAGTCACCCTTAAAAGGGGGAAGTGAAAAATATCTTAACTAGATAGCAGTTATCTTGGTCAGACAAATACAAAGTTTATCCACCTGGCTATCACTGCTCATTAAGAAACTACTGTGAATCAAGAATTCCCAGCAAACAACTCAGGTTGACTCTCTGGGAAAGAAAATAACCAAATCAGTTCTTCAGATATTTTTGCCTTTTTGTTTTTATTGGTTGGTTAGTTGTGGTCCTTCATGCTCAAAGAGGATCAAAAAGGCATTACTAGGTCAGGATTAAGGTACATTGCATCTTACTGGGGGTGATCAGACCAATACAAGCTTGGAAAGTTCCATTACAGTTTGGGCACAAATGGTCCATATGAACATTTGAAGTGGAGATGTTTATAAATTTGTGCATCTAATGTTTCTTTTTGAGCTACTGAAATTCTGCTTTGCTCATAGAATATACCACCTTCTTTGATTGTGAGTATACTCTGTTGGGTAGTCCTATGCTACTGTCTCCCATATCTCACTTTTATATCCCAAGCAAGTTGTGCTTTTGAGAGGCTTTAAATCTCTTAAACTCTAGGTAATAATGAAGATCACTATTTGAAACTTGAAGCTCTTTTTGCTCAGTGAGGTTGAGACTATCTCCAACCAATCAAGAATAATAGAACTAAAGCCTAGCTGTGTCTCCTTTTGGTTTCTTCAGAAATATCTCAAACATTTGCTTTTTCTAGTTTCCTACTGTTTCTTTACCCTTTCATCAGGTTCTTTTACCTTTTGAATCAATTAAACCATCAGCATTTATTAAACACCTACTGTAGACCAGGAATTGTGCCATGTAGGCCACACTCAGCCTCTGTCACTTATGCTTTTCAATGGCTTAAATAAGAGATTCCTGGCTCTCAATAATTTACATTTCACTTAAAAGGTAAACTGATCCCCCTATGATACTGACAGTCTTTAAAAAAAATCATGTCTCAGTCTCTTTTGAGTACTTATGTGGTTTCTCATTTTATATATATCATGAAAGGTACAGCACCCTCCAAAATCTATAAAAAATAAGGGAGGAGGAAATAGGTAGAGATGTGTAAATTTATGGCAGTGGGGTAGATTAATGGGAATGGAATAAAGAGGAAAGGAATGTGTGAGGGGAGAAGATAGGGGAGGGATCCATGGGTAGGGGGAGATTAAGTAATAGCAAGTCAAGTTAAGGAGCAGAATCATAGTAGAAGAATTAGCAGGTATAGGAAATAAGACATATATGCAAACACTACAACAAGGATCAGGAGTAGAATTTATTGGGGAAAAAATATGAATAGTAATCATTGATCTTAGACAAAGCCAAACTTAAAGATGCAATCAAGAGAGAAATCTACATTATATGCCAGTCATATTAATATTGTTTTAGATGCATGGGTAAATGCATATATATATGTATATATATACACACTTATATACATATATATAAGTAATATGTGTGTGTGGTGTGTGTCTGAGTATATGTGGGTATGTATATATGTAGTTCTATGTATATGTTGTGATTCTCTCTGTGTATACTATATAAACACACATATATACTTAATTGTAGCCTTTTTGGTGGAGTTAGGTGGGATGAAAGAGCAAAAAAAGAATAAAGTAAAAAGTGCTCATCAGAGAACAAAAGGCTAAACTACAAGGAAGCAAAGAAAAGATGGATACTCAGGAATATAATTTTCTTTATTATTATAAATGCTTTTTTGAAATGAAAATTTATTGTAATATATTTTGAATCCTCCCTGATGTTCCACTTTTCTGTCTTTCTTTTTCTATTATATTTTTTCTTATTTTGTATTTAGTTCAATAAATAAATGAAAACAAGTTTCACTCAATGCGTTTGTATCCTTGTTAGCTGAAATTGTATATTGTTATAGTTCCTATAACCACTCCACCAGTTAGTATTGTAAGTAGGTATGTAATCAACTGCTGTTAGGTAATGGTAAATGAGAAATGGGAATTATAAGTATAAAGGGAAACATAGAAGCTACTTACAAAAACTATCTCCCAAATTTATTAAGGCCACATATAAATGATGTCTTAAATTAGAAGAAGCCAGCAAAGCCCCCATTTATTGACTTCTCTGTTGCAGTAGCAGCCTTTCTATCTGTTAATGAGTGAAGCCCAAGATGCCCTGGATTAGTATTAGGCAGTCCCCTACCATTATAATCTTATAAAAATGGGATACTGAAACTCTGGTCCTTGAGCACTCCTATATCTGCCATGGATCTATCATGCCTGAGGGCTTCCAGCTCTGATCTACAGTTACATAAGGCATGTGTTTCTCTCTATGCTCTGTCCCTTCCTCATGCCATTCCTACGTTGAATCCTTGCCATTTGCCTTAGTACTCAGTGCCTTATTAAAATGTGAATGATGTGTCCTGTACCACTTGCTGGCAGCATGATCTTTCCCACTGAATATCCAAAGAACTAGGCTTTTTTGCCATGCTCCATCCAAGATCATGTTCAAGGGCACATAGCCGCTCCTTGAAGTAGATGAGTGGAATGCCATGAATCCATGGGAAGAAAGCAAAGATGGACAAGGAACACCATTTCCCACCTCAGATAGATATCTCCTTTCATAGTTGGGTCATAATAGAACACCCTGAAACTATTTTTCATACTCATATTTTTCCAGTTTTTAATATCAATTAACAAATAAAGATTTATAAGAATCTAGTATGAGACAGGTGCTGTGATAAGCTCTGGGGATTCAATATAAGGCAAAAGACAGTTGCTGCCCTCAAGGAGCTTACAATTTTTTTTTTTTGGAGACAACATGCAAATATATATATACACACACATATTAACCTTCAACCTGGTTTAGTCCATCTGCCAACTTGTTTTTACTGGGGTGTGGCTTCTAAGCGTGCTACAGCTTCTTGCAGCCAGAGATAAGAGTTGAATGCTAGGTAGTCATCAAAGATGGTTAAGCATCCCTAAAAAGAGCTCCAGCAAGTCCTCAAATCAGAGGAGCTAGTCTCAGTTATGATGAGCTTTTTTCTTTCTTTCCTTTTTTTTTTTTGCTCAAGGAATTGAAACACATTAGTAATAATAATAAAAAAAAACAAAAACATGAACATATGTAAAATGTATGACATTGCCTGTCATGGGGGGAGGGAGTGGAGGGAGAGAGGGGATAATTTGGAAAAATGAATACAAGGGATAATGTTTAAAAAAATTACTCATGCATATATACTGTCAAAAATTATAAATAAATAAAATTTATAAAAAGAAAAAGAAAAAGAAACATGAGGTGACTATCTATATAGAAAGTACTCCTCACTCTTCTATTTGGGCTCTGCATAAGACATTCTCCATGAAACTCGTGAATGTTTTAGGTAAGAATGTATCTTTTTGTTTTATGTCTGGATTTGTTATACTCAGCAGATAATTGAACATTATATTTCCATGTTCATATTGCTCAGAAAACTTTGTACTTGTGTGGCAGATGTTTTGAATGAAGAGAGATTTTAAGATGTTCTTAAGTACTGAGAATAAAAGTGATGGTTATTTAAGTAGTACTTTAACATTTGCAAAGATTAGGATAGGATTATACCTGTGATTTCAATGATATAAGGAATTCCTAAATGAAGAAATTTCAAAAATTCAAATCAGTGCCTTTTATTCAATTTACAATATTATAGAGTTGCTTAGGACCCTGGGATATCAAGTGATTTTCCCAGAGTGACATAGTGTGTGTGTGTATACACACACTAAATGCATATACATAAATATATATACATATATATACAAACATACATACAAATATGTATATATATATATACACATATATACACACACACATACACACATACATACACATAAGAAGAGAGTTGAATCCAGTTTTCCAGGTTCTGAGACCAATTCTTCATTCAGTATGTCACATACTCTCTCATAAGTTTTGCAAATAATTTAGATATATTATATAATTATACCTTTAAAAAGCCCTGTGAGGCAGTTACTACTCACATTTAACCTTTGAAGAAACTAAGATTCAAGGAATTTAGGTAAATTGCTCATGATAATAGTAGCATAAAATAAAAACAAGAAGGGACTTTAAGGTCCATTAAGTTGAACCCCAGCCCTCATTTTACAGATGAGGAAACTCATCTTTATAAAAAAGTTAAGTGATGAGTCCAGAATCACACAGTATATTTGAGGATACATTTGAACTTAGATCTTCCTAACTCCAAATGTGACACTCTGTATCATCAGTATACAATGGTGCTTCTGACCAGGCACTGATTCTGTACTTAAGGGCATTTTTGCTTGGTAGATCTTGCCAAACAATTGCTTGAGTCTTTGCTGTTTTTTAGTCATTCTTGGACTAATTGCGGATTCTTTTTTTGAAAGAAAAAAAACTTATGTAGATACACGGCTTCTGAGTATTCTATAAACTTTTTCTTTCTTTCCTTTTAGTCCTAAATTACATTTTCCATAGTTCTTACTGTCCTTTGCCTATTTACATCTGTATCATTAGTATCAAGGAATATGTTTATTTAGTTTAGAGTAACATTAAATTCTTCACAGAAACTGTCTTTTACATCAGCTGCAACAGACATTAGAGTAGAAGCTTCAATAATCTTCATGGTGTCTGTTTACACTCATTATGAACTCTACAAGATGGATGAACAATTTTCTTTTGAAATGATGCTTCTTGTTGCCTTTGGGGATACAGTGAAACCAATCCAGATGAATTCATTGGCATGTTATAGAAAACCTGTGAATATTCTCTCGGTTGGCCACAAGCCCTTCCCACCATTTTTTTTTTGTCTTTGAATTTAATTTAATTTATTTTAAATTTGTGGAATAAAATAGTTCTATAACATAGAAAAAAAAAAGATGATTGTACATTGAAACTGTAAATCTACTATGGACAACTTGCTATTCCAGTCAACAAAACTGCTGTACCATATAATAAAATTATAATGTAAATTTCTTTTCCCTCCTTTCTCTTCCCTCCCCTGAGATGAGAGTGTTCATATGGGCATGATTAAGTTCCTTCATTAGTATATCAGTTCCCAAGTTGTTGGACAAATATTGTGTATTGAGTACCCACAAAAAACCAAAATGAAATAAAATACCCACAATCAAATCTACATTTGTATATAGTCTAAGAACGATGGATCTAACGCTATTCCCCTCCTTTTCTGCCAGAAGAAAGAAGGAGGATATAAAGAACTGAGGTCCATTTTGTATTTTTATTCAGTTCACAGATTGCCATATTTAAAGAATTCATTGGTTAATCTTCTGTACTTAGTCTTTCTGGGATTAGCCAGGCTGGTCCTCTGACCTATTGAGGTATTGAAATGGGAGAACATTGTAGAGGGTGGGGAGGGGGGGAAAAGGGGGGAATACCCTACTATTACAATTGAAAAAAAAAGTAAAAAATGAGACTTGTTTATTTCAATTAGTAACAGGATATCATTAACTTTTTTGTTAATTTCAAAAAGAGAAAAAATTAAAACCCATTTTCATAAGCTGATTTTTCAAGAATGCATGACTTCAATATATTTAACTTTGGACTTAACTCTGACCTCTCTCTTTCTCCACATACCTATGCATGTATGCACAGATCTAGTTCAAATGCCTTATAACATGACTTATCTTTATAAAGATCTGAGTACACTAAAGTTCAAACAAGTCTCTTGAACCATAAAATCTGGCTATATAGTATGCTTAGTTTATTAGTTCTACCCTGCAGACTCAATATTATAAAGAGGTTCTAATATGCTGATAGACATTTGCTGTATCTTTAATACAATGCTACACATTATAAAGAGGAATTCACTATAAGGTGGGTCCCGGTTGAACTCCATCCAAGGAGGATTAGTACCCAAAGCTTTTCTGGATGAGGTGATCCCATATGACAGAACATACATGCCAGAAACTGCTGCTTCCCCTACCCACACATCAGTCACCACAGCCAGGTGATCCTAATTATCTGCTCCCATCTGTAGGACCCAGCTAATCATGCTCGGATTCATTCCCACCACAACAAAAGCAAGAAAAGTTATCAGGCTGCTTCATTTGGTTAAGGCTATAAGTAACAAGGCATTGGATTTGGCTTTTACCCTGTCTTTTCAGTCCCACTGAATTCATGACTATCCCAGGTCTGGCCATTTGATCCACCTTTCACCTGGTTCTTTAGTTTACCTGCCTGCCTCTTGACCTCCTCCTCCTCTTGGGGCTATGCCAAAATAGCTTTTCATTGATCAGCTCAGGATTTGATTCTCTGTTGCTCAGCCTCATTGCTTGAGTTTCTGATCCTGATTAATTCAGTCTGTCTCTTAAGTTTCCGGATTTACTGACTCACTTGATCCTTGCTACCTGCTGGACCATTTAGGTCTTGTCTGGTTCCTTCAGTTTCTGATTCAAGGTTTTTTCTGCAGGGTACAAATGAGGAGAGAGTCATATGGACAAGCAGCATGGTATACTGGATAGAAAACTGGCCTCAAAGCCAAGAATTTAGCTTAAAGTCTTGCATCTAACAAATCCTTACTGTTTGACCCTGGGGAAGATACTTAATCTCTTAGCTCTTCAGGCAATTCTTTAAAAGTATAGATTTCAAAGAAGGTTCTAACTTGAGTTAATAGATAGAATTTACTCCTTCATGAGTTCTCCATGCCAATAAAATCACATTTCAACTTACCTAGTATCCTTATCACAATTATTCTTATAAATAAATGCACACACATACTTCTTTACATAAACACAGAATTTCATATACTGTATATACATGATATATAGTAATACACCATTTATCTGGTACTATTAGAATATGAGGTGTTGACTAATTTTGGAATCATTGCATTAATAACAATATTTATAAAAGCTGTCCCCAAAGTCTTAGTAGAATTTTAAACTCTTAAAACTTAAAATTTTATTAAGAATTTTGGAATATTCTACATAAATTTTATATTTAAAGCTTACGAAGCCCTTGATACATAATGATTGAACCTCACAACAATCCTGTGAGTTAGTTACTATGAATATCATAAATAAATAGTAGATAATTAATGATACCTTGCATTTATTTGAAATTGAATTTCTATATTAAATGTATTTAAAATAGCTTTAGAATTTAAAATGGTAATTTTATCTTTGAAAACTTTAAATCATTAGAGTTGAAAAATGGTCACTTTATATGTTCTTTATTGGTCACAATTATATCTGGAAAATCTGAAAGATCGATTCTCTCCTAGAAGGAAACCAAGTTTATTAAATAATATATATTTCACATTAAGGCCCTAGTAATTTTGAGGATTTTGCTAATTCAATCTCCTATAGTTTGAAGTTTTCCTGTGAAGACTTCCTGTGATTGTTAGTAACTTTAGTAACATAATTTGTTTATAGTTCACCCTATCCATTTGTTAAAGCAGACCCTAAATTGAAAGAATCTCTTTAATTCAAAGTTTTCAGTTATCTAGATTGCTTTATTGCTCTGTGATCATTTAAAATAGTGACTTTTTACTATAGCTTAAGAGTTCCACATATTTTGGCAGGACATAGGAAGATTTAATTAAATTTTATCTTAACTAATTGTATTCTAATCCAGATGTACATATGTCTTGCTTGTCTAGAATCATTCTCAGACAAAAAAAAAATAGTGTGAATAGAATAGAGCACTAGATTTGAAGTCAGGAGAACTGGGTTCAAATTCTGCTTTAAATGTTTGTAGATATTTTAGGTGGGCAATCAATCACATTAAGCCTCAACTTCCTCTTGTCTTCATTGTTTTTGTAATCTCAAAGCAAAGCACAGTGTATGTGTTAGTATATGAAAAATTATTAAATTAATTGAATGTAATTTTAAAATATAGATGTTGTCTATTTCACAAGTTTATTGTGAGGAGAGTATTTTTGCAGACCTTAAAGCATAATATAAATTTAAGTTAAAATGACTACCATTATAGACAAAAATGAATTGATTTACATTAAATTATTAAAAAAACATTTTAATGAAAATTCTAAAAACTGTCTCTTAAATGTGGTTCTGTTCCAATCATTCTACTGAAACTACGTTTCCCTAAATTACTTATGTGTATCTCATAGATAAATTTAATGGTCTTTCCCCCCAATCCATACCTGCTTTGAACTTTTTGTAGCCTTTAATAGTAGCTGACATTTATAAAATTTCAAAAATCACTATACATATATCATTTGTTTCCCCTCAACAATACTGTGAGATAAGATGCTATTTTTTTAACCTCAAGAAACATTTAATAATAACTGTTAGAGAATTTAAGTCTATCTGATTCTAAGTTCAGCTAT
This sequence comes from Sminthopsis crassicaudata, assembly GCF_048593235.1. Lineage (NCBI taxonomy): Eukaryota > Metazoa > Chordata > Mammalia > Dasyuromorphia > Dasyuridae > Sminthopsis > Sminthopsis crassicaudata. The sequence goes on along the minus strand of NC_133619.1, from coordinate 161,773,859 downwards.
TTAATCACTATACCATCTAGTTCACTAATATATTGGACACTATTGGTGTCCCTCTCTGTATGATTATTCTGCCCTTGATTTCCATGGCTCTCCATATTCATGGTTCTCTTACTTCTTGGATTTTTCCTTCTCTGTCTTGCATGCTCCTTTCTCCTCTTTTCTTCCTTCTACTCTTAGTTGTCCCCAAAAGATCATAGGATAGTAGATTTAAAGTCAGAAAAGATCTTAAAGGACCTATATTTAAACCTTCTCATTTCACAGTTGAATAATAAACTGAGGGCCAAAAAGTTCTAGTGATCTACTCATTACCATATAGCTATAAATTGAAAAGTTGTAATTAGAATTCAGGTCCCAACATTCTGTCTATTGTACTACCAAGATTTTAACTTTGTCACTTTTCTTCTCTTTAGATTCTTTTCCTTGAAAATTTTATGACCCCTGATGTCTTTAGTTATGATTATATATAATTATGATTTAACATATGTGTGTTTACATTTCTGTGTGTGGATTTGTGTGTGCGCACACATTTGTTTGTGTAAACTCTTCCAGTGTGCTTTCTACAACATGGTCACATGGCATTGCTAGTTACTGGCTGTTAATGCCTTGGGGAGAGAGCAAGGGATGTGTCTTCGATGATGATACAGCCTCTCAGAAACAATTCTGTTTGCTGTTTTTATGTAATATTTATTCAAAGACCCTGTCCTTTTATTCTAAGAACATTTTTGAGAGCCCAAACATAACACTTGGATTGGATCTCCCCTTCTTTGAAATGGATTTCTTCATGTCCTATCATGAGCCACCTTCTGGGGGAGATCTCATTTCCTTAAGCTGAAAGTGATCTTTCCTTCCTTACATTTTGACTGGATCTTCCTATTGTATTATCATGCTGTCTTGTAATTTCCCCGAAGTTGTAGAAAGGACATTGGATTTGGAGCTAGGTCCTAGCTTTACTAACTTACTTAGCTTACCTAGCTTATTTGCCATCTGTGTGGCCTTGGACAAATTCCTTTATCTTCTTTCAAAAGGAGTTATTGGACTAGTTAATCTTTAAAGTTTGCTTTAGATCTAAAGTCTATGATTTGTTGTTTAGTCATTTTCAGTCATGTTTGACTCATTGTGACCACATTTGGGGTTTCCTTGGCAAAGATAAAGAAGTACTTTGCCATCTTCTTCTCCAGCTCATTTTACAAAAGAGGAAACTGAGACAAACAGGGCTGTTACTTGTTCAAGGACACACAGCTACTATTTGAAGTCCAACATGAATTTAGGAAGATGTCTTCCCCACTATTTACTGTGTTACTTAGCTACCCTAAATTTCCTGATACATCATTCATATTGTTAACCTTTTTGAAAGAATGGATTTTACCTTTATATCACAAAGAAGGCTGTGATATTTGTTGGCTAAAATAATTTCTTTTTAAAAATATATTGCTGCATTTTATTATTACATCATCTTTACTGACTAGTACATCCTTCCTCATCCATATTCTAACAAGTGTCATCCATATTTCTAACCAAAAAAAAAAATCAAAAAGTGAGCAAGACAATAGTCCACAAACTAATCAACACACCAAGTCTTAAAATAAATAGTACACAGTATTTTTGCAAAGATGGAAGGTAGAAACATTCCTATATTTCTTCTTCAGTGCCAAGTTTGACCATTATAATTACAGAGCTTTCATATTAAATTTTTGTTCTTTCTACTTACATTGTTATTGAATTGTTTCATTTAAGACCACCGCTTTACTATTGAAGGAGGAGATCATGAAAATATGGGGAAAGTGGAAGGAGAGAGTTCACAAATTGACTTTGAGCAGCACAATTAAAAAAAATGTTTTGCTATTTTAGAAATGCCAGATGCTGAACATGAGAGGGGGCATATAGGTATTGAAAAAATCCACCTGAAGTCAACTCACTTTTAAGTGCACATTTGTGGGGAAGGGATGAAGCATAACGGATAGAACAACTGAGTTTTAATCCTGGCTTTACCATCTATCAGCCAAGTCACTATCTACTTAGCTTTCAATCTTCTCATCTAAAATGAGTATAATAGGTTCTCCTTACCTACCTCAGGGACAAGTTGTGTAGATTAATGTGATGGTATTTGAAAGGTGCTATTTAAATATAATATACTATTAAAGTATTATCATTCTAGCTGTTGGTGATTATACAGAAAGCTCTAAATTACCTAGTTATTTCCGGGACTCAGTTTTCATTTTAGTTTTCTCTTCCCCCTTTCAAAGGAATAACACTTCTTTATCACCCAACATAGAATTTGTAGTTTTGACATTTTGGGTCATGCTCAAAACTCCTTCTTTCACCACCTTAAACACCTCAAGGATTATGGGAGTCTCCTGTACTGGCTTGCTTTGCTGTTTTGGGAGAAGGTTATCACATGGATTTTCTAAGCATGCTAGATAGCTTAAACAGCCATTCACCTGGAGTTCTGGACTTACATGTTTATCAGAAGAGAGTGTAAAATTGGACCAAAGTTACTTTTAAATGTTGCATCATTTTTAGTCAGATACTAGGAAATATGAGGACCCAAAGTAGTTACATCAACTTTCCATATGGCTTGTCTACACACACACACACACACACACACACACACACACACACACACACCACATGCACACACACACACACACCACATACACACACACGTTTATATCTAAGTCTATTTGTCTATATCTTCTGACCACTTAAGGAATTATAAAATTAAAAAATAAATTTTGGTCACAATGTAATGCTGGAGAAACTGAGGCAAGATAGAGATTAGAGAGTATTTAATAATTTATTAAATGGGAGAGATTTACTGAGACCAAATGGATCCATGGTTTGGTCCCAGGGTTGAATGAGGCTGAATGAGGCCATGAATCCAGCAAACAATGTGAGTTCTCAATGACATATATAGATATGGTTCAGACATAAGGGAGGGGCGGAGTCAGGGTTCTGAAAGTGGGAACTGGACTCTGACAGGGTGGGGTGAGCCTCCAGAGAGGGAGATGACATCATAGAGGGAAGCACCCCGGAGATGGGGAGAGGCATCTTGATAAGACGGCACAGGATTTTCTGATAGATCGGGATAGGGAGAGGCATTCTTATATTCTAAAATATAAGATCTTTTATCCTTATCAAATATTCTGATAATTAAGAGGGAGGGGTGGTTTTACAGGATTGAGCAGAACAATTAGAAACCGAGGCAGGACAATACAGGGAGACTGAGTCAGGATAATTAGGGAAACTGAGTCAGGACAATAAAAGAGAACAACTCTCCAGAAGGTTTCCTTTCTTGATTCTTATTCCTTCCTTGGATTTCTTCACCTGCCATATATAAACCAGGTTTACTGTTCCAAAATATTTTTGCACAAAAGGAGGATCTAAGAGACAGGGCATGTCCTCCACAGTCTGGCATGCAAAAGAATGTTGATTTTTCCAAACCTCTCCCTTTTTCCTCCTAAATCCATACTGGCTTTTTTTTTTTTTTTTTTTTGACAGAGAAGAATGTGATTAGTTACCTGTTTACTTTTGGGAGACTGAATTTTTCTAGCTTGCTTTATTTACCTATCAATTTTACATATCACTAAAAAGCTGGACTTGGTGATTTCCAGTTTCTAAGGGGAGGAATCAAGTTTGGGAAAAGCACTAGCAGGCATAGCTTTTATGAATCTTCCTCAAACTTAAAATCCAGAAAATTTTCCTTAATATAATGCCATCTAGATTTACTCACAGGAATGTTGTAAAACTCAGTATATAGATAAAGAACAAAATTTGAAACATATAAATGTCATTGCTTTTGGTCTATTTTGCTTTTGTATTAGATCTTTGTTATCATTGGTGTAAGGAATGTTCTATTTGGAAGCACTTTTTACCAAAGATCAGCAACCATTCTGTAGTAAACTGCTTTAAAGAAATGCTTTGGGTTTTCAGAGTTTAAAAGACTTGTCCAGCAATCCATAGTCAGAAATCAGATTTGAATATCAATGTTTCTGACTCTGAGATTTATCCTTTCAAATACTATCTCTAAAATGTCTATTATTATTACTATTAATAGTGTTAGTATTATGTATTGTATAAAGTCCAAAGAACCACATCCTGTTCCATAGCATATTGCCTCTCCCCAGTCTAAAGATTACTAGACTCACCTTAAAAAAAAAACAAAAAAAAAAACACAGATTAGTTTCCCTTTGTTTTTTGGTTTCCGGGATCTTTGCTGAACCTACAAGCTCTACTTCTTTGTCTAGAATTATACAGTGACTTAAACAAGCCATCCTAATGACTTCATCTGAGAACTTAGTTAAAATTCATTTGCTCAGCTGCCCTACTGTGCTAATGACAATCGTTTGTGAATGAATGGAATTTATCAGCTGATCTCAAAAAAAAAAAAATCCTTCCCACATGAACACTTTACTTATTTTGTTTCAAGACTTCTTTTTATTTTCTCTTTTTTTTAGACTTTGATTTCATTAATATTCTCCTGTAATTTTTAATTTCTTCAGAAGCCCATCCTAAATTTTTAATTAAAAATCTTTGCCTGTGCTAATCAAAATGAAGAAAAGGAGGGTCATTTTAAGTATAAATCAAGCCTACTTTTATTTATACAATGTTTGAAGCACACAATGCCCCATACAAAGAAGGAATATAGTGACTAATAGTCTAATTTTAACTTCCTTAACCACAGCATACTGTAAAATAATTCCCTTCCCTTATCTGCTGGGCAGGGCCTTCCTGTTAGAAATACATGCATTTTGTCTCACAGAGAATAGTGGGTATGCACATTAGGTAGTATGTTACATTTACAATGCTTCTCAAAAGAACAATAGAACACTTCTTTCTTATTCTTTCTGTCTCCCTCTCCGTCTCTCTCCCATGTCTGTCTGTCTGTGTCTCCTTTCTCTCCCTCCCTCCTTCCCCCCTTCTAATTTGTGGGCTTGTGGTGGAGGGGTTATTCCCTCACTTCATACTCTTACCAAAGCAATGTTTTCAGTTTCCATTGTGAGAAACAAGAGAGAAAGTATTACAGCTATTGTTAAGAGGTTTAAAGTGGCTTATAGAGATTAATTTGAAATGACACCGTGGATCTCAACAGTTCATGATGGCTATTTTCATTTATTTGACAATTTTGCATGCTTCTTGCATGAAAAGGCTTTCTTGGGAAATTACTGTTCTATTGATTGTAACTCTAAATGAAATAAGTGTCAGAGCAAATGATGAGTGGACTCTAACTAAAAGTATAAATTGCTATGCAAGAGAAATTCTCTGTAAACAATTACTGGTGAGTGATCAAGAAATACAATCTAATAAATGATGTAATATTCAACTGGTAAATATTTTGCTTTTTGCATTTTTTAAACTATTTTTTTCTTTCTCTGCATGGAAATAACCATGTCAATGAATTAACACTCACTATTTGGTTTAATTGGCATGCTCACTTACCAACTGTTGCCCATAAATTAGGGCTCATGGAACATTTCTAAGAAGCTGTCAAACTCTCCACTTTTAGCAGGCAAGAGTTTGTTGAAGCAAACCCGAATGCTCAGTTTACTATACAAGTTCAGACACTGAGAAGCTGGTGCAATGTCATACCAGCTGCTATGGTTTGCTATTTATTAGAAAATTGTTAGGATATGTGTGCTTTTAAAACTGTCTGTTCTTTTCTCAAAATATACTGTGTCTAAAAAAAGAAGTAGTTTATACCCTTGGCGTGAACATTTTGTCATCTTTATGTGTGACAAGCTATAAAATAACTAAATCTACACTATTTTTCTTCCACGTCCTTGAGTTTCACCTCTCTCTCTTCTAGTCTATTCAAAACACAGCTTCTGGAATCACTATCTTCTCTTTTATTCTTATTACAACTGAACTACATCCACTTGCCCTTTCATGGGTTTGTTTTCTACTCCAAATTCCAGCATCTCAATGAAAAAAGGGAAAAAAAATGCAGCCAGTCATGCCTCTTTTGTCTCCATGATGCTTGGATCATAATTCAGTTTTTCATCAGAACATTGACATCATTCAATAACATTAAATTAGCATATTTCTGTGCAGGACACTAGGCTAGATAGCCAGGGAGTAATATAAATATAACCTCATTCATTGCCTTCAAAGGCAGTTGACATATAGTAGGGAGAGAGTCTATCTAAAGACCTGTATTCTAGTTCTCATTCTGTTTATTACCATCTGTTCAATCTTGGGCCATCATTTAACCCCTCCGAATCTCAGTTTTTTCATCTATAAAATGCATGTATATTCTTTATTACATTACCTGCCTTAAGGAAGATTGAATGTGAGTCATTCCTTAGGTCCAAATCATTCTGATTCTCATTGATTGACCAACAATATATTGCTTACCTCAAATGAGATATGTGTGAAGTGCTTATAACTATAACATTTTCTACAGATAAAATCTTTATAATTATTTCTTCACAGCCTTGATTTTGATTAAGGTATCACATCATTATTTCCTTAGTTTCTTTTCTTTCTCATTTCTGCTCCTGTTTTCCTTGATTCTTTGCAATAAAAATCAGAGAACCATTTTTCCACCTATGTGCATATCAATAGACCAACACACTTTGTGGCCTGATATAGGAGAAAGAATATTGGCTTTGAAGTCAAAGCACCTGAATTTTTAAACTTCTGTTGGTTCCATTTTTTCTTATTGTTAAACTGAAGGAGGAAATAGGAAGGTATCTAAATGTCCCTTCCAGTTCTAATTTTTGAATTAAAAAAACAAAAACAAAATCAACTCACAAGTATATGATATTTTTAGTTTTGCAAAGTCATTTTCATCCTGTTAATTGCATTCTCAGGTAGCTACAATGCATTAGATAACTTTGGGCTTGCATGTGAGATCCTATTGTTCTTAAATAGGTGGTGAAGTGCATAAGGCACCTAGATGGCAAAATGGGTACTGTAGTAGGTTTAGAATCACAAAGACTTCAAATCCATCCTCAGACACTTATTAGTTGTGTGACCCTGGATAAGTCACTTAATCTTGTTTGCTTCAGTTTCCTCATCTGTAAAATGAGCTGGAGAAGGAAATGGCAAACCACTAGTTTTTTTGTTGTTGCTGCTGCTGTTGTTTTTGCCAAGGAAACCTCAAATAAAAACACACAGAACTGAACATGTTTGAAAAATTACTAAACAAGAAAGGAATAGAATTCCTGTCATGAAGCTGGGAAAGTTTAAGTTCAAATCTGACTTCAGATACTTATTAGTTGTGTGAACCTGGCAAGTAACAACCCTGTTTGCCTCAGTTTTCTCTTATGTAAAATGAGGTGGAGAAGGAAATGACAAACACTTCAGTTTCTTTGCCAAGAAAACCTTAAATGGGGTCATAGAGTCAAATATAGCCAAAAGCTTATATTTCAGTTCACAACATGAAGTATGCATACATCAAACTCTTTAAGTTTATGAAAAAAATTGTGTAATCAATAGAGGCTATATGAAGGAGAGTAAAATAATTCTATACATGCATATATTTTTCAGCTCTTTCTTTAAATGAAGATAGTGTCTTTTTTCATGTGAAAACACACACACACACACATATATATGTTTTGTAGTTTTTATATTGGATACTTAGAATAAATAACCTATTCATTCAAAGTTATTATTAAAATAATATTGCTGTTACTATACATAATCATCTCTTGGTTCTGCTCATTTTGCTCTTCATTATCTCATAGAAGTCTTTCCATGTTTTTTTTTAAATCATTGAGCTCATCATTTCTTTATAGTGCAATAGTATTCTGTCATAATCATATATCAACAATCATTTATTAAGCATCTACATGTAACAGACCCTTTTTAAACATGAATAAAATAGTTCCTTGCTTCAGGAAACATATGAGGAGATAACTTGTATACATATAAATACATACAAGAAAACTTATACAAAATAAATACAGGGGAGCTGTGGGCAGAAGAGACATGAATTCTTTAGGAAATAAGAAAAGATCTCATGTAGGAGGTGAAATTTGAAGGAAACTGTGATTCTAAGACATGCATATAAGGAAGAAGCATATTTCAGGAATGGGGAGCAGCTTATTTATTAACACAAAGATAGGAGATGGAATGTTGTCTATGAGGGATAACAAGACCAGTTTAGTTAGAATGAATAGTGTGTAAATGGAAAAATATGTTACTAGAAAAGAAGATTGAAACCAGGTTGTGAAGATCTTCAAATGATAGAGGAGTTAGTATCTGTTTTTGAAGGTATGGATTCTTGATAGAAATAGAGAAATTCAGAAGAGAATAAGTTCTAAATGTAAGAGACAAGAAGCAGCAGTTTAAGCTTAACACAAAGGGGCAAAGATGCCTCCAAATTTAACTCCGTCAGTAAGAATAAGATGGTCCATAACAGTCAGCTGAGAGAAATAGGTACTAGGTTAGAATATTTAGTATTAGTGGAAAGCCTCACCTGACTGAGCTCTGATAGGCTACAGAGTTGTTTCAATTTCAGGACAGAGTAGTTTCAGCTTCTACCAATAAGTCAAATCCATGCATGGTGGGTTTTTCTCAAAGACAAGCAGACCTAAAAGTTAAATTCTGTTTTATTCACTAGCTATTTAATTCAGGGCAAATCATGTCAGTCATCTGCAAAATGGGGATAATAATAATAATACCTTCCTCACAACATGCTTGTGAAAATCAAATGAAGTAATTTATATAAAGGTAGTAATTATTTGGGGGCAGTTAGGTGGTACAGTAGATAGAGCACTGAGTTTGAAATAAGGAAGACATCGTTATGAATTCAAATCCAGCCTCAGATTTTGCTAGCTCTGTGACCCTGGTTTGCCTCAATTCCTCATCTATAAAATGAACTAGAGAAGGAAATGGCAAAGCACTCCCTCCAGTATCTTTGTCATAAAAACCCCAATGGAGTCATGAAGAGTCAGACATGAATGAAAATAATAATTATTTAATTTTGATCATTTAATGTTCATTTTAATATATTCATTTATTAAAATAAATGAGTTATTATTATAATTTTTATTAAAATAAGAGACAATACTTGGTCACCAATTTTTATCTTCCAGGTTAAATAATTTGGAAATTTAACTCTGTACCTGTCAACATTTTACTTATTTTTCTAAATTTTTTTGCTTACAAATTGAGTCCATTTATTCCCCAATCTTCTCTCACTCGATAATTATCATATTAAGCAAGTTTTCATTAGTTTATTAATAACAAAAATTTCCTGGATATGTTATTCTCTTTTCTTCTTTTATTTGAACTTTTTCAGTAATTCAGGTAGATTGTGTTGGTAAAAACTGTAAAACATTTTAATATGTTTCTAAGCGATCTGGCAGAATTTTCTCTTCTACTCAATGGCTACAATTGCATCTCTCCAGACTTGTATTACCTGGAAATAGGAGTAATTATCATATGAACCAAGAAAGTTTTTTCTATCTTTGTCATTTTTAAACTATGGCTACTTAGGATGACTTGGCTATGTTACAATTAGTTGTATGATAGTGAATAAAATATAACCACAGCACAATTTATATTGAATTTTACATTTTTTTTTCTATCACTTTTTAGTATTTGCTATACCTCAATGTTTAAAAAAATTATTTATTTTATTCTAAATTTCAAGAAATAAAGCAAGCATTTCCATAATATAGTAGAATTTTAAAAAGATGATCACATGTGAAAACTACAAGTTTATAACATACAATTATATATAACTTGCTATTTATTTAAAATAAATGTTAGTTAACATGTAACTTTCTTTTTCCTATTTTTTTCTGCACTTTTTCCCCAACTTAGAGATGACCACCATTAGACACAAATGTGTATATGTGTGTGTGTGTATGTATAATTCTATATATGCTTCTATTTATCAGTTCTTCTGGATGCAGATAGTGTCTTCCTTCATAGGTCCTTTGTAGTAAATTTGGGCATTTATAATGTCAAAATGAGTTACTCAAAGTTGATCTTAAAATAATACTGCTGTTACTGTATACAATGTTCTCTTGGTTCTGCTCATTTTGTTCCTTATTATTTCATCCAAGTATATTTATGTTTTTCTGACATCATTGAGCTCATAATTTCTTTTTAAAAATAGTATTTTATTTTAGAAACACACATAAAGATAGTTTTCAACAATCCCCTTTTCAAAACATTGTGTTCCAAAATTTTCTCCTTCTTCTCTCCTTCCCCTTCCCCTAGACAGAAAGCAATTTGATATAAGCTGAACATGTGTAATTCTTCTAAACCTATTTCCGTATTTGTCATGCTGTGCAAGAAAAATCTGATCAAAAGGGGAAAAAATACAAGAAAGAAAAAATAAACGAACAACAACAAAGGTAAAAATACTATGTTTGATCTACATTCAGTTTCCACAATTCTCTCTCTGGTTGTGGATGGCACTTTGTATCACAAGTCTATTGGAATTACTTTGAATCACTTCACAACTGGGAGTTCATAATGTCTTATAGCACATTAGAATTCTGACACGATCATCTGCCACAACTTATCCAGCCATTCCCCAAAAGATTGACGTATAAATGCTCACACTGAAATTTAACAACTGACTCTTGTAAGTTGGTTCACGCTGGCTCTAGATCAGAGCCAATATGAACTGGATCATTTTGGAATGAATCAAAAATGTGTAGACTGGATTTGTAGACCACAAAAAATTGTAGACCTGATGTCAGACCTATATTGGTAGTGAGAATTTCCTTAGTGGGTGTTTTCTATGTCAATGAAATTTCAAGTCCCAAAGTACTGATAATAAAAATTTCCTCCCCTTCTCTAGTGCATTTTTTTCACTTTACTCATGAAAAACTTGAGACTGAGAGTCAAAAGGTCTTGTATGAGTTCACACATCAAGTTTGTGGCAGTGTTAAGATCTTAATATAGACTTCTTGTCTCCTAATACAATGTTCTTTTCACCACACCAAGATGGATAATGTAGAATACATTTTTAAATAAAAGAAAACAAATAGAAAATATAATAATTTGTATTTACTCATGGTCATGGGAATCTTTAGAACCTTTAAGATCATTAGGTTTAGGGATAGACATGCTGGAGCCAACTCTGGCTTTGAAGAACTGATTGCTGTATTTTCACTGTGAGCATTTATGCCTGGGAAATCCACAAACACTGCAAATCAGGGCTTGATTTATTGTTTTGTTGACTCTTTAGACTAAGTGATGGAGGAAATGTTAATAATGCATATTAGATTTAAAAGTGTGTCCTGTGGTTTTGGAGAGTCAGTTGTTAAACCTACATCAATATGTCCCTTATTAGGTCATAAGCATCATCATTTACCTGGTGGCAGATTATTTGACTTGCAGGTGTAGTAAGTAGCTTCATATGTGATCACCTTGCATATTGAAACCTCTGTGACTACAAATTTCAGAGAACCTAAATCATATCTATGACACTTCCTTGGGTCTTCTCCAAAGTAACTCCAATATCTATTTTTTTAAAAATTGTGCCATCACTAACTAAATGTACTTTAAGAGTTGAAGATTTTGTCAGTAATGAGTAAAGGGAATTACTTTGTGTGCATATAAGTGAATCATAAATCTACAAAAATCTCTGCTTAGTTGGCTTAATGCCTATTCCCAAAAGTAAATGATAATTTTTTTAAGCCAACAAAATTTGCATAGCGGAGATTTGACTACATTCTCATCTGGCATTTTTTCATTTGTTTATTTATGCCTGCTTTGAACTGTCCTATTTTGCTACAGTGTAGTGATGGAAAGCTAGTTGGCTAGTGGGTTGGAGAATCAAAAGGAAGAAGAAAGGAAGTCAATCCAAAAACACCCCAAAGGTGAACAGATATCAAAGGTGAATGGTAATTGATTTAACACTTTATTTTGCTTCATCTTTTTTCCCCCCTGACCCTTTTGCTTTCCACATTGTTCAAAAAGAAAAGATCTTCATTGACAGGACATAAATGGAAAGCTTTATGAAAGAAACATCTTTTGAGGTAGGATCTGAAAAGGCTGACTTTGAAATACTAAGGGGGGACTGCTTCTAGAGCTTAGACTTAAGTTAAAAGAAATGAATGAATGAAAAAGATTACAAAATAGATCTCAGAAAAACTTTGTTTTAAATAATGCTTATTCTTTTTAAGTGAAAATAAACAATATGATTTTTCATAACATCCTAGGTAATATATTTTAAACTGGTATACATTTACTTTCCCTTTCAAAGTAACCTGCATATGCTTTGAAACCTGCATTTTTCATTCCTTTTTTTTAATATCTCATGACAATTAGAATAATTTTATGATATTTATTATTAATAAAGCAAACCAAATGAAATCATTGATAGAAATTCCCTCTTAACTAAAGTGCAAGCCTTGCTGGAATAAAAAAAATCAGTTTAGATTTTGTCTCTGTCACTTACTACCTGTGAGACCTCAAGCAAGTCACATCACCTCTTATTTTCTCATTTGTAAAATGAGGGGGTTGGACTAAATGACCTCTAGAGGCCTTTCCAACTCAAAAACACTATAAATAGTGATTATGTAGCTTCCAAGTCAATCCTTCTATTTTACACCACAAAGCAATTGTCCCAAGGGTTCATAAATGTTTTATGACTCCATTACTAAATGCCACTTTCCAATTTTTATTTGGTTTTCTGTGAATGCACAATTGCACCCAACAAATATTTTTATATGTATTTTTAAAAATTCATATTGAGTCTCATTATGCTTTTTCATTGAGTATTACACGTATCAGATAACAGCTGATTCTTATTTATTTTATTTTATAATTGGAAGATAGCCAAATGACTAACAGACCCACCATGAAAGTCCCAGTTTAAAGTTGATTGTTAATGAAAGCTCCTATGCACCTGGTTTTATGGTTGGTAAGAAATGATTTCTCTCTAGGGTACAATTACAGTAAACCTTTTTTAAACCAGTAAGAAGATAGGATATGGACAAAACTCAAATTACACCAAATATTTGGTCTAGAATTTGCTTTTGAAATCCAGTGGATATTAGGAATAAGAATTTGAAATCCCCTGGGTACAATAGGCTACTATTAAATTTGTAGATGTTTTAAAAGTCTTTAATTCAGGCCAAAGCTTCCTTAATTTTTCAATTTATATCGTAGACTTAATCTTAAAAAGCTAACTATTCAATGATAATTTCCCTGACCAATCAAAGAAAAAGGATGATGTTTTCTTTAGCAAAGTTTAATATTGCTAATGGTTCTTAATTCAGAATGGGACTTAAGAAAGTAATTTAGTTGTTCTGTGGGGCATTATTCTCTGAATTTTATTAAAAAGGCTCTTCTCATTGCTTTTCCTGTACTTGTTATAGAAAGTGGGTGAATATAAAGCTACATAGGCCCTGTATACTTCAAAATTAGTAGTTGTCATTTTTAAAACAAGAAATTTGTAGTACTGAGTTTAGATTAAGTCCCCACATGTTCAAATTTGAATTTGGTTTATTCTGGACTGAGAAGAACTCTGCATTTGAAATAGAAAAAAAGTTTGGGGAGAAAGACTTGTAAAATCTCTAACACAGCCTAAACATCAATGTGTGAGGGAATCAGAAACATATGGATTCTGGTTTCCTAGAGAAACACATGGTTATGTGCTAGAGAGAATAATTTGGGGTTTTGCTGAACCCCAACCTTCAGAAAACAGTTTCATATGTTTCACTAAACTCACAGTGGAGTTTATGTTAACTCATCCCTTCTAGAAATCTTTGTTTGATACATGATTGTTAATTCCATTATACTTAGAGAACAGAACTTGGTGTATATTTAATGTTAGGCTTCATGTTGATCACAGTGTTGATCAGAATTAATACACAAATATAAAAACAAAGCAGCTGAAAGGCAAAGTAATTGGAGAGGCAAGACATTAGTCATATGGGGAATAAAGAGAGACTTCATGTAGAAGATGATTGTTGAACAGCATCTTAAAAGAAAGACTCAACAAAGTAGAAATAAGAAGAATATATTTTCAGACAATGATGGTCAGTTTAAAGACATAGCAATGGGATAAAGGTATCATTTCTGAAATGGCAATAAGGCTAGGATGGCTAGACTATAGAGATCAGGGAAGGAAATAATTAAGTCCACTGAGGCTAGGAAGACAAGTTGAGGAAACTGGGAAATACTTAAATATACATATATCTCACTTATTCAACATGCTTAGGAATGGAGTATTACATGGAAAGGGATGTTCCAGATAACTGACATTTCTTTAGATACCAGATGAGTTCAGCTAAGTATCCCAGGGAATAGAATCCCAGCTCTAGAGTCAGGAAGACCTGAATTTAAATCCAGCCTCAGACGATTACCAGATATATGACCCCCTGCAAGTCATTTAACTCTGACTCAATTTCCTCATCTGCAAAATGAGCTGGAAAAAGAAATGGCAAACCACTCCAGTATCTTTGCCAAGAAAACTCCAAAGAGGGTCATCAAGTACATTACATCAAATAAATGACTCAACAACAAAGATTTCAGATTTTAAGAAAATATAATTTTTGAGTATAAATTTTTGCAAAATATATTCCACATTCTTTATCAGGGTATACTAAATAGAACTGAATATATTAGGTATCATTACCTTATTGCCCTGAATCAGAATGTAGTTATATCTACAAAGCATCCTGAGAAGGAAGGTACTGTGGGCCCTTAGTAGGGGCATTGTTAGCCAAAATTTCCCTGATTTTATAATTCTGACTTTAATCCATCTTTTTGCTCCTTCTTCTCATAGTAGTTGTGACTTTTCACAACTATCAGTATGCCATAATTGTCAGTTAGAAGCTTGGTTCCTTATTTAAGGGGGGGGAATATACTCAACTTGTTTGTTTCTTAAATCATGGCTGAAAAAAAATTCACCTAAACTGAGACCAAATGTTTAGAGTATCTTAAGCACTGAATCATTGTCTTTTATTTTTAATTTTCTTTTCTTTTTCTTTTTTTCCCCTGAGGTAATTGGAGTTAAATGATTTGCCCAGGGTCACACAGCTAGGAAGTGTTAAGATTTGATCTCAGGTCCTAACTGCAGAGCTGGTGCTCTATCCAATGTGCCACTTACCTGCCCCTATTTTTAATTTTCAAAGAACTTTCAGAACTAATAACACAGAAGTATTAAATATTTTCAATTTGTTTCACAGAAATTGCTCTCACCAATTTAATAATTAATAATTAATTCATTTTGAATGTGTGATGAGACACATAGTTATGTATATGATGCTGATCATTTTTATTTGGATGGCAGAATCAGTGTTAGCTTAGAATGATAAACACAAAAAATTGACTTGAGATTTTAGCAGGTATAAGATCCAAGTTAGCTTGGATGATGGAACTAAGATTCAATTTGCATCTCTATTTCATTCTCTACTAACAGAAGAAGAGGGATCAAAAATCAAAATGCAAAGTATCTAGCTGAGAGAGAATAGCAAAAAAAAAAAAAAAAAAAAAAAAAAGATGGAGAGAGTGAAGAGAAGCAAGCAAAAGAAGTATTTTTCAGCTTCTATATATAAATAAATACAAATGTCTTTTCCTGTCCCTATAACAAACACATACACAAACCCCACACAGGCATGGCTACTAATCCCTGGAAAACTCATTCTTCCTTCTGCCATGTGTTATGATTGTGAAAAACAATCTTTCCCTTTCCTATACATCTCTTCTCTGACACTTCCACTAGTGCAAGCCCTTATCACCTTATGTTTGGACTATTGCTGTGCCCTTCTGTTTTGTCTCTGCCTAAGTCTCAACCCTTTCCAATCCATCCTTTACTTTGAGGCTAGATCACTACAATGTGATGTTCCTAAAGCACAGATCTGACCATGTCAACCTCCCCACCTCCTCTATTCAATGGTTCACTGTTACCTCTAGGATCAAATATAAGATTCTGTTTGATTTTGAAAACCTTTTTGTCCTCATAACCTCACTCCCTCCTACCTGTCCAGTCTTCTTATATCTTACTCCCTTTCATGTACTTTATGATCCAGGAACATTGACTTCCTAGCTGTTCCACATGTAAGATACTTCATTTTCCAACTCTAGGATTTTTCACTGGTTATTCCCTATGCCTGAAGTTTTCTTCCTCCTCATCTTCACCTCTTAGATTCCCTGCTTTTCTTCAAATTCCAGAGAAAATCTCAGTTTTTTAAAACAGGAAGCCTTTCTTAATTGTTTAATTCTAGTTATTTCCCATAACAGATAATCACTAACTCAATGAAATCATAGGTCCAAAACCATTCCCTTTCTTTTTTCTCCTCTCAGGTCCATGATGTACTAGGCATTTTTATACATTTCAGATTCACATGTGCAAAATTGGAGCATCATGGTGCCCTCTAACCATAGATTGCCATGAGAAATCATTAGGAATGTCTGTGTTTATGCATTTAGCCTACTTCCTGGTACATAGCAAATATTTAATAAATGTTTATTGATTGATCATGAGTTTTCTGAGCACAGACTATGTTCTACTCCTTCTATCCCTAGTAGTGAAATACCTTAGCTTAAGGGGGCAAGTATCCTACTGAATCTTGGGCCACAGCCAATAGTCTTGACCTATGTTTTGACACTGGACTTCAGTGACTGGAAGGAAGAGTGAGCTCATATGCTCAGTTCTGTCTCACTTAAAACCAATTCTTTGCAAGACATCACTTTCCTGATGTCATTGATCCTCTTTGAGAAAGGATGAATAACAATACTTGGTGTCATCAATAATATTTAGTATTTTGTTCATAGAAAGCACTCAAGTGTTTGTTGATTCAAAGAATTCTTTATCTTGTACAAGAAGGTTACTCAAAAAAATTGAATCAATATAATCAATATAAACATACAACAATATTATTATTATTGATTTTTCTAGATAAGGGAAATTCAAGGGTATGATATTCCAACTGGCAACCAGGAGATGAAAAAAGAGTATTTTTAATTGCATTAAAACACTTTTTATTATTACTGGGCTTATATCCCAAAGAGATCTTGAAGAAGGGAAAGGGACCTGTATGTGCAAGAATGTTTGTGGCAGCCCTCTTTGTGGTAGCCAGAAACTGGAAACTACGTGGATGCCCATCAATTGGAGAATGGCTGAATAAATTATGGTATATGAATATTCTGGAATATTTTTGTTCCATAAGAAATGACCAACAGGATGATTTCAGAAAGGCCTGGAGAGACTTACATGAACTGATGCTGAGTGAAATGAGCAGAACCAGGAGATCATTATACACTTCAACAACAATACTGTATAATGATCAATTCTGATGGACATAGCCCTCTTCAACAATGAGATGAACCAAATCAGTTCCAATAGAGCAGTAATGAACTGAACCAGCTACACCCAGTGAAAGAACTCTGGGAGATGACTATGGACCGCTACATAGAATTTCTAATCCCTCTATTTTTGTCCGCCTGCATTTCTGATTTCCTTCACAGGCTAATTGTACACTATTTCAAAGTCCGATTCTTTTTGTACAGCAAAATAACTGTTTGGACATGTATACATATATTGTATTTAATTTATACTCTAACATATTTAACATATATTGGCCAACTTGCCATCTGGGGGGGGGGAAGGAGGGGAAAATTAGAAAAAAAGGTTTGACAATTGTCAATGTTGTAAAATTACCCATGCATATATCTGGTAAATAAAAACTATTTAAAAAAAAACACTTTTTAATGGCAGATTAATGTGTTGGAAGACAAAGTATAATCAAAGATTGAAACTTTCATCTGGATTTGGTCTTACTTAGGGCCAAAATTTCTCATTCTTTTCACCTCTCTCTGCCTCTCTGTCTTTCTGTCTCTCTGTCTCTCTGTCTCTTTCTGTCTGTTTCTCTATCTCTCTGTCTTGCTCTCTCTCTCTCTCTCTCTCTCTCTCTCTCTCTCTCTCTCTCTCTCTCTCTCTCTCTCTTTCTGTCTGTCTCTCTTTCTCTCTATGTATGTTGCAAACACACCCTGCTGCTGGAGGCTATGTCTTTGCATGTACAAACTTTTCAGCATTGAAATTACCTTAAATGGGTGAATCAGTTTGTGCATGCAAATACAACTTAAATAAATTTGTTGATGGATTTCATTTTTTCTCAAGTGCTTAACAACTGGTTTCCCTAAGTTTTTGATGGAATTGGTGCCAATTTACCAAAGTTAGACATTGAAGTGACCTCGTGTATATTGCTATGATTGAGAGATTTAGCAGAGTTAGGATTTTCAGGTTTGAAATACCACTTAAATGTAAAGGACACTTCTCCCATGCAGTCAGTCATCAGTAAGATGAATTTTAGTATCACTGCTGGAATAGTAGTTGGACTATATCAATTACTTTTTGGGAAGTGAGGTCATAATGCTGTGGTTCGAAATGTGTCAGAAGAAAAACTATAGGGGATTTTGGGAAGATGAAAAGACTAGACTTCTGATGTGACCTGATGTAGCTGAGTAACTCCCAAAGTCACAAGTCAGTTTCTGAGTATAAAAGAGACATCTGATCAGATTGTCATGCTTCATGTTTAATGGAGTGTTACAAGGACTTTGACACAAACCATTACCCTCTATTTACTTATTCAAGGCAGAAACCTACTGGAAAATTGAGTGAAATTATCCATACTTTAACAGCTTTGAGCAGATTGCATTATGATCAAAATTTCTAAAACACGCCCTTCTGAACACACAGGTATTAAATACTATTGAGTTCTGTTATTGTAATTTAATCGTCATGTTTTACAAGATCATTTTTAAGCCTCAGAATGCTAAGTAACATTGTGTAATCATAAGAAAACTTAGTCCTGACAATTGGTTTGTGATTTGTCAGAAACTGTACTATTTGGACATACAGTGGTAGCCAAGAAATGAGGGTCATTTCCACATCATTTCTTTTTCATTGATAGACCACTGTTTTGTTTTCAAATTTCTAACACTTGTTCTTAATTTTGGTACCGTGTCTAGAGTTCTGATACAAAGAATACATATTAAACATCAACTTTCACAAGAGTCAGAGGATAGAAAAACAATATTTAAAAAAAGAAATTGCATTTTTGATAACATTCTGTGGAATCATTGTCTCATTATATAGAATCATAGAATAGCTATTTATAAACTGTGGTCATTATTGACATCTATAGATATGGTTGCTTAATGAAAATATCAGGGACTCATCATGGGCAATGAAATGGTTGACAATGTTATTTTGTAATAGGAAAAAAATCCCTAAGCATCATATCATAAAAGCAGTTTTTCTCATTTGTGTTCAAGCCAAAAAATTCAAATGTCCCAATTTACCTTCAGTTCTCAGCTACATGAGAATTGGTTCCTTCCTAATTAACAAGATAGCAATATAACCACAGGTCTTGATAAAAATTCAACTTTATCTTTTTAGAGTAATTAAAGCTTAGTGGTTATTTTTCTTTGATTTTATAGATGGCCTAGAAAAGGTTTTTGCTAAATGAATCAATTTACTAATGCAGAGCCACCCAAGTTTTGAGATTAAATACCCATTCTTAAGTTATTGTCTATGCCTTGTCCCAGAAAAACCCTCTTAATACTGTAGTTTCCTTATCAGATTAAACTTCATTACAAAGTCAAAGATCAGACTACTTTTTCATCATACAATCTATCAGCATCAAGATGGGACCCAGAGGTTAATCACATCAGCCAAATACCCAAACTGAGAAAAATTCCACTGGAAAGCTCTTCAAATATCAGCAATGACATTTGAAGTAATTGCAAAGCTCAAGTGCTAATTTAAATGAAAGGCTACCCCCCTCTGTTCTGTCCCAAATTCAGCAGTTTAATAGTATGATTTTTAAAGCACCAATGACTTCTAAGGTGAATTCATAATGTGTTTTGTCAATTGCTCATATAACTATTTCGCTATGGAAGTAGATAGTTATCCCTACTGAACAATTCTATTTTCAGTCTTCTATTTCTATGAAAAGGCTATTTCTAAACACTCTGAATAAAAACAACAGCAATAACAACAACAAACCCCTCCAAACTCTCTGCAAGTAACTCCATTTTAAAGTACTGCTTCAGGAGCAGTAAATTCAGCAGGGCCATTAGCTCTGGTTTTAGCCATATATCTTGGTTTCAAAATTATAGGCATAACAAAATTCCTCAAATGAGTTCTACCTAATGAGTCTTCAAATGGTCATTAAAGCCATATTGCGATCCACAATGTTAAGTTCACTTTATCAATTCAGTAGATTAAAAATAGATTACTGTCTTTTATTCTATATATTTGTATTAAATTGGACTTGACAGAATGGGAAAGGACTAACTTGATTATGACCTGTATTTGCAGCAGCCTAAGCTTTTCACATGAAGCAACCTAGTAGTTTATTTATTTATTTTTAAAATTTTCACAAATCTTTATATAACCCTACAAGAATTAAACTGAAAGATGAAGTCATACTTTCAACCTGGTCATGTATGCACAAAAATGCCATTCCCTTATCCAAATTTCTGTGTGGCACTTGCTAATGAATTTTGTAGTCTAGCTGATTAGAATCTGATTCAAGGACAATTATTGGAAGTATTAGATAGTATTACATAGAAGGTAAACTACAAAGCATAGGAGATGGGGGAAATGAGATGCATTGCTTCAAGCATGTTGGTAGAAATGTGTTGTGTAAATATATACCTGTCACTTTGAATATATCTTACATCCCTAGCATCACCAGAGGCAGGGAAAGCGCCCTTTCAAATTAAGGTTTATTGGCAAAATTCCTCCCCATTGCTATTGGCATTTGAGTGAGTGTCCTAGGTAAGATACTGAAGAGGCAAAACAGTATATTTTGACTTTCTGGAAATTAAAAGGCTTAAGAAACCCAATTATTGCTAAATAATAATTTACTCTAGGAGACTAAATGACAGTGAGGAAATTCCACATATAAATACAAGGGTGGAGAGATACTTTGGCAACTTGCTCCTAAGCTATTAGAGCCATATTATCTTGCATATCTGCAGTATTAATACCATGTAGTTCCATGGACTCTAAAATTGATGATCCCTCAGATAAATAAATGAAAAACTCAATCCATAATGATTATCATCCCCAATAATTTTACCTACTTTTGGAGTCTGAGTTTTAACTTTTAATTTTTACTTCCTCTCATTCATTAAAAAAAAAATCTTAAAAAGCTTCCCAGAATGTTATGCTTGATTTTAGTCCTTTCTTTATATCTAAGGCTCACGTTAGCAAACCACCTTTGAGGATTGGCTTGTATCTGACCAATGACCTCACATCTCCCCTTTTCCACCTGGACTGTGTCTTCCAGATACCCGAGATACAAACCAAATTATCTCTAATTTATTCAGGATAGGAAAGCACAGATGTCTGATGCATTAGAAAAATCACTGAACTTGGAATCACAAAAGTTGAATTTTCCTGTGGCTCTGTCACTTGTGACCTGTTTGACCTTGGGCAAATTATTTAACCTTTCTTTAACCTAACTTTTTCCCTGTAAAATGAGGATATTGAATTATATGATCTCTACAATCGTTTACAGCACTTTATCTATGAGTATATGAAAAGAATATAGAATGACTGCACAGCTCATAAACAAACTGTCTGCCATCTAACAGTTACCCAGAATAACCAATTTGTATTTTGAATACTCCAGTCATTGTTTTAGGGGAAAGTGAGGGACAGCAGAGAGGAACCAAAAGAGGAACAGGAAAGAATTTCTCTGCCAAACTCTTTCCCTGAAAGCATATAGACTCTGGGTATGCAATCTTTTAAAAAGATTGTCTAACAAAATGGCAAACTTGAAAAATGACTAGAAATAGGGTGTCACCAATATTGATAGAATGCAATGATTATCAGCCATTTTAGTCTGCGATATCATTTCTGCAACCGTTTTAAGTCAGTGCTATACATAAGGTGAAACCTCCTATGGAAATAGCTGATAAAGGAATAAACCTGCTATGGAACAAGATTTACAACACTGCCAGGCAATGAACTGAAAGGTCACTACTGAATTAAGTTACCTTTGTATGACTTTTCTGTTCTGGGTATGAAAATATACAGAATGGTGAAACCCATTAAACCAGAGCTGACAGCAGGGGTGGCTCATTAATTCAGCAGTAGGCTAGGTACACCCCTCAACTAAACCCTCTTGAGAATTCTATGGGCATATCTTAGTCCCTGCAGCCAAATTGAGTGAGAAGGCTACACTTTTCTTATATATTTGTTAGAGTAGAAACTTGGAATTAAGAGCTTCTTGCTCCAAGACAACCCATACCTGAAGGGTCTCTAATAAAGCACACACAGAGAAAGAACATTTGTCAGACTAAGTCTAGACTTGAATACAATAATCCAAAGCAGAAGTCAGATCTATTCTTGGTTGCTTAGATCTTCCTTTTTGTACAACACAGATAAGTTATCTATTGAACAGGCAAAGCTGGAAGAACCTTAATGAGTTGTGTACTTTAAGAAGTCTCAAACACTGATTTGTGAATTGAAAATAAAACCTACAAAACCCTAGGTTCTAATTTCTGTAGCTGATGGAATTTCATTGACTGGGTCAAATCAAGGGCAAAATATCTGAAAGATATAGTCAATCCAATTTGCTGTGACCGGTTCAAATAGCTCTATGGCTGCCAGGGAACTGGGAAACACTTTACCTGACCCTGCTCTTCACAAGGCGGCCATAATGATGCTAAATGTGCAGCTCACCTCCACTGAGCATAGGTAAATGCAGCCATTGTGTAATCTTGGGGAGCTAGGTTCAGGAGTTTTTTTTTTTTTTCTGGGCTTCAATTATTCTTGTCACTAAGTCTCCTTCTGGTGTTTCATCATGGCACAGAAGTGCCAGGACTTCAGTTTTTCAAAAGTGATTTCAACAGAGAGATTAGCTTTTCTACATAATCTGACAGTGAAAAAAAAAAAGGAGGGATGGAAAGATAGGAATTCCAGTTCTACCAAAACTACTGTTCTCACTTTAATGTTACTATAATCTATGTCCTTCAGTTTCCTAATTGCAAAATTTGAATAATAATACCTTTCCTTCTCTTCCTCAGAGGACTGTGCTGAGGATTCATAAGATAAAACACTATTAAGGAAGGCAAAGCACTTTGATATACTTAGAAAAAAAATGAGTTGTAGTCATACAGGCAAGATGGTATTATCATCATCATTTGGTTTGTATTCCAAGAAAAGAAACTGTTAGAAACCTCTACTCTTTACTTTGGAGAAAAAAGTAAGGCTACTTGTACTGATAGAGTTTGGTGGAATAAATTATACTACTTTACATATTGTGCTTTTCTTGAATTTTTATTGTAAAGTGATTAAGCCTGTTAGAGGGAGCATCACTTTCAATCTCTCAATATTTTCATTCTTACAAACATAATAAATGTATGTTTTGTAGTATTTGAAAAGATTTGCAATGTCTTCTCTATAGGCCTCTTTTTTAGTGATACAAAGAATGACCTCTACACAACTTGGTAAATATTCAAAAATCATTTATAGAGTATTTATTATTTAATTAGGCCCTGTGCTAAGTGTCATGGATACAAAGAAAGGCAAAACGACAGCCCTGCTCTCAAGGAAATCACAGTCTAATGAGGAGACAACATACAAACAAGTATGTAAAAACAAGAGAGACAAAATAATCCACACAAGGAGGATAATGCTATCATTAAGGTAGACTGAGAAATGTTTCATGTTAAAGTGAGTTTTTAACTGGGATTTTAAGGAAACCACTGAAGCAAAGAGATAAAGATAAGAAGGGAGAGAATTCTAGCTACATGGGAGAAATTTTCAGGGTGCTAAGTGGCTAAAAATGGACACGCTTTCAGTAATTTATTAAAAAGTGACATAGAATATGAATACTATGAAATATTATTGTTCTATAAGAAATGATAAGCAGGATGATTTCAGAGATGCCTGGAGAGACTTACATGAACTGATGCTAAACTGAAATGAGCAGAACCAGGAGATTATTGTACACAGCAACAAGAAGATTACAAGATGATCAATTCTGTTGGAGGTGCCTCTCTTCAACAATGACATGATTCAGATCAGTTCCAATGGCCTTGTGATCAAAAGAGCCATCTACACCCAGAGAGAGGACTGTGGAAACTGAGTGTGGTTCACAACATAGCATTCTCGCTCTTTTTGTTGTTGTTTGCTTGCATTTTATTTTCTTCATCATTTTCTTTTCTGGTTTGAATTTATTTTTCTTGTACACTAAGATAATTGTATAAATATGGATGCATATATTGGATTTGACATATATTTCTACCATGTTTAACATATATTGGATTACTTGTCATCTAGGGGAGGAAGGTGAGAGAAGGGGAGGGAACTGCAAGGGCTAATGTTGCAGAATTATCCACGCAAATATTTTGAAAAATAAAAAGCTTTAATAAAAAAAAGAAAGGTGACATAGAAACATTGAAATTTATTGAAGGCTCACCTATATAGAGCAGACTTTGGATTTGGAGTTAGAAAGAACTAGGTTCAAGTAGCAACTCAGAGAGTAGCTATGCAAGCATTTTAATTGCTTTGTTCCTCACTTTCCTCATTTGTAAAATGAAGAGATTGGATTCAATCATCTCCATAGTCATTTCCAATTCTAAATATATAATCCTATGATTGTGTTTACCTAGAATCATACTAATTGTACACTCTTATACATATATATATCTTTAGCATATTGGCTATAAAAGTCTGTCTATTTTTCTCAACCATCAAAATTTTGCTTATTGAGCCAGAAAAAACAATTCAGCTTGTTGATGTAAAAAAAATGATGATTTAGACCTTCTGCTGGTGTTACATTGTTCAATTATAGCCTTGACTTTATGTCTGTGTCTGAGAGTGAATCATGGAAATTGTTTGTTAGACACATGAAGAAAAATAGTAGAGAATTCCCTTACCCTCTAGCTCTAACTGCTCCCACAATTTCCTGTAGCCCTAAATTGTGTCAGAGAAACTCCTTGTGGGATAGTAGTCTCATGAGCTGATTATATCACAGTGGAAAAGATGGACCATAAATATGGACATACAACCACTCTTATATTTGGCATCATGCCCACAATTCACTACGGTCACTTTTCCCCCCCTATTTTATGACACTCAGCACTTGTGTAAAGGGTTAGCTGTCAGGATTTGGAATTTGGGTCTTCTGTTCTCCAGCATCTTTTCCTTTTTTATTTTATTGGACTAGATTTTCATCTGTTTGGCATGGATTGGAGAACGGGGACAGAGGCAACACCTTACCAAAACAACGATGCCTTCCTGAAACGTCACACTGACTTCTGGAGAGGTATTGTTTTGGCACAAGTTAGGGACATTCCATCCTGAGAGGAAGGCAAATCAATGTTTGCAGGGTGCATCCACCTCATTACTGAACTCAGACACCCAAAAGGATGACTGGAGGTCAACTGCATTTGGAAACTGAAAAAATTGTCTCCCTTGGTGCCAAGTACTAGTTGCAGAACCACATAAGTCAGAGTATTCTTTTACAAGACTGTTTCCAATTTCTGCATCTCCCTTTACTAGTTTGGTTTTGTTTAGAGAGGGGAAAAATGGTTTTAAATATTTTGGACCCTGGGGCCCTTTGTGGTGCTCTTGTGTGTTCTTTCTTTTCACTGAAATAGAAAACAATCCATGATTGTTTGCTTGTACAACTTTTTCTCTGTTTTATAAATGTAGGCAAATAGCACATAATCCAACAAATTGCTCTTCTCTCAGATTTTGTCAGGTTGCTTGTCATGAAGAAGATGTGGTATAGACATGAGGAAAGTTCAATTCAATTCTACAAATATTTATAAAATAACGACTTTGTGCAAGGTCTCCAAGGAAGTCCTCCTGATGACACCTCATCATTGGTATGAAGATGGTCCTATATCCTCAAAATCTCTGCCAGTAGTGTACAGGTTCTTGCAAGCCCTATAGATCTGGACAGATTCCCAGTGGGCACCTAGACTGCATGTCTGCTATCATGTGATCAACCATGCTATACTCTGAGAGGCTCATCACCCATTTATCTGCAGGATGACTAATTTCTCAGTCCCCCAAACCCTGGAAATGTCTACTAAGTCATAAGGAGGTGGAAATTAATGGAAGGAGTATCCATGAAATCCTGAGTCCTTTAAATATTGAAGTGGTTGGGGAAAAGCTCCTTATTCACTGGGGATGTGTAGGTGTGGGAAGTTGATAGAGAAAAAGCGACCTTCCAGAAATGGACGATCTGGTATGGTGTGTGAGCTGGTATGTGAGAAAAAGGACGAGTCATTTGAATGTACAAGTTAGACAAGGTGCAATTAGTGCTAACTCACCTGCCTCCTACAACTGTAATAAGACATGTCTAGTAAACTCTAATTATACCATGGCTTTAAGGCATTACTGTGTGACTCTCACAAATGGGCCTACTGGTTCTGTCAAAAATCAAATCCAGCCCACATCTTAGCCTGCTCTTTGATCCCACATGCAACCCACACCTATTAAGCACGAGATCAGCATCCTAGTGGAATGGTTCAAAGCCTTTATTTTCTCCCTTTCCCTCCTCACCCCCCCTTTCCCCACTTCCCCCACACAAATACACCTGTTGCCCCAACCTATGTCCCTTGCCTTTGATCTTAAAACATTGTGGAAACCATCAGCTGTGACAGACTTGTGCTAGGCCTCATTGCTTTGGAATGCAAATCTCATGGGCTCTGCTAGTGGAAATTTGATAATGAAGCAGTAGTTTCCAAGAAGGGCATACTGCAATAGAGTGGGATGTTTGAAAATCCCATGCCAGGATTTTATGCTTCTCCAGGAGGGATGTGGCAATAGTCAGAACCAGGTCTGAGCTAGGAAGAAGCAGAGGAAATTTCAAAAGTTGGGAGGAACCCAGTCCCAACCCTGATTCATTAATTTTTGCGTGCCATTTTGTATATCATTATTTCATTTCTCCTCTCAGGGTTCTAAATTGTTAAGAGTACTTCCCTTTTGAGCAAGTAAGTATTCTGAAGAAAACTCAGGATTTTAGTACAATGAAGAGTTGGGAAAAATGTTGAAAGAGGGAAAGTAATTCATTTGATTTTCCTTTGGACTGAGATTTTTCTAGCATGGAGACTGGGAGTGGGTGGCGGTGAAGGTTGTGCTTTTTTTGTTTTTTTGTTTTTAGAATGGGCCACCTAAAATGTGAGCATTGCCGGCCAAAAGCTACATCTGCCTCAAATCAGCCAATCTGTGGTGTGCAGCCCGTGCATGTAAAACAAAATCCAAATGCAAGTATGCATGCTTTTATGTTATTCAACTAAAGCAATCCGTATCTGATTTGTGTTATATCTTTCATGTCTATTATATTATGTCGTCTGAAATGATTACATTGGTTTTATTTAATAAAAGTTTTTTTTTTTCAAGTCAGTTGAAGAATCTGGAGATGGAAAGGCAAAAGGGAATTGAGTTCTTTCCCTCTGCATCTCCACTTTTATGTTAGAAGCCTCTTATGTTTAAGTTCTTAGTCTAAACAATTTACAGTTTTCTGGATTAAGATCATGTGGGAGAAAGATGAAAATCTCCAAAAGTAACATTGCATAAATACTCCTGCTACTCATGGGTAAATAAAACATTTATGAACTATAACTCCTGGGGACTAAGTGAACTTCATCCATTGGGGGGATTGGTGGGAATCTTTAGGGGAGTCACTGGAGGCACAGAGATTAAATCTGGGAGACAACCTGAAATGCCCACAATGCAAATATGGGCTCCATCCAACAACAAGGAGTGAACAGAAAGCTTTAAAGTTGTCTGAGAGAAAACAAACTTATATAATTGTCCATCTGCTGATAGTGGCTCTGGGAAGAACCTGGGATGCTGACAGAGCAGTTCATGGTTAATTCAATTATTATTTCAGGTCTCTAGCTTTTCCTCTTTGGTGGGAGGATATCAAACATTAAGTCTTTGGCAAAAAAGCATAGAAAAAAACAAAATTCCCCTGATGTTGCCATAAGCAGATAATTCCTGACTGTCCTTCCAAATTTCTGGTTCTTGGCATCCATGAAGAGTTTGAAGAGAAATTAACCCTTATCCCAATGTACTTTAAAAACCCCTAAAAAACAAGTCTCATACAACTAGTAAAATATTGTTCATCATAGGTAGTGCCTTAGAAGCAAGGAACTGAACCAAACTCTTCACTGGGATAAGAGACAAGAGGACTTGATTCATTCATTCAAGCCAGCTTTGTTACTTACTAATTATGTAAACTTGAGCAAGTAATTTCTCTGAGCCTCAGTTCTCAGTTCTCAGCCTTCATCTGTAACATGATGAATCTGGAACAGATGACCTCTAAGATCCTTTAAGCCTATGATCTATGATTTTTAATTTTATTAAGAAATATGTAAACATCTTTACCCTACGCTATACCTGGGCATTGACTTTAATTTCCCATAATAACCATGGTAAATTAATTTAATCACATTTTTGGGGAATATGAATTAAACATATTTTTTTTGAGGATGAGGCAGTTGGAGTTAAGTGTCATATTCAGGGTCACACAACTAGTAAATGTTAAATGTTTGAGGTCAAATTTGAACTCAAGTCCTCCTGACTTCAAGACCAGTGCTCCATCTAAGACATCTAGCTGACCCTAAATATCTCTTAAAACAACAACAACAACAACAAACTTAAATGATTTGAAGAACATGGTGAAGATACTCACTGTACTAAAATCAAGACAACCCTTTGGTTTTGGTGAGAAATTTTCTATACTTTAAACTTTTTATTTGTGTTAATAATGTGAAGAAAGCCCATGATATCTTCATTCTTTTAGCTAAAGGAAAAAAACAAGTTTTGATGACTGTAATTTGGTAGCTTAGTCTGCCCATGTCATTTTCATGTGAAAATATGCTAATATAGCTAATCCAGGAAGAAACTTTAATTAGTGTTTGGAATAAAGACTAAACAAAAGAAAGACCATTCATGAATTTTCTAATATATTTTCCCCTTTTCTCTCTGGGTATATATATCCTCAAAGCCCAGGTATTTTTTGAGTACCTGAGTGAAATGTAAAAGATTGTTAAATGCAATGGCATTTCCATGCATTATAAGTATAATCAAAACAGAAGGCCTTGACAAGATGCCTTGAGAATTATTTGCATCTCTGAAATATTTATTACATATCATTTGATATTTAATTATTTTCATCATATTCCCATGGAAGCTTGATGAAGGCAGGCAAGGTACATAAATGAGCCTGGTTTCTCTCCTAACACCTAGTAAGTACTTTGTTCTTTTACTTTGTAAATGTTTTTTGAGAGGCATTACAATGATTTGAAGGCTAATAATTCATGAATTTAGTATTTATCTTTCTTTCACTGGGTTAGAGAAGCATTCATGCTTTACCCATAAACCACACACATATATTTTACTTATTTCTTTCTTTATAAATTAGAGAGCCAGTTCAGTGTAAATAGCTTTATCATATACTGCATTTTCATCTATCTGTTATAGTATTGCTCATAACCCTTTGTAACCCCATTTTGGATTTTCTTGGTAAAAACTCTGCAGTGGTTTGTCATTTCCTTCTTCAGTTTATTCTATAGCTGAGGACCTGAGGCAAACTGGATTAAGTGACTTGGGCAGAATCACACAGCTAATAAGTATCTGAGGTCAGATTTAAACTCAGAAAGATGAGTCTTTCTGATTTTAATTTTGACACTTTATCCACTATGACTTCTAGCTGTCTATCTGTCATAGTAGAACACACCACAAAAAATACATCCCTACTAATTACTTGCTTGCCTGCATGTCTTGGCAGTCTTTTCTGTTAGAATAGTATCTTGCTGCACACAAAAGAATACTAAAACAGATATTATATATATTATTTGATATATTCTTTGATATTTTTTTTCTGAAGATCTCTATTTATTAATCTCCTCATCCTTTAAACCACAGTTTGAATGCCATTTTGTTATGAAACTTTTATTCACAACAGCTGGATGTGACCTCTTTCACCTGTGAACTTCTCTTATCACTTACTATTCCCCTTGGAACTCACATATCACTTTGTTTTGCAACTGGTTTTGTGGTATTATGTACCCTAATTAACTGTGTTCAAATTTGGCTATATGAACATCATTTTCATCATCTAGTAATATCTTTTTTTCCATTCCAACATGGAGGTACTTATTGTCTTCCTCTATTCCAACTCATAGCCAAAGATTATTAATCCACAGATCCAGTAGATCTTCAATAAAAATGAATAAATGAAAGAACAAATGTACTTTGTAGATTTGTACATATTTTTAAACTTGATTTCTTTTCAGATTTATAGTCACACAGAAGTGTTGTGTGAGGTTAGCTTAGTAAGATCCGATTTTGAAAATGATTAACTGTTTATGATTCTTTTCCCTTTCTCATTTGATCTCCATAGCAGAACCAGAAATTTGTGTATTACTCTCTATATAGCAACAGAAGTGGAATAGATCTAGGAAGGCCAGAAAGGTTGAATGATATAAAAGGGAAATCCATGGTGTTACTTGCTTTTTAACACTCATCAACATGTAGCAAGCCCTATGTATTTTTTAAAGCACTGTGAAAAAATAAATTGATATTGTTTCCCTTTGGCATTTTCTCCAGGGTAGACTGATGAGATGAAGTAAAACTCAGAAGGGAAATTCCCATAGGATTGCCCAACATTAAATTCCAACTCCCAGGAATTCATGTACCAAATTTTTACATGAAAAGCCTAGCCTTCCAACCTACTCCCCTGTGAGTATCTGTCTATGCCACAGAATTGCCTGCCCCAGCAGCATCTGTGTGATAGGCAAAGAATAAAATAGGCCTAAGATTTGTATGAAAAGGCTTGTTTGTGTCTCATTTCCATAATCACCAAAGCTTAGAGAAACCGATGGTATAAAGATGGAAATTGTCAAAAACAACCTTGGCTTGAAATTTAGGAAGGAGGAAAAAAAAAAAGTCCTCTCCTTGTGAAACAGTGCTCTGGAGGATATTTGTCAAGGTTTTTAAAGAAACTAAAAACAACAAAAGAAAAACTGAATGAAGACTTACCTTTCAATTTCATAACCTACACATCATACATTATAATTTCCTTAGTGTGATGATATATTTTTTTATCTGAAAATCTTTTTTTGTGCTTTTCTTTTATTATTCTATACAGAATAAACAAAATAGGTCCAGGGTGGTTTTGTTGCTGCCTCAATTTATCAAGTTCAGTTGATTGTTCTTGGTTATATGAGTACTTCATGGAGACTCAGTACACTGGGGAGTGTCACAAATGAGGATTTAGAAGGGAATGCCAAGATTACTAACATTGATTTTAGAAGATTACTGTGCTTTTAAAGTTTTTTTTTTTTTAATATCCTTAACCATAGTAAGGTCTGTGGTGATATATTTAGAGAAATCAATTTCTTTGGCTATTTCTGATTATGAAAATAATGTTTAACTTCCCATATTCAGGGGAAAATAAAACTATAGGATGGAAGTAATATTTCTATCGACTTAAGGAACTAAAGGTTGTGTCTACATTATCAATTATAATGGGAGTTATGGTAAAGAATTGGTAAATAGACTTTTTACTAGCCTGGTATATGTTCTTATATAGCCAGGAGAATATTATTGTTTGTCCTTTATTCTTGGAAGGACGATGACATCAAAGAAATGATGTTATGACATACAAGTGACTTGGATTTAAGTGAGGGAGGATTGTGCAAAATCACTAGCCCCACTTTCTTCTCTAGAACCATCTGGATTCAGTGGCAAGATATAGGTCAGGACAACTGGAGATATCTGGTTGAAATAATCTAAATCTAAATAATCTAGCCAGAGGGCGAAAGATGTCTCCAGATTGTGAGAGTTAAAGAAAAATGTGTGGTGTAGGAGTATGTAGTTAACATTGAAGAATGGAAGAGAGATAATAGCTCAGACGAGCAGAAAGAACAAAGGAAGACTTTTTTTGCTTAGATGATTGGGGATACCCAAATATTTCTGTAGGCTGATAAAAAAGAGCTAGTGGGGAGAAGGAGATATAGTCACTACTCTTATATACCTCTCCTTTTGCAAATACCTAGGCTTTTTCACTATTAGCAACCATCATCATTTACACTGCTTGCCAATCTCCCTCCTCCAATCCCTTGAGAAAATCATTATAATACGTCCTATACTCTTGAGATCCACATTCTGTCATCCTTCTTTGGTGCCTTCCAATCTTATGGATTTTTTTGCCTTTTATCTCCAATACCTCAGTAACCTGGTATACTAGCATTGTAAATAAAAGTTATGTGCAAAAAAAGAACTAAATATCTTTTGAGCAAACCTTTTCCTTCTAAGTCTCTGCTTACAGCTTATATTCCAAATTTTAAAAGAAGAGGTCTTATCTGTATTGGATTTGTACAAAAACTTTTAAGTTTTATCTACCATAATCAAAATTATTCACTTTATCTTCCGTAATCCTCCTTATAGAATTTTAAACTAAAGAGGTGTTTAACAATTAAGGAAATGGCTGAATAAGCTATGACATACAAATGGAATACTATTGGGCTGTAAGAAATGAGGAAAGAGATGTTTCACAAGGACCCAAGAAGACTTGTATGAATTGACACAGAGGGAGCGCAATCAGAAGAATAATTTAAGCTATAATATCAATATTGTAATTAATATTTCTGAAAGACTTTAGAACTCTGATCAACTAAATAATCATCCATGATTCCAGAGGACTGATGAAGAAGGCTGTTTACCTCAAGACAAAAATATAATAAATTAATATACATAATTAATATAATGTTTTTGGAAGTGGCAATATAGGAATTTATTTTGATTGATTATGCTTATATGACATAAGGAATCTTCTCTCCCCAATCCCTATTCCTGTCTTTCAATCTTTGTTGAACAAAAGAATAATCACATCTGATACCTCAATTTTCAAATATGGAAGTGTTAAAATATCAAAGTACTAGATTATATTCTTGATGATGAGGAGACCAGAAGAGACTGCAGCTGTGGTCCTCAGTTACTGTTTTTCCATCAGTTCTCAAAGAAGGTAGAGAAATGGTGTAGTTTCTTGGCTAAACGCTAGGATAGACCTTTGCTCCAATATAGTCTGCTCAGATAGAAGTGAACACAGAGAGGTAAAGTGTTGACTCAATTCATATTTCTCCACCACTTTCAGTCAAGAATTGTTACTGTTCACTCATAGTCATGTCCAAGTCTTTGTGACTCCCTATAGAGCTGTTGTTGTTTTGTTGTTGTTGTTGTTGGCAAAGATACTGAAATGATTTGCCATTTTCTTTTCCAGTAATTTAAACAGTGGCTAAGTGACTGGCTCATGGTCACATAGCTAGTGAATGAGAATGGATTTGAACTCAGGTCTTCCTGATTCCAGGTCCAGTGCTCTATTCACTGAATACCTAGCTACCTTGTCTTCAGTCAAGAATAGTGATGTACAAAGAATCTGATGCTAAGATGCTGAGATGCTCTCTCTCTCTCTCTCTCTCTCTCTCTCTCTCTCTCTCTCTCTCTCTTTCTTTCTCTCTCTGTCTCTCTGTCTCTCTCTCTCTCTGCCTGTCTCTGTCTCTGTCTCTCTCTCTGTCTCTCTCTCTCTCTCTCTCTCTCTCTCTCTCTCTCTGTCTCTCTCTCTCTCTCTCTCTCTCTCTCTCTCTCTCTCTCTCTCTCTCTCTCTCTCTTTCTCTCTGTCTTTTGTTTACATCTCCACAATCTACTTCTCATCTCTTCTTAGAGTTTGGGAAACAACCTTACTTTCTTTATAACCTCTCAAAATGATACAAACTAACTTTTTGATACTCCTATAAATCCATATAGAGTTGAGATGAATTGTCTTAACTTCCTCCCTCTCCACAAAGAAAGATAAAAAAACCTACATCTGTTATTTTCTTAATTCTATAATAGGCCAAGTTCTTGAAATAAGTCCCAGATCTGGTTTTACACTATTGTCCTTTGACTTCAAATTCAGTATTCTTCCCTATATGTGATGTTGTGATCTCTATTTTTTCCAGTCTTTCGTGGTCTCTCTTTATACTTACTATGATGTAATATTGGCATAGTTATTTATGTTTCAATCACTCCAAAGAGTTCAGACTAACTCTCCACTCAGGAAAAGCCAGGTAAATGGAAAATATCTGCTGGCCAGCCTCTGTTATGCACTTAGATATATGCTCATCAATATAGTCATCAGTATATGTATCTATAGACACTTTCAAAGGACAATGGATTGGAACCAGACGAGCAAGAAGAAGAAAAGGGTCCAAGTTGCATTTGGGGAACAGAATGGCATATCTAATGTTCTCAGGTTTTTTCCTAAAACAAAGATTCATCTTTGTTTCAGAGCAAAGTAATCCTCTGGTGATACTACGTAGCTGGGTCATACAATACTGCAGTCTCAGAAGCATTAAATTTTTACATCATCTGAAGGACAACAGAGATTCATGGTGAGTATAAATAAGATGCAGCACATTACTTACCAAAAATTGAATGCCAGAAGTCATACTTATATTAAATATATCTATATACATATGTATATATGTGTGAATCTGAGAACAGGTTTACATATATATATATATATATACATACATATATCTGTCTATGCATATTGTGTATAACTAGGAAAAAGACATGTTGATTCTGCAAAGAAGGCAAGAAGTAGTCAATGGATAGTCTGTTTATTCCTTAGTTATTTCCACACTGATACTATGTTTGGTAGACCCATGGTGAATACTTTATTGGAAAACATGGAAAAGAGTCTAATTGCATGAGAGGATGGAGATAAAATAAAGTCTTATTGGGAGGAAGAAGTCCTCCATGTGATGATATTCAAACTTCCAGGCAAGGAAGTCTCCAAATTTCAAAATATTATATTATATATTCCTTCAGGGCATAACTTGCATTTCAATTCAACTTGTAAAGCTATGACCTGCCAATCATAGATCCTTGTATATAATAATTACTTATATGTTTATTGGATTGAATTGAAGAATTCAGAGGAAATGATTTCCTCTAAAGTAAGGAAATTCCTTACTTTGAAGCAGTTATAACATGTTTGCATTCAAACCTTGGCTCTACTATTTACTTTCCATGTTACCTTGGACAAACCGCCTCATCCTGAGAGGTTCTGATACCTGCACACATTATAAATGTCAAATTCACTCTTGGTTAATTTCATATGGATCATGTATGACCTGGCTTTATGGACACCAAAGCCTTAGAGAGCTTGTTTTTCTGCTTTTCAGCTTTTTTTTCTTTTTGCCAGAAATTTCATTGTTATACTGATAACATGTACTCAGACAATACAGCTTCAATCTAAAAATAATAATAATAACAAATGGAAGAGGAGTTAATGAGAATTAAGCAGAAGACCTAATATGCATCATGCAGTGGGCCAAAATTAAGTATATTATATATCAATATTTTAGTTTCACAGGAATCTAGACAGATAGTCCACATAGACATGTGGTAGGCAGATGTTTTTATTTCCTACAATCCACTGTGTGATAGCAAACATTTTGAGGAAAGCTGAAGCTGAAATTCTGAATGTTTCTAACTATACTATAACTATAACTACAACATATTTGATAATATGTTCATGTGGTTTCATTGATACAGGTATCTGTTTATAAGGAATTTTCCTATATTGATAATGCAATTCCAACATTTGGGTTACAATTTGCATGCTTAGAGAGTTACTTAGGGCACTGAGTGGATAAGTAACTTGTCCATGCATACAAGGTCAATAATATGTGTCTAATGTGGAATTTGAAACCAGTTTTATTTTATTTTATTTTTTTACTTTAAGGTCAGTTCTTGACTCATTTCACATTGTTTTTCTTTGCATTATGGAAGCATCAGTTTGGAGCCTAAAAAAATTCTAGATAGCATGCAGATCCAATTCTAATAAAGGAAACCATAGAGAAGGGATAGTTGTGGGAGATGGCATGGAAAAATTTGAAGTGTTACTGGGGGTCGTATAGAATTTTTGTATA
Source organism: Sminthopsis crassicaudata (assembly GCF_048593235.1). Lineage (NCBI taxonomy): Eukaryota > Metazoa > Chordata > Mammalia > Dasyuromorphia > Dasyuridae > Sminthopsis > Sminthopsis crassicaudata. The sequence goes on along the minus strand of NC_133619.1, from coordinate 161,737,976 downwards.
AAGTTGGGGATGACATAGAACTTTGGAAAACTGCATGAGCTTCAGAAGTGATTCATGAGGCTAGTTTGTACTAAGATTTTTTTGCTTCTGTTTTCAGATTGTTTATCTTCTTTATTTATAAACCTAATTTCCTTAGTAAATTTGCTGGGCTTAGTAAATTTGCAGCCATTCTGTGGTTCAGAACTGAAGTCAAATCTATGATCCAGTTACCTACAAAGATGGTCTTTTAGTAAATGAATTATAGAAAAATAACACATTTTTAGGCATAGTTAAAATTTACTTTAGTCAGATTAGAGTATAGCAAAAGTAAAAGGGAAAGGAAAAGAAATAGGCAACTGAACATAAAATTCTAGAAAATAACAAGGAGAGATAAAAAATTTTCTTTATTGATCAGTGAAGAAGATAATAAAATGTGAAAGACAAGAGATATCTTCAAAAAATTAGGAATATCAAGGGAACATTTCATGTAAAAATAAGGATGATAAAAATGGAAGGGACTTAACAAAAGTAGAAGAGATAAAAAAGAGGTGGCAAGAATATAAAAAAGAATTTTACAAGAAAGCTTATCAATAACCAGGTTGATATGATTACTGGTCTATAACTAGGAATCCTGGGAATTGAAGACAAATGTATCTTAGAAGTATTGATAACAATAAGGGTAGTGGAGATGATAGAACTCCAACTGAACAAGTTAAAATTCTAAAAGTTGCTGCGCATTTTACATGTCAGAAAATTTGGAAAACTCAATAGAGATCATTAAGTTGAAAAAGAACAGTTTATATCCCAATTCTAAAAAATATTCAAATTACCAAACAATTAAGCTCATTTCACACATCTATAAGTTTGGCTTTATGATTCTGTGTTCTTCGGCAATATGTGAACTGAGAATAACTTGGAAAAGCAGGCTGGTTTTCAGAGAGGCAGAGGAACTAGAGACCAAATTGCCAACATTTGGAAAATTCCAACATTTTGGAAAAAAGCAAACAAGTTCCAGAAAAACATCTCCTTCTGCTTCATTAATCACACTAAAGTCTTTGACTCTATGCATTACAACAAAATGTGGCAAGTCCTCAAAGAGATGGATATCATAGTATCTTATTTGTCTTCCAAGGAACCTATATGTGGGCCAAGAAGCAACCATTCAAACTGAACATGGAACAACTGGTTGGTTTAAAATTGGAGAAAGAATATGACATGGTTGTATATTGTCATTTTATTTATTTAATAATTTAATAATCATATGAAATGTCAGGTTGAATAAATCAAAAGCTGGGTTGCTGGGAGAAATATAACTAATCTTAGATATGTTGATGATACTATTCTCATGGGAGAAAGTAAAGAAGAATTAAGAAGCCTCTTAATGCAGGTGAAAAGGAAGAGTATAAAAGCCGATTCAACGCTTAATACTAAAAACAAACAGACACTAAGATCATGGCAACTTGTCTCATCACAGGGAGAGAAAACTGGAACCAGTGACTACAGTCATGATATTAAAGGATACTTGCTCTTTGGAAAAAAGTTATATAGCATACTTAAAAAAAAACAAAACAGAAAAATAGTCTTTCTGAAAAAAAGGGCCATAAAGTCAAAACTATGATTTTCCCATTTGCTGAGATATGGCTGAGAAAGCTAGACTCTAAGGAAAGCTGAGTGCTATTTTCAAATTGTGGTGCTGGAAAAAAAACTTTTGAAAGTCTTTTGAAGAACAAGGGGATCAAGTCAATTAATACTTGAATTAATCCAGTCTACAATTCATGTCAGTAGGGCCTCTAGTCCAATTAGAAACAGGACATTTTTAAAATTCAAAGTTATAAATTTTAAATTGTATCTATAGAAACTTATAAATAAAATAATGATAGAGAGAGACAGATGCACAGAGAGTCAGAGAGAAGTAGCCTATGGCAGTGGGTTGAGAAGTGACATCTTAACTCTGAGATACACACACACACACACACACACACACACACACACACACACACACACACACGCATATACCAGCTGTGTGATTCTAGGAAAATCGGTCAACTTAATGTTATAATCAATTTTTTAAGGTTATAATTTAGAGAATATTTGGGGAACATGTAGGTACTGGTAGAGTATATCTGTTCTCTATTTTTGACTTCATGGTTACAAAGCACATAAAATCATTTATTTGACATAATTTGACTATTAATGATGAATCAGTCCAATTAGGTGACTCTGCCATTACTTGCATTTTAAGTTTTCATTTCACTTTTGAAAGGAACTCTAGAGTAATTTCGTTCCTTTTGCACTAAAAATCTCCTTTTACATTTTTCCCTTACTAATAGTGCTGGTTCCCCAGTGATGAAAATCTTAAAAAGCACATTTCTAAATAATTCAGTGGTATAGATAATAAAGAACTTTTAAAAATTAGGCTTTGTATTTATTTATATATATATATATATATATACATATATAAATATATATGTACATATGTATGTATAGTCATTGCTATTTCACATTTACCTTATTTTTTTTAACCTTTTATAATATCACGTAAGATTGCAGTTTATCCTGCAAGGTGATTTTGCAGTATTTTTAATTGGAGAAAGATTTTACATTTTTAGTGCAAAAAAATTACAACCTGGAGATGCAAATTCTAGTATTTTTGTGGGAGAGTAATCCATAATGATATAGTTAGCACTATCAGTAAAATATTCCTTACTTTGTATGTATCAGTTTTCAGAGACATAAGTGAAGCCAATTCATTTTTCATCATTACTATGTATGAAATATGAATTGTGATCAATCTTTCAATTTTCATAGACATTCTTGCTCCCTCTTCTCTTTTCCTCCTTCCTTTGTTCCTTCACTCTTTCCTTCATTTCTTCCCTCCTTTCTTCCTTCCCTTTTTTTCTTCCTCCCTCCTTCCTTCTCTTTTTTCTTGTTCTTGTTCTTCTCCATCTGTCTCTCTGTCTCTGTCTCTGTTCCTCCTCTCTATCTCTCAGTATCTCTCTCTCTTATTCTCTTTCTTTTTTTCCTGATTACTTATCTATTATAAAGGAACTTTAAACAGATATTTGCAAACAATGTGTGCCTAGGATAACATGTTCAGAATCATTTGACCAAAAAAGACATTGTTGTACTAGGTGATGCCTTCAAGTAAGTGGAGCATGTTGATTTAGTAATAAACAAAACCAAACCAAAAAAATTGGTTACCAAAGCTCTTCTTTTATGTCAGGAATACTAAAACCACTTAATTTACATTTTTGGAGAGAGGTATAGAATGAAATTTCTTTGAACCAGCTATTCAGTTTGTTGCAGGAAGTTATTATTTTGATCAGGCTGTTAGTTTCTAAAGTCTCTTGGCAATAATACAAAAATAGCTTTCCCTTGTTAATAAAGAACGACCTGCAAAAACAAATTAGAAATGTGTTAAGAACAAAATAAACAGACATTTTATTTTTCAAACTTCGGAACCTCTAAATTCACAGACTTCTGGAATCTGTGGGGCTCCACCCAATTACTTCACATTTTACTACCCTTTTGGTAGTCTCTACTATTCCTTTTTGTACTTTAGCACAAGAGAAATAATTTTCCAAATGTTGGAACAGTGTAGATTCACATTTTTTCCAGAGGAAAAAAGTCTCTATCTTATGTCTTAAATTCCTAATAGAGAAATAGTGTCTGTATCATTCTCCCTGTTTTATAGTGGAATTTGAGATCCTAGGGGAAAATGGCATATCAGTTTATAGTGGAACCCTACATATGGTGAAAGGATTTCTAAATTTGGGTAGAAAACTCAATCCACAGAGCTAAATTCTCTTGGTCTGAAATCTCAATATTATAGTCCCTCCAGGCCAGTCAGTCACCTGGGATTTGTTGAAATAGGACTTAAGTCTAACTTGTATGTGTATGTGTGTGTGTTATGCATTGCATGCACGTGTATGCACGCACACACAGACACACACACATTCAGAGCTAACTGCTTTGTAGAATCCTGACATAAGCCAGTCTTAGAAATAACCAGTTGCTTAGAATTTATCCTAGGTGACTAGAAAGTAGCCCAGATTTAATATTACAGTGACTATCCTTTCTTGAGAGATGCTAGATAAGCAAAAACAATTTTTTAAAAAAGTAGGCTGTCTATTTTTCATCCCTACATATATGTCTTATGCAAATATTATGCAATGGAAAGTAAGCACTCCAAAAAGCATTCATCCAGTGTATATTACAGAAAATAATAAACAGCATGTGGTTTTTCTTCAGATTCTCTAAATTGTCTGTTATGCTAAGCTAAATTGTAATTTTACCTGGATATTTGGGAAAACAGAATAATAATAAAAATTCATACTTAGAACACTTTCGAATTAATAAAGGGCTTTTCTCAAAATAATTCCATGACATAGGACATAGGGAAAAGACTTAGATTTCTGATTTCACTGGTACTACAACTGTAAGGTAATAATTAGACCTGGGTTGGAGAACAAAATTCCCTCTATTAATGCAGGCAAGAGCCTTCTCTGCAGTTTATAGTCTTAGAGAATTGCCTGGTGTATTGAGAAATTAAGTGTCTTTCCTGGGATTTGAAGCTAGCCCTCTAATCTACAATGCCATGCTACCTGTCAATTAGCTGTGCTGTTATTATTCTTATTTGACAGAACCACATATACTTTGTACTTGGGGAAGCTAGAAGGCACAGTGGATAGAGTGCTAGGCCTTGATTTAGAGAAATTCTTCTTCCTATGTTCAAACTGGGCCCTGGGCAAGTCATGTAACCCAGTTTGCCTCAGTTTTCTCCTCTGTAAAATGAATTGGAGAAGGAATAGCAAACTACTCCAGTCTTTGCCAAATAAACCCGAAATAGAGTCACACCTGTTTGAAATACAACTGAACAATATGCTGCTATGTCTCTTAAAAAGATAATTACATGTGGCATTTGTATCATGCTTTTCTGGTTTGTCTTCTTGGATATTATCTCATTTGTTCCCCCCAAACTCAGAGGTAGTGGTGCAAATATTATCATGCCCATTCTACAGATTAGGAAATTAAGATTTAAAGAGATAAAATAATTCATCACATAACTATAAAGTGGTACAGTTGAAACTAGATATCAGGTCTTAATCACAATATTATTACAACATACTATTTATTTTTGCTAAGTGCTACAAATGACCCCGATTTGTATAGCCTTTGGACAGACCAGAATGTGAATATATGACCCTCTGAAACTTCACTGGGCTCTAAGGATAATCTTATTAGTACATCTATAGGATTGAAAATAATTTTGCATTTTTGAAAACATTTTCTTTAAATTACCTCATTTGTCCTTCATGACCACGCTGAGAAGCAAGACAGATTTCAAACTGTAGTAACAGAAGTTCTTGATTTCATTAAACAATAAATAATTAAAAATAAACAAAAAATTAAAAACCATTTTTGGTATTGGATTATTTGCATTTATTCATGATTGATAAATTCAAATCAAAAAGAAATTACATTCAGAAACAAACAAAAAGGTACATTATAGAAAGGGAGGCAGGATGTGGGATTTCATGTGAGAATACCTAAGTTCAATTTCACTCTCTGACACTAGCTAGTAGTAAGCTAAGGCAATATAGTGTAGCTAACATTTATGTAGTGCTTATGATGTATTAGGCACTATGCTGAGTGCTTTACGATAATTATCTCATTTTGTCTTTACAACTCTAGGAGGTAGTGCTATTATTATCCCCAATTTACAGATGAGGAAACGGAGGCAAAAAGAGGTTAAGTGACTTTGCCAGAATCAAACAGCTGGTATTTGCTGGTTTTGAGCTGAACTAGATTTGAATTCAGGATTTCCTGAATCCGAGTCTGCACTCAAATAGCCAAAATCAGCAGGGTCGAGACAGAGCCAGAAGCTATTTCCTTGTTAAAAGTAATTGAAATAAATGGTTTAGGATCTCAGGCTGAAGATCTTCTAAAAGAATGTCAAGGACAAGAAAACCCCAAATAAAACAAAAACTCAGCAACAATAAAATGCAGGAAAGAAGAGCATCTGGAGGTTTTTAATACCTGGCCACACTTAGTGATATTTGCTTTTCCAACTGGAATACTGAATTGTAGATTTCAGTCAGTGCACCAGCCCGCTAGTGTCCCTGAAGGTTCTCAGGTTCTGAAATTGTTAGTCAAGGTGAAAAAGCCATCTAGTGACCAATGTGGAAAGCTCCTTTTGATAAAGGGGCTTTGATTGGGGTAACTTATGGTAACTGAGATAGAGAGGTCAAATGATTTGCCCAGAATTACACAGCTAGGATGTGTTTGAGGTAGGATTTGAACTCTGTTACAGGCTCTATGTGTCCTTAGTAACACTATAGATTGTTGTTTAGTGACTTGAAGTTATATCTGACTCTCTGTGATCCCATTTAGTTTTTTTTTTTTTTTGGGGGGGGGTGGTTTGATTGTTGTTTCATATTTGTTTTTGTGGTTTGCTGTTTTTCCAGCTCATTTTAAAGATAAAACTGAGACAAATAGGCACTTAAATATTAAGTAACAGAGGGGTTCTGAATGGGTTCCTATGGTGGGAATCACATATCCTTCTCGTGAGAGTATTGTAGAGATGAGAAAAATGAGGCTCAGAAAAGTTAGTTTTGTACAATGAATTGTTATCTAAGCATCTAGCACCCAACACAATGCAGCATTAGTTCTCA